>NW_024882060.1:0-434603 GCF_019059575.1 Amphibalanus amphitrite
TATCAACCTTCGATTACAAGAGAGTCATGCTATTGCTCTTAGTCAGCTATAGCCAATCTGTACGGTATCCCCGACACTGTGCTGCACCTCATCCCGTCGCACTCTGCGGCGACCTGCCACCCAGACAGACCTGATGTCGCTGCAGGAAGAACACCTCCTTGACCTGATGTTTGCTCATCTGGTGTTTCTCGTGGATCTGCCGCTCCTCCAGCTCCCACACGGCCGACTCCTTGGCGCGCAGCAGCTGAGGGTGACGCAGACGAGAAGTCAGGCAACGTACAATTATACAATCCTACCGCTCAACTTAAACTCTCACGGATAATCTCATGACTCGGAGATCGACTCACGACGACTGACAATGACTCCACTGGCAACAGGCCGCAACACCGGCGGTCAGTTCATTGGGAGTGGAACTGCGGCCGGCGGCGGGTAGGTACGTACCTGCTGTTTCTGCTGCAGGAACTGTTTCTCCATGAGGGCGATCTTCTCGCGGTGCTGCTCGGCCAGCCGCTGCAGGGAAGACTCGTGCGACTCGTTCAGCCGTTCGATGAAGTCGCGCTCCTTGGCCTGGTGCTCGGCGTCCAGCCGCTCGCGGCGCGTGCGGAACGCCTCCTTGCGCCTGTCGCGCGGCAGCATGTCCGTCTCCTGCTTCAGCAGGCGCACCTCCTGCTTCAGCGTGTCGCGGAACGTCTTCAGCTCGCGCTCCTGTAAAGTGGTTACGGAGACGGGGCGTCGGTCACAGTGCAATTACTATCTCCGCTCTAGAAACCGTGGTCGCTAAATCAATATTCGGATCGGTGCACAAACAACGTCAGCTCCTATTATGATACTCAGATAGTCACAGTCTGAGGAAGACGAACTTCACGGCAGTCATGGCCGTCATAGAACCATGGTGCAAACTAGCAGCCAGCACCAGTACCAAATCGACCTGAAGGTTTTCTATTTGATGCTTATAAACAAGACACCCCTCCCCCGTCTCCATCCCCTTGGTGCTCCTAACTCTGACCGACCTGTTCGGCGCGGATCTTTTTGCTGGCGGAGCGCAGGTCGCTCTCCTGCTGCAGCTCTGCGCGCTCCACCTGCGACTTCTGTTGCCGCTGCAGACTGTCCAGGTCGCTGTCGTACTGGCGCACCAGCTGCGCCATCTCCGACTCGAACTTGCGCTGCTGGTTGTCGCGGCCCAGCTGCGACTGTGGGCGGACGGGCGGGACCAGACGGTCAGCGACACAGCCGGGGCGGCGGGAACAAAGAGGTCGTCGACAATGAGAGGGGGTGGAGAAAATGCAAGCCAATTTTATCGAGGCACTTGGACCGCAATTGTAAGGAGTGTTATTGCAAATGACTTCGAGATATTTGCGTATCCTCTATATCTCAATCTATTGTCCAATAATTTTGAAATAATAAGTTGGCTTTGTCAGTTAACACATCATGACATCATACACAATGAGACAATTGATTACCTTGGCGTTAAGCTCGCGGAACTGTTTCTGCTCCTGTTTCTGCAGCATCTTGAGGTCGCGCAGCTCCTGTTTCCTGAAGACGTGCTCGTCGACGAAGGCCGAGTCGTCGTCGCCGTAGAACACCTTGTGGGTGGTGGTGGTGACGATGACGCCGTCGATCTCGAAGCGGCGCGTGCGCTTCCGCGTCTTCTTGCGCAGGTTGGAGATGGCCTGTTCCTCCTTGGTGCGACTCATGGTGGAGGAGCGCGACACGCCCGACGTGTCCTGAAAACGCAGCGACGGTCAGAGAGCGCGACTCCCGACTACAATAAACCAGTAAAACGCCTTTTGGGCGAAGAACGAACGAGCGAGTTAGTGAGCCCTGCACGTGCGGAAGGGCGAGAGGGTACTTCCAACGGGCTTGCGCAAAGCACCCTTCTAACCGGTCGCTAGCGGTGTACC
Source organism: Amphibalanus amphitrite (assembly GCF_019059575.1). NCBI lineage: Eukaryota > Metazoa > Arthropoda > Thecostraca > Balanomorpha > Balanidae > Amphibalanus > Amphibalanus amphitrite. The sequence goes on from NW_024882060.1 coordinate 1,902, forward strand.
AAATTTGAACGCAATCGGCCCAGCCGTTCCTGAGATCTGGAAGCGGCATTCTGCACGTGCGCACGTGCAAACGGGGTCCAAACTGACTATTGCACGGCACCCTACTAACCGGTCTCCAACCGTGTACCGAATTTGAGCGCAATCGGCCCAGCCATTCTCGAGATCTGGAAGCGCCCCCTGCACGTGCGCACGTGCAGTAGCACCTTAACCGCAACACATGGGCATGCATTGCCTGGTGGGTGCCTACCTGTATGCCAAATTTCAGCGAAATCGCCCCAGTAATTACCGAGTTATTAAAATGGGAACAAATTTGACACCTCTTATTGTTGTATTTTGCACGTGCACTGGGGGTGACCCACATGCATCGAGAGTATCCTATTTTTGGTAGAAAGGATGCAGCTACCCTATAAAAATTACCGCAAGTCAATCGCCCAAGCAGCTGCTGAGATATGAGCCTCTCAAAATCACTACTTTTGCAAAACAGCTTGAACACCCTTGACTTTTCACGTGGCACGTGCCACGACGGTCACTGAGATGTATCAAAAGTAGTCAATTACGGGGTAGAAGGGATGGGGCTACCCAGCAAAAAAGACCGCAGGCCAATCGGTCCAGCGGTTGCTGAGATATAAGCCTCTCAAAAGCGTTACAGGCCGGGCCGGGCCGGGCCGGGCCGCTCATACTGAGATTTTTCCGTTATATTGAAAAGACTCGCTTCGCTCGCTGCGCTCGCTCGCTCGTAATAAGCGCACCAGCGACGAGATAGCATACACTGAACTGGTATGTCTCCTAAGTACAGCCCACCGCTAAAGTAATGTAGGGTTTTACCCTACATAGTAGTAAAGTACAGAGTACAGAGTACATAGTACAGAGTAGTAAAGTAATCTTGGGTTTTACCAATCTCAACGGTTGGCTTTGACTGGCGATTGTTTAATGCGGAGTGATCGAAAAGAAGATGTCAATAGCTAAAGTTGCAGCTGCAAGGGTAACGATACAATACATATAAGCTACATTCAAAGTTTCATTGTAGTCTGGCTAATCGTTCCTAAGCTTCAGAAGGCTGCAGAACATACCCATGACTGAAACCCCACATTACTTCTGCTGTGGACTGTACCTACTGCGCGGTGGCAAGCCTGTAACGAATAATGAATCCGACGTTTGTTTACGAAAAGCATCGGCTGTTTCGGGCATAACAGAAATTGTATTACTATATATTTATTATTTTTCATTTTTTATTGCGAACATGACAGAAAAGAAAACCCCATACACACAAAAGCGGGTTGCATCAGTGAACTGGGGTACATTTTTGCGCCTGCATCCAAAATATGTGCTATACCAGTGTCCTTTTTCATAAAGATTCTACAATCCGATTGTAGTTTGTACATTTGTAGTTTTCAAAGTACAATTTTACAAACTACTACTTTTCATAAAGCCTGGACATGCGGCGTCAATAGAATTGTACTTTCGATCCGGGAGCGTAGTTTTGCGGGGCTTCGTCTCCATGGCAACGGAGTAAACAAAAACTTCTGCAACAGTTTTCGATGTTGTGTTGCAAATTGCGTATGGTGTGCTGACAGTTTTTTGCAATTTTTAAAAGAAATAATTATTGATAAATAACTTGAATTGCTTTTAGGGATCAGCCATCGCTTTGCACATGCATAGCTAGAACTTTTATGCTGAAAGTATTAACATTTTCAACATTGCAATCATTTCAAGATGTACTTGTTTCGAGATTTGGTATCTGGGTAAGTCCAACAAGTCATTAGTTTCGTGAAAGAATTATTCATGAATTGTTCAGACAATAATGCAAAAATGGCTGAAAAAGGTTTAGGCTAAGCCTATCCGGGTTATAGAGTGGTTATTATGGATATTGTTGACCGTCATATTACCTAGCGACGAGCTATGTGACCTCAAATTGCTTTGAGCCTTGAATTACCCGTTTTGATAAGTAATGCAGCCTTGTGAAACATGAAGCAACAAGAAAGCCAGCGAATCAAATGCCAAAATCAAAATGCAAGAGCATTGTGACGAAGCGAGAAGCAAATAGATGGAGGCTGGAGCCACCCAGGAGACGGGATGAAAACTGATAAAAATACAAGCTTTCCTACTGCGTGAAAGGAAATGGGCTACAAGTCTTGAAGAGAAGATGCATGGTCATTCCATTGTGTTGGTTGAAGAAACTGAGCCGGAAACGAATAGGACATGAGCGTAGGCTGCTCTTTTTTCCCAGAGAACTTTATCCGCAAAAAAACTGTTATGTTAATGTAAGATTATGAGCTACCTATGTTAAAAAAAATGTTACATGAGTCGATCGATGGTAGGTATAGTACCTAGCATAATGTATTCAGATATTGATATCAATAATAGCTAGGTACCTATATATTTATCCTTCACTTTTAGATATTATTCGTGAACTTATTATGACTACTTACTGACAAAAAGGTTCGTATGAATAAGGAAAATAAATTGTTGATAAAATACCGTCTTTTTGTCGAATTATAAACAATGAATAGGCCCGAACGATGCTACGAATTTCAGCGCTTTAGTTCCTTCCGTTCAAAAACGCCATTGGCGTGGGTCAGCCGGATCGAGGGGGGTCGGGTCGAGCCGTTCAATGCCGGCATTTTTTCGGAAATGCGGCACACATGAAGTTGTATATAAACAGGAAAATGATGAAAATAACCAGTTAAGTGCCTTTTGGGCGAAAAACGAGCGGGAACAAAGTTAACACCTCTTCTTTTTGCTTTTTGCACATGCAGTGGGGGCCACTCACATAGGTCAAGAGTATGCGACCTTTGGTAGAAGGGATGCAGCTACCCTACAACAATTACCGCAAGACAATCGTCCTAGCGGCTGCTGAGATATGAGCCTCTCAAAATCACTACTTTTGCAAAACAGCTTGAAAATGAACACCCTTGACTTTTCACGTGGCACGCAGTAGCGGCGTAACACCTTCAATTAAGGGGTCTGCCGACTGCCGACTTTTGATCCCATTCTTTCCATGCAACGTCCATAGGGCTAATGATAAAATAGCAAAATCAAAGGGGGGTACGGTGCCCCCCACCCGTTCCATAGCCAATGGTGGTACGTGCCACTGAGGGTTTCTGAAATGCATTAGGAGTAGTCAATTACGGGGTAGAAGGAATAGGACTACCCAACAAAAAAGACCGAAGGCCAATCGGTCCAGCGGTTGCTGAGATATTAGCACGGCAAAAGTGTTACTGGCCGGGCCGGACCGGGCGGCTCAATACTGAGATTTTTTCGTTGACCTCGCTTCGCTCGCTGCGCTCTCTCGCTCAGTAATAATATATATCGTGTATCTGAGCATTGGTTATTATTGAATTAAATTATTAGCAACGTTAAGCTGATTCCTATGCTTCATCTCCGAAATTCTACACACGGTTAGGGCGTTGTAGATTTCGATTGTATTTTCCGTCAAGGAAATCCCAAAATCAGAGGAACCGTTCTTTTTATGAAACAGATTGCTAGTTTTTTGGCTGATAATTGCGGAATGTGAGTTGTAGGTTTGTGGAATTGTAGTTTGTACTTTCGGATTGTACTTTTTCCTTTATGAAACAGATTTGTACAATCGAAAGTACAAACCTACAAACTACAACTACAATTCTACAATTCCAGGCTTTATGAAAAAGGACACAGAGCGGGCAGCGGGGGAGTGTAGCGTAGCTTCTTTACCTGAGCCGGCGGCGGTGGAGTGTAGTGTGTGTTACATGCCCGGGTCGGTGTGGGGTAGTCTACCGAGTTGTATACCTGAGCGGGCGGCGGGGGAGTGTAGCGTAGCTTCTTTACCTGAGCGGGCGCCGGGGCGGGTCGTTTCTTCCTGAGCACCACCTCGTCATCGTCCTCCGCCTCCTGCTCAGCCGGCGGCGGCTGCTTCTGGTTCTGTTTGGAGGCGGCCGGCGGCGGCGGAGCGGCAGGCGGAGGCATGTTCTCCTTCTGGCTGCCAGCAGAGTCGGATCCGGTGCGCTCCTCGCCGCTGTCCTCGCTGCTACCGCGGGACACCGGCTGCACGGAGGGAGAAGAGAGGTCAGACACACAGTGGATCACGGGTAGGAGGCGAGTGGATAGGTCAGATACCAGCTGCAAGGACAGACAGGAGACAGATCAGACAAGGTGGGCGGAGAGAGCGTGGGCCGTGGAGAGGTCTCATTGATGTTATGTAAACTGAGGGACATCGGATAATCACTAGGTAGCGGCAATGACCTAGTGTCGTTGCATGGACGGAGCAAAGGTCAGACTAAAAGTAAGTGTTTATAGGACGTGAGGTGAGGGTTAATCAAGAAGGTTATCAGTATAATACAAAACTAGAACAACGATCACTTGTTATTTTAATAAATGGTATCGTGTGACCATGTTGTATGAGAAGCATGGTTACATAAGCAGCAACAGTCGTTGTGATTTGGAGATCACTAAATATAAGTACGTGCTACGTCGCACGCAAGGGAAGTGTCATCTAACCAAGTACAGTCGCATCCACTTCAATAACCGCCCCGCCAGCGACAGCGGCTGTCGCCGGAGACTGACCCGCGCCGTGGAGTTGTGCTGCGGCGAGAAGACGGTGTCGTCGTCGTCATCGTCTTCCGCATCGTCTTCCTCCTCATCATCCGGCAGCTGGTCCACGTCCGAGGAGCCGACCGTGGTGCCGGCCACCAGCAGGGACGTCGGTGAGGTGCCGTCGGCGCCTGCAGTGAGCAGTCGGTCACAGCACACCAGGTCACACCGGGGGGGGGGGGCATTAGCAGGGTCACAGCACACGTTATAAAGGGTAACACCAGCAGGGGCGCCTGAGTTGCGCCGGAGAGGTACCGTCGGTGCCTGCGGGGTCGGTCACAGCACACCATATCACACGTGGGACCACCAGGCGGGGTCACAGCACACGTAACACAGGGTGACACCAATAGAGTCACAGCAGAGCACGCCATGTCACACGGAGGTAAGTACTACCAGCAGCCAGTACGTCAACGCGTTTGAAAGCCAATTTGCATGGCAAACATGCCGTATTTGGCGTATAACATCCGGGTCCTATTCAACAAGGCATTGATATAAGCGGCTACCGGTACTGTCGGCACTCCAATTCTGCATGGTAATCGGGTCTAAGACGCATCAATTAGTAAGTTGTGACGTCATCTCGTAGGAAATTGTCGCGAACGCCGAGATCCCAAAGCGTTCCAAAGTGTCATGCAAGGACGATCAGTGCGTGACGTCACCTAAAGAAACACTAGTAGACACTGACAGTAATGTGGAATCGAACGAACATCCTGACATCAGCTAACGAATGTTCCATCAGCGGCCCATTATAAACGTCAAATGACCAAGAGCGTCATGCTGGTCGGACTATCACCTTCATCAGTATGCAGCGCAAACATAAGGAAGGTAAGAGCATCTACATGAAATCCTACATGAAATCACATAACGCGTGTTGTGCCCATGCCGTAATTCGCACGCACCATGAAGTAATTAATTCATCAAACTGTAAAACCAGACCCGGATCTAGAACGACAAAGAGGCTATTTTCGGTGAGCTCAAAGAAAATACGGACAAAGTTCACTGAGGCTCGAGTCTTCCCAAACCATCCCTGATGGTCCTGGTAGCTGTGGCCTTCATCACTCACACAACAATACATCACCGACGTGTGCCCTCCCCGAGTGTCCCCCAGAGACCCACGCCCTCGAGCAATAACGTCCATCACCGACAACCTCTCCCTGAATGTACCCAGAGACCCACGTCTTCGAGCACTGACGTCCACCACCGACAACCCTTCCCTGAGTGTCCCCAGAGGCCGGAGTCCCCGAACACTCACCGGCAGCGGTGTGGTCGTCGGCCGGCTCCACCTGCACCACCGACACGTGCGGCTCGGTCGTCTCCTGCTCCTGGTCGGGCAGCTCCTGCTCGGCGGCCTCCTGTAGGGTGAGCTCCAGCCGACCGGCGGCCGCCGCGCCGTCCGCCGGCTCCTGCGGGCCGCTCTGCACGATACTGCAGCCGTCGATCAGTACCTCGCTGTCGTCCAGCCGGCGGCCGGCCGCGGCGCTATCCACCGCGTCCCCCTCGGCCGGCGCCGGGCCGTCACCTGTACCGCCGCCCGAGCCGGGCTCGTCCACCGAGACGGCTGTGTCGCCGGTGTCGGCAGAGGCCGGAGCGGCGTCTCCCGCGCCGCGCTCCGGCGGCAGCTCCGACCAGACGGCCTCGTCGTCGGCCGAGGACGCCTCGGAGCCGAGCGAGATAAGCGCCTCCTCGAGCGACTGGTCGAGTGCGGCGGCGGCGGCGCGCTCCGCCTCGCGCTCGGCCTCCTCGTGCTGCAGCCGCACCACCTCGCCGATCAGCGAGTCCATGATCTGGTGGGCGCTCAGCTCGGCGTCGCTCTCATCTTCGTCGCCGGCTACCGGTGACGGCGGCGGGGAGAGCGCCTCCTCGTCTTGCTGCGGAGGGGCCGCGCCCTCCGCCGGCTGCGGCCAGTCTGACGGCGACACAAACACAACATCACACACCCAGCCGTGAGCCCGAGATATAACGCTGATTTATGCATAAATTATCAGCGGGTTGTAAACGTTACACAAAATATAACCATGTAACACTGAGCATAGCAAGCGCATGAAGGTGGGATGATTGATTAGATATTAAATAACCTTACAAAGACGTTGAGAGAAAATCAAATCACCATTTGAGAGCCACCCTTATCCTAAATAGGCGTACCCTACCGACAGAGCGGTCGCCCATCCTGAACTCACCGTCGACCACCTGTATGCGCGCACCGTCACCGCTGCTCTGGATCAGCGTGGTGACCGTGCCGCCCGACTCAGTGTCGTCAGCCGACACAATGACGCGCGCGGCGCCGTCACCCGCCGCCAGACCGACGCTGGGCGTCTCGGCCGCTCCCTGGTCCACCGGCTGGTCGTCCACCTCCATCGGAGCAGCCGGCTCCGGCTCCCGCTCCGGCTCCGTCTCCGTCTCCATCGCCGTCCCCTCCGGCTCCCCGGCAGTTGCCGGCGCGGGCGGACCGGTGGCGGTCGCCGGCTCCGCGGGTTCCCCTACAGCCGCCGGAGCCTCGGCCGCCTCGGCCGGGCCTGTCGGCGGCGCCTGCTCGGCAGGTGGAGACGGAGACGCGGCAGGGACAGCCGGGACAGGCGCCGCCGCCGACTCGGCCGGCGCTGACGGCTGGGGCTCCGCTGGTGATGACACCGGAGCGGGCATGGCCTCCTCAGCCGGTGTGGGCTGCTCTGCAGGCGGCACCGCCACTGCCGGCGGTGCGGCGGGCTGTGAGACCGGCGCTGTCGCTTCTGGCTGAACTTTGGCCTGGTCTCCTGCAGCTGCCGGGGCAGAAGGAGAAGCAGGGGCGTCGGCAGAAGACGGGGCCTCGGACGGGACAGCAGCAGCAGCAGCGGTCGGTGACGGTAGAGCATCACCCGCTAACGCTTCGGAAGACGCTGCCTCTGAAGGAACTGGGTCCTGGACGGTCACCGCCGCTGCCGCTACTGATGCTGCTACTGTCGCTCCTCCTGCCGCCGCCGTGGTCGCTGCTGCTGCTGCCGTCGCCGAGGGCGTTGTTGCAACAGCTGCTGCGGGAGGTGTTTCCTTCGCCGACGTCGCGACTGGAGTCGAATCTGGCGCCAACTCTTTGACTGGTGCAGGTGACGATTCTTTGCCTGCCGTCGGAGCTGCTGTTGGTTCTTTGGTTGGTGCTGGGGGTGGTGTTGGTTCGTTGGTTGACGCTGGGGGTGGTGTTGGTTCTTTGGCTGCTGGTGGGGGTGTCGGCTCCTTGGTTGCTGCTGCTGGAAGAGGCGTTGATTCCTTAGTCGGTGATTCCTTGGCTGGGGCTGGTGCTGCTTCTTTCGGCGCCGCTGAAGGTGGTGTTGGTTCTTTGACTGGTGTCGGTGTTGGTGACGCACCAGGAGCCGGGCTTGGTGACGGTTGTTTGACTGGTGCCGGCTCCTTGGCGGGGGCGGCTGCTGGTGCTGGGACAGGGGCGGACTTTTTGGCCGGCACTGAGGCTGGTGCCGGCTCTTTGGCCGCCGCCGGTACCGGCGTCTTCTCCTCGGCCGCGGCAGCGGGAGCGGCCTCGGCAGCCGGGGCCGGTGGGGGCGGCGCCGGCTTCTTTTTCTCTGGCGACTTGGCCGGCTCGGCCACGGCTGGCGGCTTCGGCGCCGGCTGCGGGGCAAACAGACCGTTAGCACCATCAGAGCACGTGCATTTGTTCGCAGGTGTCTGGAGGTAGGCAGGCAGTAGTTGGGTCATTTTCGGCACAACGAGAGACCAAAAATGCACGGCTCAGTAGGAAAACGGACTCGACCGAAAACAAATACATAGCAACAAGCTTTTTCCACTCCAAGTTATTTCAATATCGTTACCACGTTTTTGGCCTAAAACCTACCAAACCAAAAAAAAAAAAAAAATAGAGTCGTTTTACTTGTCTAATCACAGCATCTCTTAACTCTGCCCTGCCTGAGAAGGAGACGAGACACCCACCTTCTTTTTGGGTGATGCCGGCGGCGGCTCGGTGGCGTCGGCGTCGGCGGGCTCGGCCTCTTCGTCGCCTTCGTCGGTCGGCGGCAGGCCAGAGTCCAGGCTGAGTCGGGAGGCCCGCGTGTCCTGCCCGACGGAAGACGCGTCAACGCAAAGGTACACACACATTGACAGACGGACAAGGGCGCGGAAGAGGACCTAATGTGGACAGGACATCCGAATCCGAACCACTGTGCGTCGGTATTTTGGTCACGTTTAATATAAGCCGATATACTTCCCGGTACTGAAAAGCGGTTGCTGGTTGAGTGAGCGGAGATAACTGCCCCCCCCCCCCGCGACCTCGGACTCGGAGGCATGAATGACTGATTAATCCCGTTTCGTGGCGCATTTACAATGAGAACCCACTTGGCGCTGGTCCTACCTTACCGCCGTGAGCGGAGCACGGTGTCTGTCTCCGCCTCCTTCCCTTCTGAGCCGCGTGTAACACACAGACATACGGGGGTAGGGGCGGCACCGTGGCCGGGTGCGCAAAGCAAGGAACACAGAAAAGCCGCAGAGAGGCGGCGGAGAAAGGATCCGCAGGGCGAACAGACTGGTGATAAGACGAGAAGAAACAGATATGCGCTCATGAAAACTGAGACTCCATTCGCCCTCTGAACACATTACTGGCGTATTCGGTGCGGCGTAGGCGTAGACTGGCGGAGAACGAGCTGATACGCCAAGTACACAAAGCGTAATAGCCAGATGAGATAGCGACACGGCGATTAGGCAATGGGGAGTCTCCAGACCAGACCACACGCGCGGGAAAGAAGCATATGTGGCGTTGACAGCGAGAGCGATCCCCGTGGCAGTACTCCCCTCTCCCCCCGCCAACCGACCTACCTCGTCGGTGGCGTCTTCGATACCCTCGACCACGTCCGCCTTGTACTCGAGCAGCAGCTCGCGGATCGGCTTGTTATCCAGGGTGCGGTTAATGAACGGTAGCTGAGGGCACACAGTCACAGACGGTCAACGCACGGGCGGCCCGCAGTCGCACCGACCGGCACTTTGCAGCAAACATAGCTCGGCTCATCGTCCAGCTGGTGTTCTGTTACAGTGGAAGTTGAGATTGCACTGCTTTCGTTAAGCCGTAATAGGTTCACAATAAACTGTAAATTTTTACGCTAATGTTTTCGCAAAATTAAAATGAGTGACAAAAACGCGCATCTTCAGGCTCAAATTTTACAATTTTTTTCAAATTTTGTTAATTTTTACGCTAATGTTTTCGCAAAATTAAAATGAGTGACAAAAACGCGCATCATCAGGCTCAATATCCACTATCCAGTCCATTGTCACCTGAACCAGCGGTAAGCAATTGAGTCAAGTCTTCCGCGCGCAATACAATTCATAGGCGTCATTGAATTACAAAGCAGATCTCGCGTCCGATCTACTCAATTTCGCTCACGAAACGAACTTCTAGGAATCGTTTACTGAGGAAAGCGCCGCTTGGAATATCTTCTGACTGGCGGGACAAGTAGCAAATCCAATACGGCTGAAAACTGAGCACTCTCATCCAACTGCAAAAGTTCAGGACGTCACCGGAAGCCGCCTCCAGCAGTTCATCCAGTTCAGACCGACCTGGAGCAGCTCGCTGGCCTCGGCCCGCTTGCTGGCGTCCTTTTTCAGGCAGGCGGCGATGAAGGCGTTGAACTCTCGGCTCCACTGGCTCGGCCGGTCCAGGGTCGGAGGGTCGTACTTCTGTATCCGCAGCATCGCCCGCACCGGGTTCAGCTCGTTGTACGGCGGCTCCTAGATAGGTAAAAATCACGGTTACATGTCAAATATCGTGCACACTTTCGCCATTAATTAATAGTGGCACAAACAAGGCTGGTTCTTTTTGGGGCGTCAAAATAATGTCCGAATAAGCAAAACAAAATTACATGACTATTGGCCAAAAAGCAGCGTCATTCTAACCGAAAAGCAAAAGAACACTTAAGTCAATACAGCTACGTTCCAACACAACACACCAGCGGACCGCTCTGACTGACGCCGCAGCCCGATGTTCCCGCTCACCTTTTGCGCGAACTCGATCATGGTGATGCCCAGTGACCAGATGTCTGCCAGCCGGTCGTACGGGTCGCTGAGCGAGGTCTCACAGATGATCACCTCGGGAGCCATCCAGAATGGTGTGCCGATGAACGTCGTGTGTTTCTGAAGCGTGTGCTTGTTCTTGGCAGACACGCCAAAGTCGGCTGCGGGAGAGGATGTCACGGTAAGCAATAAGCATCGGAGGAGGAGATACAATGGTGGGCAGCTGGCGACAATAGAATGGCGCTAAAATAGGCTATACTTTTCAGCGAGACAGAGACAAGGCAGTGCGGCTCCAACGGCTCCGTCGGCACCGGCGACCGGATGACAGCAGCAGAAACTCGGACACTCAGACACTCACTGAATTTAAGGCCGAGGTTGAAGGCGGCCGTCACTCGAGACTCTCCAACACTCAGACACCCTCAGTTTGACGAGGTTGCCGCTCGGACACTCACTCAGTTTGACGCCTCCGTCCATGGTGAGCAGCACGTTTCCGGCCTTGATGTCCCTGTGGACCACCTTGTGCTGGTGCAGATACTCGAGGCCCTCCACCATGCCACGGGTGATGTAGGCGATCTGGGGCTCCTTCAGTCCGCGGTCCAGCTCGACCATGATCGAGTCCACGGCACCGCCGTCACAAAACTCCAGCAGCATCTGCACGACACACAGACAGGTGGTGTCAATCGCACCGGGAAGACACACGATAGCCGTCATTTATCAATCCATGCCCCATGATCCTTCGATTTCTAGCTAAAGTGTTGAGCAATTAAAGTTTAAGCATACCGTCAAACAAGCTGTTTATATCGAAAGTTAAATAAGAGTACGTTTCTATCATATCTGTTCTGATAGTCGTGCTTGTAGTATGGGTTAAATCAGAGCCCACCGTGCGGCAGACTGCGGTTTTACACAGCTGCTGCCAGTCAGGTCTCCAGACGCTGTCTTATCGATTACACCTGCACCCACCGACCACCGACCGGCTTCCCGATCAATACCGAACGACTGAAATGCCTGCCGTAAGTCGTATTCCCAAGGCTTCTGACCGACTGTCTGAGTATGCACTCGGCTTGCCGATTACCTTAGCGACGGGCGGCGGTCCCGCCCCTGCAGTCGGCTGGACAGCCTTGCGACACAAATAGCGGACCCCAGAGGAAAAGAGAAAGGAGAGGAAGGTATGGGAGGACAACGGGAGGGGAGGAGAGGGAGGGGCAGCGGTGCGACTCACCCAGAGCTGCTTTCTCTGCAGGTAGGCGTCCAGCAGTCTGACCACGTGCTTGTGGTCCATCTCTGTAAGGATGTCGATCTCGACCATGAAGTTGTCGAGCTCGTCGTCCTCTGCCATTTCGCACACCTTGGCGGCGCCCACTTGGAACGACTGACGGTGCACCGCCTACGGAGGGGGGGGGGGGGGCAAGACAGGTCAGTCTGGAAGCAGGACCTGACCCCGTTGAACGGAGCGGTTAGACTGGAGGGAACGACACCGGGCCCGATTGATCGACATCGAAACACCAAACGCAAACAACGACAGTCTGGACAGGGAACAAAACTTCGACGCCCCGCTTCCTACATACATAGGTACATAGAGGGGAACGAAGGATCAGCTATGGCATATAAATGGAAATCGGTACGACTAACGCACATGCAAAGTTGAGTTTGCGGCATTCATATTTGTCACGTGACCGTGTTATGCAATAGGTAACCACCGTTTAAATTAGAAACCGGAATCGGAGACGACTAGTTAGTTCCAGAAAAAAAAACATCAAACAGACAGGAAAATGAACAGCTCATATGCATCAAATAAGTGTAAAAGCATAGGAGAATTATAGGAAAACAGTCGCTTGAATGACGGCTGAATAGCGTGACACAGTTATTGATACTAGTATGATACATAAAAGTGGTGATAGACGATGAACTAAAGCTGACACGATCACGACATTCAATACACGCCGCGTCGAGCTGCGTGTATTGAAGTAGAGCTTACATAAAATAAAACTAGCACAGGATAAAAAAAAGGTCTGACGATCGGCACCTACCTTATAGACCTTCCCGAAGGCGCCATCTCCGAGCTCGCCCTGGAGCTCCCAGACGGCCTCCGGGTCGATCCCGACCTTCACATTGTGCAGCACGCGCCGCTTCTTAGAGGCACTCTCGCTGCCACCAGTAAAAAGAGACTTCAGATTCTTAAAAAATGCCATCTTCGCGTTTCGTTATACCATTGTCTGGTTCTGGAAAAGAGGTAGGTTGTAAGCCTTTTACTACCACATAATAAAGGCTTATTTGTAACAAACGATTTTTAAAAGGTAAGACGCCTCAATTAGTCACGACGTAGGGACGCACCTGTGGCATTAGAATACCAGCGCTAAAAATGCAATCAACGCAACGATCCTTTGAAGTCGGTTACAATAGCCCGAATCACGTTCCGTGATTCTACATCCACGAGCGACACTTTCAATGGACCTACACACGGCCTGTTCACATCATCGAGTCCGACTGCATTCCGCTGCAAACTCCCAACACAATATAATCATACAACACTCATACATACACAAATATGACTGCCTCATTCTCGTAAAACGGGGGAGGGGGAGGGGTGGGGCAGACCGGGCAACTACGGGAGTGACAGCCGCCCAGTGAACGCTACCGCCGACCCCGCGACACGCGCGCTGCACGACAATAGCGCCGGGCCGAAACGGTATCAGCTTACGCCGCACATTGCCGAGTTAGAATACGGTCCAGCTCGGCCGATGCAGCACCGTTTTCCGATAGTCAAAAACACATCAGCAATTTAACCCTCGCCGGAACTGTTGGTTTTCTACATACGCGTCGGCCGAGGAAGGGGCTTTACGACCCCCCCCCCCCATCTCGCCGTTTCGCTCCTGATGGAGCTAGAGCCTCGCGGAAAAAACAAGCGTGTGCGCCGTTACAAACGCAGCAACTGATACCCGATTTTAGGGTCTCAAGTCAACCGGTAACCTCTGAGGTCAGGTCAAGTGGCCCAAGTCACGGGTTCGGTTTTTTGATAACTTCGCAGTGAAAAACGGTCGCAGAGCCCGCGAAATATGATGCATCGGACCGGACCTTGCAAGGAGTGCATGAAATCACGATTCCGTGTGCTTGAGGTAGTTTGAGATCGTTCCCAGCGCCAAAATAGCAGTTTTCATTTTTCCCCAGGACTCATAATACTAATAGTGACTAGTGAGGTCACATAATGGTGAGGTCACATGACAGACAAGACCTCATGTGACCTTCAGGAAAAATCATAGATATTAAAGTTGTGAGACCTCTGGAGGATACTACGTCCTGTAAGTTTCATCTCCCTGTGAAAATTCCTCTGGCACTGAGGGCGTTGCGAATTTGCGACACCTGGGGACTGTGCAGAGGTTCAGTTATGACGCCATGGGTCAGTGACCTGACCTGACCTGAAAATGCAGTTGGTGTCACAAGATCCGGCTTGAATCTAAGGTGAGGTACGCCCAGTTTCAGCTCTCTACCGCCGGCGTGTTCGGAGCTTTCGCGAAAAAAAAACTGTGGGCGAGGGTTAATTGCCCTATAACTACACTGACACTGAAATTGTTTTGAAAATATCCACCCATCAATAAGATTAACAGGAATCTTGGCCATATACATCCCAAGGTCCTGACCTAACCAAAGTTCAGGTCTATTTTGCAACCTCTCCTTTATGAGTCGATGGTAGTGTAGCTGAACTGCAGGTGCTGAGATGAAGCAGATGCAACTGCAGCTGAATAGTTAAACTGACACATCTCAACAAGAGAAATAGGTACCCTGATACTAAACAAAATGTGATTGAACATTTTTATCAAGCCATTACAAAAAAAGCATGTCTACAAAAATATGTCTTCAAAAAATGGCAATTTTTATGGTTTGCAATATGGATGGCAAATGACCACAGGTCAACACTGAGGACAAATTAGTGACACAGCACTAAGAGAGAGCTATCAATTCATATGTTTATTTGTAATACCTTTTCTAAATAGGTAATTTATGATAAAAGCTAGGTATAGGTAACTATAACTGCTACATTGCTGTATAGGTCATCAGCTACGACAAGTTAAACTAGCACAGCCAAGCTGGTAGTGCAGGCATTATTCATTAGCTGGTAATCTCAAGATTACGGTAATCTCACTCACATACTACCAATTACACTGCTGTGCTGGAGGAAAGTGGTGAGGGAAATACTAAAGAGCACACTACAATCATAATCCCAAGCTTTTTATGAACCTCAACCATGAGCAGTGAGCACCAAAATAACACAATCCTCACAACTTCTATTTGCAAGATTTAAAATAAAGAGAAAACTTCACAAAAATAAGAACATCATTGTTGACACTTGATAATTTTGATTTCTGTATCTATATTCTATGCAATGCATGGACATAAGCCATGCATGGCAGTGTTTCATTTTTCAGCCTTTTTGGTGGCAAATCACACCTAATGGGGAAAATATTTTCATCTCTAAAATATGAATGACCAACTTTACTTCATCTCTGAAAAGAGTTTCATGTATTCCCAACAGCCAGTTCACTTGTCACTTGACAGTTGATGCACCCACATCCTTTTGTTCCACACCCTGTCAAGATCCTGACATGAAATCCTGGTTTATCAGTTAGCATAAAAATTGGCATTAAACCATTTTGCAAAAATACTGCAGTTATTTACTTTCTTTTTTTTTCATCCTAAGATTTTTTTTCTTCATCGGTACACCCAACCAATATCCAATTTTAGAACACTGATGCATGGTGAGGTGATAACAGCATAGTGCTGCAATTCAGGCTGCAATGCAATAGCAGCAATAGTACGGCAACAGCCTCTGCCAAGCCATATGGATAAGGTTTCCCTCCTACCTCTGTTCAATTTGTTTTAGATACACTCAGTAGAGAAATGACATGAGCACTTTAGGGCAGAAGTGAATGCTGAATAAACACTTAAAACATCAGTAGGTGTTATATAAAAACCTCTAAAAAAAATCAAGAATCCAATTAAAAATGACAATTAGAGCAAACCAGTTCAGTACAACTGAACTGAGACTATTTCAACTTTCAATTCTACTTTCAAATCAGGCTATTTTTCCTTTAAAGTTTGCAGTAAACTTTAGAAACCACATGAAAAAATAACTATTGATGTGCAAGAAGATATCTGATTAAGGTGGGTGATATTTTTCACAATTATGCGGCCCGGTAGCACAGTCGGTTAAGGTGTCATCCCGCGGTGCGTGCGCCGTGCAGTGACGGGTTTCGGGTTCAATTCCTGATTCTGCCCGTTCCACAGGCATTGTCCCTGGCTGTGTCACCAGGTGTGGGGTAGGCTCCCAGTTCAGCCGCAGCCTGGGGGTAGGGTTAGGACGAGGAGAAGCAGCTGTGCTCTCTCCTAATTGGCATATCTGCCAGTTGGACAGGCCCAAACAAAAAAAAACATATTTAGTGTGGTTGGCAAATCTCATGGATGACTTTGGACTAAGAATAAATGCAGCTGGCAACTTCTCTAATACTCACTCACTGCTCATGCTGCTCACGGATCTTTGGAACGAAAAGCAGGAAACGTTGAATCTAGCCACACCCTAATAGCTTGATCACCTGAGAAAGTAAATTATTAATAGTGCCAAAAATCTAAAGCTTCGGAATAAATATCATTTTACCAAACAATATTCAATTTAATAGCCCAATGGTTTGTAACACACATCATGGTTAGCTTTCCAGCAAAATATCCACACCTCAACCTACTGATTCACAGGAATGGTGCTAGACTACCCACTAAAGCAGTTCAAAACAATTATTTTTTATAAGAGCACACAAGTCAAATGTTACAAGGATATTTTCAATAAAAAGCCTGTTCCATCAGTTTTCGATCCCAATCCACACCACAGCGCCAACAGCAATACATGACATCGAATTGTAATCCCAAGACGATAAAAGGTATACAAGTAAATAGAAAGAACAAAACACGACTCGAGTTCGAATCAAATCGCAATCAATGCAATCTCGATTACTTACAACCCTGCCACTGTATAAACAAAGTAAGCCACGCCTCCCACTTTCACAGCGACAGGCTTTGATGACACACCGCGCACGGGCCCGCTCTCGCGCTCTGCAGTTTCTGTTTCTGTTTCCTCCACGGAAACGGTTCCTTTCCGGTCAAGCCGCGGACCCGAGGGGTGTTCACGGGCACCGCACACTGCTGCGTGCGCTGTGTGCGGTGCGTCCAGCAGGCGTGGGGGTAGGGGATGGGTAGGCGGCTCTGACGTCACGGCTGCGTGCGGTGGACGGTCCGCTGTGGCCAGTCCCGACCGGCCACAGCGATCGCTGTGTGCGGTGACGGAAGGCTGACGTAGAGACGAAGTGGGCGGAGCTTCGAGGCTGTGTGCGGTCCGACCGCACACAGGGCCCGTGAACAGCCCTCCGGACTACTAGTTACTCTCATCACCGCCAGATGGCAGAGGCTGTCGCAAACCGCAGACCCACGGACCAGCTTCCTCTTCATCGAACGAGACGATGTATAGGTGGATTAAATACGGCTCCCTCTGAAATTAGATATGGAAAGCTACTAGCTGCGACTTCTTTCAGTCTTATAGAATCGCGAGCCCGTAAGATGGATGGGCCGGTGGTGAGAAAGTCGCTTTCACAAGGCTCCGAACCTGTGCACCAAACTTCGTAGCGGGCTCGGCCACCACGGATGAGTATCAATAGATTGATCACCTGTCCGTGCTTCTATCCTCAGGATACTGATTACTGAAGTCCTTCTCCTCCACGCCACAACCCCTTCCGGGCTGGGCAGGCAACTTTATCTCATGCGGGCTGCTCCCTTGGAGCGGCATCGCTGCTCCCGAGGGAGCGCACCCCGTAGCCGGGTGCAGTGAGTGCCTTGGGGCTGGGTGGCCTGTCCTCTGGACGGGCTCAGCCCCGGCGACTCACTAGGGTGCCTGCCCATACCAATGTCTCCCCCTAATTCCTATCATCCTTCCGGCTCTGCAATGGTCTTGTCAGACCGAAAGGGCCTAACCCAACAAAACAAACAAAATAGATTGATCACCCCGTTCCGTGCTTCTATCCTCAGGATACTGAAATCCTCCTCCACGCCGCAACCCCCTCCGGGCTGGACAGGCAACTTATCTCATGCGGGCTGCTCCCTTGGAGCGGCACCGCTGGGCGCTGGCCGCTGCTCCCGAGGGAACGCACCCCGTAGCCGGGTGCAGTGAGTACCTTGGGGCTGGGTGGCCTGTCCTCTGGACGGGTTCAGCCCCGGTGACTCACTAGGGTGCCTGCCCAGACCAATGTCTCCCCCTGATTCCAATCATCCTTCCGGCTCTGAAATGGTCTCTTTATACCGAAAGGGCCTAACCCAACAAACAAACAAACAAACAAACAAACATAGATTGATGAAAACTGAGATGAGTGCCTGACGAACCTCGAGCGTACCTCGCAAAAATTGGCTTCAGGTCGGTGAAAATCAGGCAGTGTCCTCACTTCTATTGGATGTGCCCTTTTTCTGGCTGGCGCACGACGGAAGGCGGAGTCGGAGATCGAGCGAGCATCCATCGCGCCCCCAACGCACACAGATCGGGAGAAATCAACCATAAGAAAGATTAATGGTCCAACACGATAGAAATTGGAGTTCATCACGAGTTTTGTATTACTACCGTAAGCAAAAATGGAATAAGCCACCGTTCATAAGAATTCGGAGAGTTCACTATCCCTCGTTCAAAACGTCGCGCTCAATATAGACAAAGTACTAGTAATAGACAAAGTACGATGACACGGCACAGGCCCATAACATAACGCTGCCTTTACAAATCAGTTGGTATTGCTTCCTTCTACACAGACATGCTCCTCTCCGGTAGACCAGGCTACATCAGGATATTCCTATTCCCGATGACCAGCGCAAGCGCCTGGACATCTCATCACTAGTAAACAGCTGCCCACCAGTCCCAACGTCTGATCATACCGAACACACGCAAACACTGGCCGTCGAACCAATGGCGAGCTCACAGGAGCACTGGCCAGCCAACCGTAAATAACATTCTTTTGGCATCACCGATACGCGCAATGCACATGCGAATATAAATAAGATATGTCACAGCACACTAGAAAATATCATGGCCATTTCTGGAATGACTTTGGAATCAACAGTAGAAGGAATAAACACTCAGCTTCATACGCAATAAAACAAATACGACCAAAATGCATGCCTCTGTCCTTCAACTCGGCTATATAAGCCCGATAGCATAACCCTAAACCGGTAAATTATGGCACACATACAACCCCCCAAGTAGTTAGCAGCAAATCAGATTTCAGCGTTCGCATTCAGCAATAAAGCGTCTCAATTGCTCTAGCACCAACTGGCAAGAAGCGACGCAAAACTCCACACATGACCTCAAGCCATCTCTCAGGTGACGCTGAGCCTGCTCACATGACAACTTTGTCGCTTTCCATCCCCAGCTCGTCAAGAAAGAGTCCCATCGGCGAGCGGCGCATGCCGACCGACTCCATGCGGTTGGTGAGCTTGTTCCTGATGCTGCGGAGTCGCAGCGAGGCGTGTAGCAGCACCGCTGGGAGTAGACGGGGGGGAGGAGGGGGCACGGCCGGTCAGCGGAGGGAGTGGTGGCCACCACAGCCGGCATAGCCGGACGGAGGGACGGTGGCCGGCCGTCAAAGCGCCACTACCTACACTCAACACTGAGACATTCCGTTCGGTGAAATAAATACCATCAGAAAGGCCCAGACGATTTCGCACATCAACATCTGTGATGGTATGCGATGACTTGACTTCATGAAGTCTCGTGCCAGTACCCCCAATGGCATATGCTTCACTAGCCTTTTGACAGTCATCAAACATCGTAACTATTAACCCGCGCGGGGCTGGGGTCTCCAGCCGAACGCGCGGGGCTGGGGGGGGGGGGCTGTTATCTCCCGAACCAATGGTCCAATTTGGAAAATTCAAACGCCAATCGAAAGATCTCATAACGAAACAACTAAAAATATGTACTTAATTTAAAGTTTGAGGTCAAGGTCAAGGTCAGGTCAAGGGTACAAATTGCAAATTTCTACAGTATGGGCCTTGCACCGTAGTTGCCGAAGAATGGAGTCATGGACTGAGACTGATTGCCCAAAACGTGTTCTTAGGCTACCAAGACAATATTCATTGCATAAAATATCATTCAGAGGTCAAGGTCAAGGTCAGGTCAGGTTAGGTCAGGTCACAAAATATAGAAAAGGGCATGTGCGACACATGTTTTATGGGTCATTTTATTCATAGAATTCAATAGGCACACTCAATAGGTGATATGGACCACATCTGGATGAATTTCAGGTCGAGGTCAGGTCAAGGTCAGGTCAAGTGAGGTCAAATTTTGAAGTTGGTTGTTAAGGCCTAAAAGGTGTCTATCTGATGCAGTTTTCCACGGCGAATCGAATGGCGCTATTTTTGTTTCCGTACGAGGTAAAGAACTTCCAAAAAAAATCATTTTTCAAAAAATTTGTTTGTCGTGACGTCATAAAATTTTGAATAACTCCCACATTTTTTAACCGATTCTTCTAAAAATTGGTATGTAGGTGCACATGGACCACTTCTCTGACATATATTCCGGTTTTTCCGATACACGCAAAATTTTGGATTTTATAATTATTTTCCAAAAAAAAGTCAGCTTTTTGAAAAAGTTTGGGCCAAAATAAAAAAATATCAAAAAACCGAGATAGCCATTTGATAGACAAAGTAGAATCACGTATAACCTTTTTCTGTTACGTCTTGATTCCCTTGAAAATGAAGATGTTAGCGGCGTTTGAAATTTTGCCGTTTTTGAGACGAAAATGGCGAACATGACGTCACTAAAACGTCATCTTCTCAAAAAAAAAAAAATCCAAAGGATTTCGCCTAAAATTTTAAGGGAACGTGTCAAATTGATGTAAGAAAAGGTACTGAAAGTTTGGCGGCGCTGCGCGCCGTCGTGTTTGAGATATTGCAAATATTCGCAAGGGGGGTAAAACTTATCCCCCCAGCTCCGCGCGGGTTAAGCGAGGATTCCGTAAACAGGAAACACATTTCGCGGAAACAAAGAGACAAGCCAATTACATCCAACCCCTAATGAGTGATGTATATACTATACACGTCCTCTCAAATGAGCGTGTGCCGTAAACGTTTGTGTTATATGCATAGTATAGGAGTGGCGTCGTTTGCCGAAGCGCAGCAGTTAGACGACGAACAAAAACACCGGTGTATTTAGCGTGTGACGTCATTTACCAGACAGCGGCAGGCAGACCCCGAGCACTGAGCAGAAACACCGGTGTATTTAGCGTGTGACGTCATTTACCAGACAGCGGCAGGCAGACGCCGAGCAGAAACACCGGTGTGTGTATGCGTGCGTGTATGTGTGTGTATGGGAATGCCGTCATTTACCGAAGAGCGGCAGGCAGATGCCGAGCAGGAAGACCAGCACGGATCCGAGCATGGCCATGATGAAGTAGCCGCCGGTGAGGATGATGGTCAGGCTGAGCAGCGGGTGGTCGCGCCGGAAGCGGGACGCCATCGCCTTCCGGTTGGTGACATAGTAGAAGACGGCAAACAGCACGGCCAGCGCCGCCATCCCGCACAGAAACTGCTGCGGGTGCATCACCCTGGGGTGGGGACGGTCAGCGACAACGGTACACCCATGCGGTCAGCGGTCAACGGACAGCGGTCAACGATCCACCATCACCCTGGGGCGGATGGTCTGCCGTTCACTTATCATCCTGGGGCGGGGACGGTCAGCAGTACATCAGTGGTCCTATTATTCACGGATAGAGTGCAGTGAGCGGCCAGAAGTGATCGGGATTCTGTATAAAAACATCGATACTGCGAAGTATGATACGGCGAGAGCCACAGTGGGTCAAACGAGATATAAAAGAGTACCTACTTATATACAATACACATCTATGTAAGGAGTCACCAGCAGCCAGCATCGAAACCATTTCAATAAGATGCAGCACAATCAGCATGGTACAATCTGCTCCCTTTATAGCAGACTTAGCGCCAGGTGAGAATAAATACGCGAAGAATCAATTGATCTTTTCCTCGAAGAAGTAAAAACAATGCTCGTTCCTCGCTACTTCACACCATTAATTACGGAGCGAGCGAAGCGAGCGGAGTCTTACGTAAAATAAAGGAAATTTCTTAGTTATATGAGCGGCCGGCCGTGGTCACGCTTTTACAACGCTTATATCTCAGCAACCACTTGACCGATTTACATGCGGTAATTCTTTTAGGGTAGCTTAATTCCTTCTACCAAGTATTGAACTACTCCCGGTGCATGTGGGTGACCCCTTATGCACGTGCCACGTGCAAAACGTTCGTTAGAGGTGCCAGTTTTGTAATAGTTGCAATGTCTCGGTAACTACTGGGCCGATTACGCTGAAAGTTGGCATGTAGGTAGGCAGTAGGCACCCACTAGGCAATGCATTTGCATGTGCCACAGTTGGGGTGCTGCTGCACGTGCGCACGTGCAGGGGTCGATTCCAGATCTCGAGAACGGCTGGATCGATTGCGCTCAAATTTGGTACACGGTTAGGGACCGGTTAGTAGGGTGCCGTGCACAAGTCAGTTGGGACCCACTTTGCACGTGCGCACGTGCAGGGTGCCGCTTCCAGATCTCGAGAACGGCTGGGCCGATTGTGCTCAAATTTGGCACATCGCTAGAGACCGGTTAGTAGGGTGCTGTGCACAAGTCAGTTGGAGGTACCGCCTCGCAATTTCGCACGTGCAAGGCCCATCCTCTCGCTCGCTCCGTTAGTCGCCCCAAAAAGCGTTATACTGGTTTTATCGCCAGGTGATATAGCTGCAGCACTTACCCCACGAGGGTGAAGATGATCACCGCTGAGACAAAGTAGTTGGTCTGGTAGTAGAGCAGGTTCTGCAGAACACGGTTCGTCCATTTCTCCGGTTCCCGGTAGTTGGGAATTTGGAAGCGAGCCGAGTGTGCCAGGAAGTCATCGAAGCTCCGTAACGGCGCTACCTCCAGCTCCATGCCTGCCATAGTCCGCTACTGCGATTCTGCGAAGAAGGGAAGAAGGAATCAATTAGAGTAGGTAATGCAACATTCCTCAACGGTAGAGTTGTTCATCCATCGCAATTCTCTGTCTTCATGTGACTTTGTCCATACTCTTTGTCCCTGAATATTCATCCCCGAACTTTTACCACCTTTTACACTTTATCCGCGCCGGTTTCGCCTAAGATTCAAATAGGCATTTTACCCCAAGGCTTTTACCCCGACTTATGATACTTGCAGAATCATGACATCATTGTTTCTGTTTCACTAGCAAGTGTATATCTATGATCAGTATAATAAGATATAAATAAAGATACGAATAGCTCACAAAGCTTTTGACAAAATTTATTTTCAATATGACCATCTAATTTTTACAGCAAAGAAATTCAACAAAACAGTGGCGGCGGAAGCAGGGGGGCAAGGGGGGCAGCTGCACCCTAAAGTTATGGAAAGGGGCGCCTCGAAAATCTGTAGAGGAGGCAGGAAGTTAAGAGGTGCGGCAGCCATAAAGCTGAGCAGTGCGACACCGCAACTGATAAAGGCACTTGTGACACGAAGAGGGTGGCAATGACGTGAGAAAAGTATCTTTTGATATGCTGAAGAGTGGAGGGCATCCTTATCTGAAATAAAGGCAGATGCTGCCGACCCTGTCGAATATAATCTTGCCAGGCGATAAAGGCTAGGAGGGCGCAGCCACTCAAGAAGCGCGCCATGCGGAAGAGGGGCGCCTGCATGCGAAAGAGTGTGTGGGCCTGTGTGTGGGACGAAAAAGAAACATTTATGGAGACGTCTTTGAAGGCGATAGCCTCCGAACGCCAACACGAACATATGAGGGCTTATAGCGTTGCAGGCTCCATGCGACAAAAAGGGGCGCCTGATGGCCGATATGCGAGAGGAAATTAGTTTGTGTAACATTTATCGGGGGCGGTTTGCCGTTTACAACATATGAATGTTAAGGGAGGTCCGAGATTGGGGCCTGTAAAATTGCACTGTCCGTATGGGTGGTTACACCCCTAGTGCTAGGGCGTATTTTGCGTTTTTTTTTTTTTTACTGGGGAGATGATTATGACCAGGAATAGCACTCTGCAAACTTCTATGGGCGCCTGTATAGGGGCGAAACTGATTTTCCAGTGCAGGGACGGCCATCGGCATTGTGGGGCGGCATTCATTCCACTGGGGCGTCTGCCAGTGTTGAAGGGCGGTATTCATTTCAATGGGGCACCCGTTGGTGTTGGTGGGCGACATGTATCACCTGGGGCGCCTATCGGAGATTGGGGCGGCATTAATTTCACTGAGGCGCCTATCGGCGTTGACGGGTGGTATTTATTCATCCGGGGCGCTTATCGGGGCCGGCATTCGCTTCACTGAGGTGCCTATCGGTGTTTTAAGGCGGCAGTAAATCCACGGTGTCTGGGGCGCCTACCGGCGTCGAAAGGCGACATTCATAATTCATTTCACTGGGAGGCATATTGGTGTTGATGTGTAACATTCATTCTCCTGGGGCGCCCGGCAATGAGGGGGCGGCATTTATTCCGTTCCCCTGGGATGGGCCCCTATCGGTGTGGAGGCGTCGCCGTCGTATTAGTTTGAAATGGGGGCACCCCTGGGTGGTAATAGATGCATTCATTTCGCTGGGACGCCCGGACACCTACCAGCGTTGATTGCCTGTATTCATTCATTTCGGGCTCCTATCGGTGTTGAAAGGCGGCATTTATTTCACTGGGGCGTCACAAACCTGCTACTCCCACCATAAACCTCAGCCTATTCACTTCACGTTAGCAGTAACTAGAAGTCTCTTAGTCTCGGCATAGAGTCTCGGGTATCATTGCGTCGCGTCGGAGCGATTAGAAACCGGGTTCTAACGATCGAAATTTCGCAGCTCTAACCAACTTGATATGGTGATGAGGTTGTTTCTAAACGAACATTATGAAGGTTACATTTACGCTATGGAATGTACCTAACTATTTCTCGTTACATAAAAACTGTAATTCTGAACGTGTTAACAGGTACATTGTCAAACGTCTCTTCACTGTTTGTGTTACTACAACCTTGTATATGGTAAGGGGCGCCCAGCGGGAAGGGGCGCTTCAATATCGTTTGCACCCCTATCCTAGAATACCTTCCGCCGCCACTGCAACAAAACAAGAAGAAATCGCAGACGATCGTTTATCATTGATGACGTAATTTTATTTTTTCAACATCAAGATTGGAGACTTCCGAGATTTCTCTGTTCCTTGATTACTCCATTCGATGGGTGCTCTTTTGTGTTTTGTGTGATTGAAAAGGTGAATAAGGGTTTTTTGTGGGTAGGTGTTATTCATAGAAATAAACCCGTGGACTTCTTTTTCTTTGTTTTGTTGTACTTTCGATTGCTTGAAAAATTACACTCATTGATGTACAGCTATCTTTTCTTTGACTTTATTAAAGGAAAAGGGCCACCTTTAACATGGGGATTGAAACTGAGATAGCCATCTTGTAGCCCGTGTCCGAAAACCATCCTGTCTACCTCCTTACGGCCGATTTCGGCCTCCATTCGTAGTTATCGGCAATTTTAAAAGAAAATACGCCAGGAATGCGTCCTTATCCCAGGAATGCGTTCTTATCCGACAATACAGCCACCCGCGGCGAGGCTTTGGTTTTTTACCAATCAGCTCCAACCAGCTCAGCTTTAACCAATCAGCTTATCTGACACAATCCGACGAGTCTGTCTTCTGAACGCTGATTGGCTTGAGTGTGACGTCATCGCTATGCCATCATACAGTAGGTGCCGTAGAGAGTATCAACATAGTACCAATATGTTAAATAGTTTTAATTACTTTTTAGCGAATTGTGCACTTCTGGCACCAGTTTTAAAAAGAAAATGAAAAATAATAATGTCAAAATGAAAAACAACGATATCTTCATATTTCACGAAGGTGGCCCTTTTCCTTTAACCCGCGCCCCAGTGGCGGTCTCAGCCAACTTCGCCCTAGTGAGGGGGGGCATATGTTACCACCCACCTCTAACTCAAAAACTAAGAGGGCTAGAAAGACGCGGTAAAAAGCAGTCGATAGCTCTCAATGCGTACGTTTGAAAGTATTTCAGTCATTTTTCACCTTAGAGCAATATTGGGGTCACCAGAGGTCATCAAAGGTCAAA
Organism: Amphibalanus amphitrite; assembly: GCF_019059575.1. Classification (NCBI taxonomy): domain Eukaryota; kingdom Metazoa; phylum Arthropoda; class Thecostraca; order Balanomorpha; family Balanidae; genus Amphibalanus; species Amphibalanus amphitrite. Next base: position 27,604 of record NW_024882060.1, read on the forward strand.
ATTTGCCAATTGTCATTATATTTTTCAGAAAACATGCCGCTATCTCAGGAACTATGGTAGCTAGAATAACGCAGGGAAGAGCAATCGATAGCTTTTGAACTCTTCTTTTGAAAAGGTCATCATCAATATTGACCTCAGGTCAACGGTTTGGCCTCCAGAGGGCAAAAAGTCCAAAAATAGCTGTTTTTACGAAAAGTGTTTTTCGACAATAACTTTCGACTACAAAAAGCCACGACATTTCTATTGCCAGAATCGTGTTCCTCTCGCCGAGACACGTCGAATGAACTATAATTTGACCCTGAAAGGTCAAGTTGAAAATTTGACCTCAGGTCAAGGTCATGACCTTACCGGAAAAGGTCATGTTGCATATCAGTCGATGCGTCTCAACAAGGCAAACACAATGAGACCATCCCCAGCGTTCTATCTCTTTCCAATCGCGAGTTATTGGCAAAAAACTGTTTGTAGCCTCAAGTGACCTCGGATGACCTGTCTAGAGGCTATCAGCAAAAATGACACCTTGGTCATCACGAGTGGACTAAATCATTGTGATTCTGAAATATTTGGACTGTTCCGATGCGTACACACGGATCTAGAGGCATTTTCATTTTTCTCCATTGACTTGTAATGGAAAGGTTTCGCCACTGACCTGACCTTAGGTCACGGATATAAAAAATCCGAGATATATAAATTGTAGGCGCCCATAACAGCATGCAACCCACCAAGTTTGAAACCTTTCTGACAAACACTGCAGGCTGGACATGATTGCAAACTTTTTTTAGGCTTGGTCAGTTAACTTGACCTGGTGACCTTACCTGACATGACCTGGGGTCAAAAATTTCACACATTGTCCAAAATTGATGTACCAAAAGCTACCCCAAGCGGCGCGGCGCTACGCGCCGCGGTTTTTTATTCACACGCAAAAAACGCGACAGGGTGGTAACATTAAACATATTGTAGCGGTCTTTGTACTCCCACATGCTTCTGTACGTTGAACGCTTTATTGTACACAAAAATGAAAGACGTAAAGGGAAGGATACATTGAAAGGCAAACAAAGGAAAAAGATAGAAACAGAAGGAATGGCACAAAACACAGCCTTGCGCGCATGCAGCAAAGTGGGGTTTCTGCAAGCAGAGACAGCACATAACACAGTCAATGACACAGAAGTTAATGAGCGATGACCATTGACAGACAAAGAGCAAATGAAGATGGCAACAACCAATGATAAGCAAACATATGAAAAAGTAGATCATATGCAAAGTAAAGCGTTACCGAAGTTTCCGCTCCCAGTTCATGCCAGTCTCAGCATAGCAGTCTCAGCATGCCATCTCATCATGCCAGCTTGTCAGTTCAGGCACACACAGTTAATATTTATACATGTCTGTCAGTGCAAGACCTGAGAAAAGAGAAACCTCAGTAAGACTCGGTGGTCGCAACACTCCCCCCAGTGCTTATCCTAGGCCTGAGGAGAACACTAACTGGAGCGACCATCGTTGATTATTCAGCGTTCAGCTCAATGACCGCCGAAAACTTACGCTAGACACATTAACTCAAAATACGCACGAACGCACGCGTCAAGCACTGCACATTTCAGAGAAAAGCAGATATCGTACAGCAGCTTCAGTATCCAGCACTCAGCCTCCATGCACTATCACCTGCCCGTTCTCCGGCCAGTCACTCAGATATCGTACAGACGCACCGCGCCGGCGAACCGTAACGCCGAAACCGTGCGCAAAACTATAGAGTCCATCATCCGCTACACCTCTCCACTCAGCGTTCGTCCGAGCAGCTCACGCAGTCGTCCGCGCCAGGCAGACGCCGTCTCTCCCCAGTCTCGCATCCTCCGCTCAGCGGCCAGAGCTCAGGAGACCCCGTCGGCGGCGGGCCAGGTCTCGGAACCAGTCCCGAGCACACAGCCGATCACAGGTCCAGCGCAGCACGCCGCCACCCCTCAGCTCCAGGACGCGGCCATGCCGTACGTCAGCAGCCCGAGCCTTCTCCAGGTCGAGCATCGAGCAGCACGCTGGGCGCATCGTGTCAGTGCCAATGGATGAGGTACTGCTTAACAGGTAAGACAGGGGCCAGGACGGTACTTGAATAAGGCTAGGATAAAAGCGCCTAGCAACAGAACTTTCACTCTTCTTGACTTTCATTCTCGCTTTCACGGCCGTTTGCTCAGTTTCTTCCCTGAACGCAGCTTTCTAAAAAGCATATCTTGTTCGCTGGTCGTCGATAGGTAGATCCGCTGGAGGTCTGCACTGTCACAGTCCGGACACGACCATCATCTCCCGGAGAAACTTCCGTGACCTTGGCCAGCGGCCAGTATCCTCGTGGTGACCCCTGCTCGACCATGAGCACGATATCTCCAACTTGCAGATCGCGATCTTCATGAACCCATTTCTTCCTCTGGATGAGCATGGGCAGGTATTCACGCTGCCAGCGGCGCCAGAGCTGGTTGGCCAGAACCTGGGATTGCCGCCATTTCCCTCGACCCAACGCATCACCATCAGTGAACATCCCTGGAGGAAAGGCAGCCTGAGGGCTACCCAGAACGAAATGGTTGGGCGTGAGAGGCTCAGGGTCATTGATGTCCGAACTCACGTAAGTGAGTGGGCGACTGTTGATGGTGAATTCTACTTCCACCAGCGCGGTGTGCAGTACGTCCTCACTGACACACTGGTTGCCCAACACCACTCGCAAAGCGCGTTTGACCATCGCCACCAACCTCTCCCAAACACCGCCCATGTGGCTGGCGGTGGGCGGGTTAAAACGCCACTCGATGTGTCGCTGACTAAGTTCGTCGGTGATCTGTGCCTGATTCCACGCATCCAGACAACTCCTGAGCTCCTTTTCACCTGCGACCAGATTCGTGCCATTATCTGACCAAATGACACGCGGACGCCCCCGGCGGGCAAAGAAGCGCCGGAGGGCCATGAGGAACCCATCTGTATCCATCGAACTCACAAGCTCCAAGTGCAATGCACGCGTCGCCAGGCAGGTGATAAGCAGCACATAGCGCTTTTCGGTCTTGCGGAACTTCCGAACGGGGAGTGGGCCACAGTAGTCAAGGCCAACACATGCAAACGGTCGAGACATGTCAAACCGACTCGCCGGTAGGTCCGCCATCATTGGAGTCTGGGGCTGCGCACTTCTCCTCCTGCAGTACGCACAGTTGTAGATGAGCTTTCTTGTTACTGATCTTGCCTTGGGTATCCAGTAGAGAAGCCGCAGCTCACTGAGCGTCTGCTCCAGACCTGCGTGCAGTGCCCGTCTGTGGACATCGGTGACGATCAGTCTGATCACGTCATCGTTCTTACTGATGAGGAGAGGATGACGACAGGTCTCAGCCAGTGGGGCATTACGGAGACGTCCCCTCGCTCGGAGCAGTCCCCGCTCGTCGACATACGGGGAGAGATGGAGAAGCGTGCTGTCCTTCGGCAGCCGAGATCCACTGGCGACAGCTTGCAGTTCGGCATGGTACGCCGCCCGTTGGAGCTCTCTGAGGACGAAAACCTCAGCTGACTGGACCTCAGCCGACGTAAGAGCTCCACTTACACGGCTGTCTTTACTCCGCCTGGCGTTCTCGCAGAATCGCAGCACCCAAGCCACCGTGCGTTTGTACTTCACCCACGATGAGTACCGGGAAGGATCCACCAGTGGCCCCTCGCTGCTCTGTGCTGCAAATACTGCTTCATTTGGAGTCTTCATTTCTGCGTCTTCTGCGCTTTGCGTTGACGTGACGCGTTCCGGAGGCCATTCTTCACGATCCTTGGTCAAGAACTCGGGGCCCGACCACCACAGTGAGCATGTCTGGAGGTCCGGGCCTGACATCCCGCGAGAGCAAACGTCTGCTGGATTGAGCTCACCGGGAACATGGTGCCACTGCTCAGTCTCTGATGAATCTTGTATTTCTGCGATCCTGTTGGCGACGAAAGTGTGGAACCGACGACTTTCGTTTCTTAAGAACCGCAGCACCACAGAGCTGTCGGTCCACAGGAAGATTTCATCGAGACTGCACGTGAGCTCTCCTTTGACGAAGCTGGCCAGCCTCACCCCCAACACAGCAGCCTGCAGCTCAAGGCGAACAATTGTCAATTGCTTCAAGGGAGCGAGACGAGTCCGTGACATGATGAAGGAGGTGGTGTTCGTGCCGTCGGCACATGACATCCTGAGGTATGCGACTGCACCAAAGGCCTTTTGGGATGCGTCACAAAAGATGTGAAGCTCTCGACCTGTGACTTCACCATCCGGCGGAACATCAGCCGCGTAGCATCGCTGGATCTCGATGGTCTCGAGATGAGGCATCTCCGACAACCAGTTCTCCCAAGCCAGGAGTTCTTCTCCGCTCAGCTGGCAGTCCCAGTCGAGCTTCAGCTTCCAGAGGTGCTGGACGAGCAGCTTGGCCCTGAGAACAAACGGAGAGACGATTCCAATAGGGTCGAAGACCATAGACAGTCTTCTTAGAACGCCACGCTTGGTAGCTGGGACGTCCATGTCTGTTACCTTCACGCCGAGAACATCGCTACCAGGCCTCCAGACGCATCCTAGGGCACGCTGGGTGCCCTGGCCGAGATGCGCCAAGTCGAGCCCGGATGCACTCATTTCATCAGCTGGGACACCTTGGAGAGCTTCTGGTTTGTTCGTGGTCCACTTCGTCAAACGGAAACCGCCCTTGGCCACCAGCTCAGTCACGTTCGTACGCATCTTCCTCGCCTGTTCTACATCTGGAACCGAAACAAGCAGGTCATCCATGTAGAAGTTGCGCTTGACAGATTCAACAGTGGCTCTCGACTCATCTGTGTCCTCCTTGTGGTCCTCCGCCGTTCTTCGTAGAGCGTAGTTGGCCAGGGTCGGGCTACATCGGGCGCCAAATATGACGACCATCATTTGATATGTATCTGGAGGCCTGCTCCTATCCATGTGCCGCCACAAGAAGCTCAGCGCCGGCTGGTCCTCCACTCTCACCCGCACTTGGTGGAACATTGCTTCCACATCGGCCACGAGCGCCACTCTCTCCTGTCTGAACCTGATCAGAACACCAACCAGACTTTGCAGGAGATCAGGGCCGGTGATGAGGGCATCGTTGAGGGAGATTCCTTCACAGCGGGCAGCGGCGTCGAACACTACGCGGACTTTCGACTTGTTCGGGTTGCTTACCGCGTGATGGGGGAGCAGCCATCTCTTTTCGCTGGGCCTGGCCAGCTCCTCCGGTGACACTTTGCGGGCGTAGTTCTTCGTCACATAGCCCATCAGAACGTCTTCATAAGCGGCAGCTTTTGCTGGGTCACGAGACAGGCTCCTCTCCAACGATTGCAGTCTTCTCTCGGCCATCTTCCTGTTGTCAGGCATCTTCACGCCGTCTTTCTTCCACAGCAATCCGACCTCATAGTGACCATCTCGCAGCTTAGTCATCTCGTTGAGAGTAGCCTGCGCTCGGATGTCATCACGTGAACGAGACACTTGCCCTTCAAACATACTGCCGAACGACTCAGTAGCCCAGAAATCCTTCACAGCATCACAAAGATCCGATTCCTCAGTGGCCCGATGAATCAACATCACATCTCGCACCTGTCTGGGAACAAGCTCAGCCACAGATCCGGTGAGCGTCCAACCGAAGACAGTCCTGATTGCTACAGGGTCCCCTGGGTTTCCTGTCCTCACCTCGAGCTGGAGAACTGCCTCGATGACGTTAGCCCCTAAGAGGAGCTCTACCTTCCGTCCACGGCAGTCCGGTAGCTTCAGGCCCTGGACATGATGCCAGTGCTTCACTGGGAAGTGAGGCACCGTCAGATTGATTTCCTTCACTGAGAAGGCTTCCGGCACTACGACTGCGTAGCCTTCATCTCCGTCAGTGATCAGCTGCAACTGCAACCTCCTCGTCCTCTGCTGGGAGCCACTGCCTTCCACGTTTCGCAGCCGAAGTGTCTGCTGCTCTCCCTCCAGACCAAGTTCTTCAACAACATCCTCTGCAACCAGGGACGTCTGAGAGCCAGGATCAAGGAGCGCACACACCTTCCTGGTCTTACCACCTTTGCCGACAATAGTGACCTGCACCACCTGCAGGAGAGTTGTTACAGGCTTGCCACCCAGAGATGCGGCAGCAACCACTCGCTGTCCGTCCAGCTCAGAGCCTGGCACCTGGCTACTGGACTGAACGCCGACCCTCTTGCTGCCATGCAGCAGCCTGTGGTGCTTCATCTTGCAACCCTCGATGTTACATCGTTTTGCAAAACGACAATGTCTGACTGCATGACCTTTCCTCAGGCAGAAGAAGCATGCTCCGGACTTGGAGACAAGGATGGCTTTCTCGTCCACAGGCTTGCTGAGGAACGTGGGACAGGTTGTTACATCATGGAGAGCTTCACAGCAGATGCAGACCTTGCCCGACATGTGCTGAGCCTCCGTCACCAGTGCCGTTCGCTGGACTGTCCGTTCCATGGCGCCTCCTTGTTTCCTCCCCTCGTTGGCACTTCTTCCTGTTGGCTGCCTGCCAGGCTGCTTCGAGACAGCAGCATAGTTCAGGGCTATCCTGACTTGCCTGCGCAACCAGGAATCCAGGTGCAGAAGACTGGGTCTTGCAGGCTCGAGACTCAGAACATGTTCACTCCACCTTTTCATGAGATCTGAAGGCAGCTTTTGCACGACACGCCTCAGATTCTCAAAACTGTTCAGGTCCCCATCGTATTTCATACTTTCAAACACAGCTATGGCGCAATGGATTGTGGACTGGAATCTTTCTAGGCTGATCGGGTCCTGCAGAGAAGGAGAGGGACATGCAAACACCTTCTCCAGAGTTGAGCTCACAATGTCCTCCTGTCTGCCGAATCTTTCCTGGAGCATCTTGATCGCCTCACCGTACAAATTCCCATCATACAGCAGCCCCTTTATGGTCTGTTGCGCCAATCCGGTTACTGCAGACTGAAGATGAATCATCTTTTCAGTGGGCGTCAGCATCTCCTGATCATGTACCAGGGTGCGAAAGAGCGCAAACCACTTCACCCACTCTCCCGGATTACCATCAAACTTCGGAAGTGTGAGTCGGGGAAGGGCACAGTGAAGCAGTGGTTCTGAAACACCACGGGTTTGTAGTTGAGAAGCACCTGGATGCTGGTTGGCTCCATCAGTGGTAAGCTCATTCCCATTCCGAGTGGGTACATTGACACCAGCACTGGTCACAGCAGCGTCAGCTACACCAGCTGTAACAGGACACTGATCAGGATGGGGACGTTCAGAACGATCACGTGGTACATTGAGACAATGGGGGAGGTCTGAACCCAGTGTCGCAGGTTCCACAGCAGAGCCACGATCCAGCCCAGGACAGTCAGTGGGAAGCTGAGCCGCGGGTTCTCCAACAAAGTCATCCATCCGATCCCTGTTAAGATCATCCCCAGTCTCTGCGGCGCACAGAAGCTGGGCCTCGAGTTCAGCAGCTGCTCTGGCGTCCTCTGCCGCCTGTAGCTGAAGTTTCCTCTGTATTTCCTGTTCTTGCTTTTGCAACTCCAGCCGTTGTCCAAGTTGCTCAGCTTCAAGACGCTTTACCTTTGCTGCAATCCTGGCTCTGTCAGATGCCGTGGACTTGGAATTGGAGACATGGCTGCCAGATGCCACAGATGGTGCCTCGTCCTTCCGGCTGATCAAATGCTCTTCGATTCTGCTAACAGCGTCCTCATATTGTTTCTCTACATCCTTCATGTACACTGCAGCTGATTCGAGCTCCACGTCTTCTGTCAGCAATGACACATACTGCTCATTCACCTCCTGAATTGCCTCCAAGGCCTGATCCAGATCCTTCAATAGCTCACTTAGCTGGGTGCGGCTTCCCTTTGCATCGATGATGATGAAGGCACGTCTCCTGATCCTGGTCAGGTTTCCCAGCTTCTTAGCCCTGGCACCTTTCAGCGACTTGACATCCATTTTGTACAATAATTCAATAGACTGAGCAGCAGAGAGATGAGCCGATCCTTGTAGGTATGAGACTTCAATGTCCAACACGGACTTCGAAACTGTAGCGGTCTTTGTACTCCCACATGCTTCTGTACGTTGAACGCTTTATTGTACACAAAAATGAAAGACGTAAAGGGAAGGATACATTGAAAGGCAAACAAAGGAAAAAGATAGAAACAGAAGGAATGGCACAAAACACAGCCTTGCGCGCATGCAGCAAAGTGGGGTTTCTGCAAGCAGAGACAGCACATAACACAGTCAATGACACAGAAGTTAATGAGCGATGACCATTGACAGACAAAGAGCAAATGAAGATGGCAACAACCAATGATAAGCAAACATATGAAAAAGTAGATCATATGCAAAGTAAAGCGTTACCGAAGTTTCCGCTCCCAGTTCATGCCAGTCTCAGCATAGCAGTCTCAGCATGCCATCTCATCATGCCAGCTTGTCAGTTCAGGCACACACAGTTAATATTTATACATGTCTGTCAGTGCAAGACCTGAGAAAAGAGAAACCTCAGTAAGACTCGGTGGTCGCAACACATATGCCCCCCCCCCCCCCCCCCCCCACTGGGGCGAAGGTTAATAAGCAATTAATTGAGATAGGTTCTGAAGATAGCTGTAAGCTACATAATTTTTATCTCAATTTTCATTTTAATTTCATTCTTTCCCTTTCATGTAGATGTCAATATTTGACAACTAATATGTGTAAAGCAGGTGACCGGTATGGTAGACACCTGACAGGACACTGATTGATCTGTACAACGTATCTGGTCGAGCGATTTAAACGCAGTTCACACTTGCCCGTAAGGTCTGACGGTGACGGGCCCGACACCGTCAAAACGGCCGAAACCGACGGAGCGACGGCCGTCAGGTCGACGGGCATGTGTGAACCGGCAGCGTTTGACGGCCGGCAACAGCTGACTGCACCGGCGCCGGACCTGACGGCCGTCGCTTTGGAAAGTTCAGCAATGTTCAACTTTTGACGGTGACGGGCCCGTCGGTCTGAATGTCTGCGTGTTGGAGGATGAGGAAAAGGAACGTTATCATGGAGCATGGAGCTTAAATGCATTTTTAAGATAATTTATATCATTTTCTATCCATTTGTTGAGATGAAAATGTTTATTACGGCACGATATCTTGAGATTCGGTCCCTGATTTAAGTCAGCGAACCGATGTGTCTTTCATCAAAATAAAATTGTAGCATTATTTGACATAAAAATGCAAAAGCGTGGTTTTTTATTTCTGTAATTCAAAGAATATCTCGGCTTCTACCATCCCCATCCCCTTCCCCCATCTGCGTCCATCTCGAAAATGGTGCGCCATTTCTGTCACAACATATGGCAGCCAATGGGAGCTACCAAATCTCAACTTTCGTTTGACGGGCTGCAGGCCGTCAGGTCGACGGTGACGGGCCCGACACCGACAGACTGACGGTCATGTGTGAACTGCGTTTTATATGCATTACCTGTCTCTACCCTCTTCAGTCTTCACTCTGGTCCTCTTGCCATTGCTATAAATAAATTGTCATATTCCAGTGTAGAAATTTAACTCAGAAGGAATGGTTTTCAAGTAAAAGAGCGAAACATGATATTTGTTCATACAGGATCCCTCTATGACTTTAAAGCCATGCAAACTTTCTTTGCTCTTTTGGTATGCCTGATAGTTGATTGGTACAAATTGAAATTAGAAATGTCTTCAATAAACATGTATTTTGAAACATATTTGAATTCTGGGTGTGGCTCACGTGTTGTGATGTAACGATGATGTCATTGAATCATGGTGAATTTCCTAATATAAATATCATCATTCATGATTCACCTACTTACATCTGATCTTTCAAAATCAAGTAACTCATTCAGGAATTTAATCAGAGGGCATGAATGGGTGACTTATCACATGCCTTAACCCGCGCCCTGCTGGGGGGGGGGGGTGTTTGAACACCCCCCCTTGTGGTTTTTCGCAAATATCTCAAAAGGTACACCTTATCATACATCAATTCTACACATGTTGTGAAAATTTCAGACCAAGGTCATTCAAGGACCTGGTCACTTGAAGTGACCTCACCTCATAAAAAGTTTCAATGTCTGTCATAGCTACACCGAGTAACCGATGGCTTTGAAACTTTCAGCGATTGCTAAGAGCAATAGCATGTACAAAATGTATATCTCAGAATTTTGATATCGATGACCTAAGGTCAGGTCAATTTTGCGACCTCCCCATTATAAGTCAATGGGAGAAAATTGAAATGCGCCTCTTTTGGACGAAAGACATTATAAACACTCCCAAACACTGAATTACAAGTGGTTTAGACACACTGAACATGAAAATGGTGTCCGTGACCCCTGTTTATGCCCTGAGGTCATCTTAGGTCACGAATGGTATCTAACAGTTTTTCGCAAATAACTTTTGATAGAGGCATGCTAGAGCGATGAAAACGCCTTAGATGTGTTCACCTCGACGATACGGATCGACTGATATGCAACATGACCCTTTCTGGTCAGGTCATGACCTTGACCTGAGGTCAAATTTTCAAGTTGACCTTTCAAGGTCAAGTTTTAGGTCATTCGATGCGTCTTGACGAGAGGAACATGATGCCGGTAAAAGTAAGCTCGTACAAGGCTTGGGTCAAAAGTTATTGCAGAAAAACTTTCCGAAAAAAAATCGGCTATTTTTGCAGTTTTTGCCCCCTGCAGGCAAAATCGTTGACGTTAGGTCAAATCTGAGTGAATTACTCAGAACGGGCGTTAATAGGGCTATCGAATGCGCTTTTCCGCGGCGCTGTAGCTCTATTGGTTCCCGAGTTATGCGTTGGCTTCTTGGAAATTGTCGACATTCGACGTGGAAATCGACGAAATTTTGCCTTCAATGACCTCTGGTGACCTGACCTTTGACCTGACCAAAAAATTGACCGAAGTGAATTCCTCATTATTTTTGACGCTCTTTCGAACGCCGCGTATCGCTACGTGGCCCAGGAGCCGAGTTAGAAGGGGGGGGGTCCCCCAGCAGGGCGTGGAAATCCAGGACCCCCAGCCGGGCGCGGGTTAACCTAGCTTATTACAATTATGGCTAATGTGGTAGAGATAGAGCCAAAATTGCTACAATAATCAATAAATATTCTTATTTATTTCAGATCCAACCAATATAAATTGAAGTGAACTGCATCATATATGGTACCTCAGTTGATGCTAAAATGATGGCAGCCAGACAGTCCAATTCTGCAGCTCCAGCATTGGAAACTACAGATAGCAGTGATGCCTTGTCAAGAACTGAATATCCACTCCATGAATGTGTCTATAAGGGAAAAATTAAGAAAATACCCAATCTTCTGAGGCAGCATGACATAGATGGAAAAGATAAACATGGTAAGTTTTTCTTTCATTAAGTTGAACTTCTGCTTTTGGGCTACCTGTTTTCCCAAAATGTCTACAAATACCACTTCTTGCTGATACCTTTTTTCTTAATGTGTATTTATTGGTCCTTAAATATTGCAGTATGTACTGATATGATGCTGTTAATGCATTTACCAACTTTCTATTATTCTTAGCAATGTGTAGTTTTTCACCAAGTTTTATGTAAATGTTTGTATTTCCATTATTCAACTCTGACCAATATGCTTTAAAGCTCAATATTTCTTATCAGCCTGTTAATTTTCCTATTATTATTATCATTATGTGGTGTGCACTTTCCCTACTTGGTATGCAGCTTTTTATTGCTGTTATTTGATTTGCAGGAAATACTCCACTACACCTGGCTGTTATGCTGGGCCACAAAGGTAAGGCATACGTTTTTCAAAACTGAAAGCTGCCTTTGCTACCTATGCTAGTTGATTGTTTGGCATGTTTGTAATCACAAAAAGGCTGGAAATGGATAGCTTATGTGTGCTGAAATAGCCTCGAATCGCTTTCCTGGCCTGACATGTCTCAAGGGTAATATCACTGGTCAAAGGTCATTTGGGTCAAGATCATGCAATTTTCAGTTGAGACAGTTGAGGTGCAAAATTGATTAACTCGATTGTACTTAGTGTTTCGTCGCGATCCGTTGCTATTGACGCGAGTTATCCGTAAAAAAAAACGATAGTGGTCCGTCTGACCCCCACATCTGCCCCCTTTAAATACGAGAGTTACGGCTAAAATCGTGAGACTCTGACCTGTGATACTGTACCGATGCCACAGAAATCGTGCACTTGCTGCTGGCGAGGAATGCCACTGTGAAAATCAGGAACGGACACGGCTGGAGCCCTCTAGCTGAGGCCATCAGCTACGGAGACCGACAAACAGGTGATTTGACGCACTAGCATGAAAGTCAGCGAATTGTCCATCAGCGTGGGGATCCCATGGCTCGTGCTATGCTTATTTGTAGTTCCTTATGGGCGCAAAATGACCACCGTAGTCGACGCGCCCTAAAGCCCTAATCAACAAACAAACAAAACAAAGAACATGTCACCAGTTGTAATGGCCCTGTCCCAGTGTGCTTAGCTGTATCCAGCTCCAAATACAAATCGGAATCACGTCACTGAGCTGCGGAAATACGTAAGTTGTAAGTTTCATCTATTAGCGCTTTCTCCAATGTCGTCGCTGCTGAGGCTATCCGTGTGATGGCCTCTCTGCGCGTTTCTCAGTGTCGTCTCTGCTGCGGAAACTGAAGACCCAGTCACGGGAGCAGATGGACCGCCGTCGGCCGGCGCTGGTGGCCGCCCTCCACCAGATACCCGACTTCTACATGGAAATCAAGTGGGACTTCCAAACCTGGGGTGAGTCGCTGTGACGCTCGGTAACTGTCGGCTCCTAGGTTTATCTGTCGTTATTCTCGTGATTATTTATGCTTTCTATGTATATTGGCCCATATTGATGGTACGATATGGCTGACGCTGATGATTCCTGCTGTGTGTTATCCCGAACCGAGGGAGCTTTCTGTTATCGTAGATTGATAACCCATGCTTCGTAATACCCCTGACTGATGCTGCGTGCTCAATGATGACGCTACAAACTCGATGCTGTCCTCAGTTGACCCAAGTTGTCTGTTGTTCCTGACTGAGTACTCACCCGCCGCTCTGCCTGTTTCCAGTCCCGCTACTTCACCGCATCCTGCCGTCGGACACGTGCAAAATCTACAAGCGCGGCGCCTCGATCCGACTGGACACCACGCTGGTGGACTTTGCCGACTTCAAGTGGGAGCGCGGCGACATCAGCTTCCTGTTCAACGGCGACTCGCCGCCGTCGCAGTCGCTCTCGGTGCTGGACAACAAGCTGCGCGTCTACCAGACCGTCCGATACGAGGTGAGCGCCGCCGCGGGCTGCGGGTGGGAGCGGCGTGAGGCCCGCGGGACGGAGTCGCAGGTCACGGGGTGGAGGCTCGGGTCACGGTGTGCGAGACCGGGTTTACGGTGGTTCGCTGGGCTGTTTCTGGTTGGGGCGTTGTTTGGGCGGACGGAATATGGGGAGCTGTGCAGTGCGGTAGTGTTCGTTGTGTAGAGCCAGTTGCGCAGCTGCGGCTGAGTCACCTGCCTACGCAGGCGACTGTCGCTGATCTAACGCTGTTATTATCATGTAACAGAGGGTCGTGGCCTTATCGTGATTCGTCACGCTCGGGGGTGTCTGTTTCATGCTGCTTTACTCAGCCGTTGCACTCGGCGAATGGTGTGCTGATTCATTCATTTCTCCATTCATTGATTTTTCATTCATCTGATTATCAATTATTTGTTCATTCATTTCCCAAGGCACTCCATTCACCGTAGCTCTTGCGTCGTCAAAATAAGTAGAAAAAATTGCGCCGTATTAGAACCACATAGCATAGCGTCAGTCATACCCAAGCACCATAGAATAATGCCCAGTTCAATATAATTATTTGACAGATGTGTAAAAATGCAAGTGTCAGCAAGGCCGGTCCGTGGGCAAGGGAGTTAAAGTGTTTTTTACAACGTAATGAGCGACGGAACGGCCTTGCTGACACTTGCATTTTTACACAAATGCCCAGTTCGCTGTGCGCTCGTTTGAACGTCTGTGCCCCTTTCTGACCGCTCGCCGCTGCCGCCGCCAGGAGACCGAGCTGGAGATCGAGGAGGAGATTGACATCCTGATGAGCAGCGACATCGTGTCGGCGCAGATGTCCACCAAGTCCATCACGTTCAGCCGCGCTCAGCAGGGCTGGTTCTTCCGCTCCGACCGAAAGGTGTGTACGTCCGACGCCGGGCGCGAGGTGGTTCATAAGGCGGGAGAGTTCTGCTTATACACATCACAGTTATAGATGGCGTTGTCCTAAACCTTTGGCCTCGCCTAGTGTAGTGCGACGCTGAACACAGACGTGCGCAGATGTTTGTAAATCTGAAACCGTATTTCTGAAATCAGTAGCAAAATTTCTCAATAATTCACGGGAAATACAGAGTTGAAACCGTTTTATAGTGAGAAACATAACTTCTTGTATAAAACTTTTTAATAGATTAATTATCTAGTTCTCTGTTTAAATCATTCCAATATTTTGCGTTCTTCATCAAGTGAGATATAGTAAATATAATGTCATTACATAATGCACAATGCACATGCCGGTTGCCGTTATCAGTTGCCGAGCACTGTCGAATCAGCGTGGTCCGTCTCAGCTCACTGGAGTGTCACCGTGTCTATATACCCTCTCATTGCGCCATTACCGACCGATGGTCCCTCGCCGCCCCCTCAGGAGCCGGTGGGTAAGTACGAGGCCGAGTTTTACGACGTACACGGCGTGGTGCTGGAGACGAGGAAACGTCGCGAGCACCTGTCAGCCGAGGACCTGCAGAAGAACAAGGCGCTCCTGGACACCATTACCCGCGGCAGCGCGCACCAGCTGGACGCCGAGGAGGTCCGAGAGGTGAGCGCAGACCGGACGGACGGGACGAGGGGGGGGGGCAGACGGATGGACTGACACGGACGGACATGTAGACTAGTATGGACATGCGCAAGGCTAGAATATGGACCGATGGACGTATCGACAGAGTTTGGGGCGGACAGGGTGGCGGCTTCTTTTGTTAATATATTGGTCGTACTTAAGGCCACTGTTATGCATTAATAGGATTATTCATCTCTCTGTTTTTGTTTGCCCGCCCGGTCTCCCGCACATGTATTGCCCATGTCTCCGCGCCGCCTGTGGTCTGACCCTCTGTTCCGATGTCGGCAGCTGCCCCACCGCAGCTCGCTGGACCCACCCAGCACTCCACCCGTCTCCTGGGAGGAGTACCTGGCCGCCGACCCGGCCAACCCGCCGCGCGTCGGACGAGCCATCATCTCCAAAGTCAGCTGCAAACGCTTCAAAAACGCCACTCTGGCCATGGTGAGATCGGCCGAACGGGAAAGGGTGGGCCCCGGGGACAATTGGTTACCAGTCTATGGCGTTTGTCAGGCTATGGTTTGTTATGATAGATTGATCGGCATACTTCAAAAGCTTTTTTATTGGACTAGTGGACTATTCATGTTCGTGCCCGTTTTTAATTGTCTCCTCGATTTATTGAGAGCATTTTGTGTTTTACTGCATTGATCGTAGCTCGCTCTGACCCTGGCGGTGGGAACCCAGTCCTGGTCTAACCGGGTCCGTTCGGTGTCTCTGCAGAGCCAGGAGTTCCCTCTGACGGTCAGCATGCTGCTCGATGTGCTGGACGTCATAGCGCCCTTCAAACACTTCAGCAAGCTGAAGCAGTTCGTTGAGTGCAAGCTGCCGCCCGGCTTCCCCGTTAAGCTCGGTGAGTCTTGTGGGCGTATAGGTACTGCCCTAAAATATCCCCTCTATCTTGAGGTTATCTCAAATGTTTTTGTTCGCTTAGTAATTCCCGCAGGCTGTGTTGTGTCAGTGTGTTTGCGTTTCGTTTGTCTTACATAATACTGCGCCTGGTTTTGTTTGCGGGCCACTGTGCCTGATACCACTCTATATAAGGTCTGTACCGATTCGGCAGTTGTGCTGTTGTCAGGCAAAATAAGCTCCTCCCACCGCATTTTGCTGACGGCATGGTACCGATCGGCTGACGAAAGCTTTAATAGTGGCTGACCGTCTTCAAATGGGACGTTGTAAACAATTATTACGCCTTATCTTATTTCCCTGCGTGGAGAGAGACCAGAAACCCAACAAGATTAGTATTTGATATCTATGTTATTTTTTGTCAACGTCACGTATTTGTTGCTACCCGCTGATGGTCTAACGCCGTGCCGCCCGCGCTATGTTCCAGACATCCCGCTGATTCCAGCCATCACGGCACAGATCACCTTCCAGGACTTCTACTTTGACGACAGCCACCCGAGCCACCTGTTCGCGGTGCCGGCTGACTACACGGAGGACCCGGCCCGGTCAGTCCCCGGCCACGGACACTGGCGGGCAGGGTGGCGCGCCGGCAGAGGGCGAGGGTAGTCAGCAGTCATCTCCACGGGGCGGACACAGGGGGGCGCCGGCCGCTAGCGGGCAGGGTCGGGGCCCACAGAGGGCAAGGGTAGCTGGCGGACAGATGATGTTATAGGCGGCGCTAACGTAACCCACCGTCATGCTTTCTGCTTTCGTCACCATCTATGCTTGGTCAGGCTGGTTATCGAGATGTTTTTAGAAAAGAAATGGTTTATTCTGTAGGATATCTGGATTGAAATGTATTGTATTGAAGGCCAATGCTCAGCTGTGCACAGTCCAATGCCACGTCTGTGCTGAGTATGTTGACTGACCGACTGTCGTGTGTTCCGCGCAGGTTCCCCGACTTGTGACACCCAGAAGACGCGTGCATGTGTGGCGCGGCGTGGGCGGCGCGGCCGGCCGACGAGCCGCCGCTGCAGCTGCACGTGCCCGTCCACTGGGGCCCCGGCAGCCTCTACTCGTCCGAGCTGTGCCTCCAGCTGGGCTGACGGACGGCCGACGGCGCGGCAGCAGAGCTAGAAGACAGGGCGCCACGCTCAGTGACTGGCCACTGTACAGGCGAGTGCGCTGGGCGGGCGGGTCCGGCCCGGCGCGGTCGGCGGGTGACATGTGATTTAGGTCGTGACAGTGACTGCCGAGCGGTCCCTCCCCTGTGGCGCGGCCGGGAGTCACGGGAGGGATGTTTGCCCCGGGTGGTGTGGGCATCCCTTCCATCCTGGTGGGGTGCGCGCGCTTCGGAACCGTCAATGCCGAGATTTAGGTACCAGACTGTGTATTAGCGTGTTGGACACATAGTTGGGCATTCTAGAGGCAATATTCCGAGGTGACTTCGGGCTATAGCTGGCCTTGTGGCGGCTGGGAGGCCCGGCGCCCCTCTGCGGCCGGTAGCGCCGCCGTCACCGACTCGCCCGGCCGATGCAGCCCTGTCAGCCCAGAGGTAACGTGCATTGCTCAATCACCCATCAGACGTGCCCGCCGTGGCGCGTGCTGCGCCGCCGGGCGAGACCGGCCACTGGTGATTCGCACCTCGAACTAAATCGCCCGCGTATATTTTCGGCCATTGTGATGACCAAATGGGCTGATTTGTTAGGAGAATTGTGTGAGTACGTGTGTGAGTGTATGTAGACACGATCCATCGACACCGGCCGTCGGGGGTAGCTCCGCGGCGGGGGTGGGAGGCCCGCGCCGGCGGCGGGCCGGTGGTATAGTGTCCAGCCGCCCCACGGTCCGGCCGACCTCGTACCGAGTCGTGACCGCTCTCTGTGATTAGTCCGAGTTCGCCGGGCCGCCGGCGGGCCCAGAAATGACGGCCCACAGCGCGTGATCAAGGCGCGGCCGAAATGCTAGCCAATTTAGTGTTGTTCTCGCTAGATAGGGAGTGTATTTATTTTGTTTCTAGTGTGCAGCATTTACCATAGAGGAATACCTTTACGCAATAGGTATTTGTTAGGAGAAAACTGCAAGATTATCAAGGTTTGTGATGATTCGCCGATGCCATACGTTATGTTGTCCTCCATCAAGAAGTGTCGTCGAATAAAGACAAAGTGGTCCCCTCGACTATGCCATCAACTTCCTCACCCTGCATTGTGGGGTCTGAGTTGAGTTCCCACTGCCGGCCTCCATTTGAATTACTGGTGGCGAAATCAAAATCATCTTCAGTCATTTCCAATCGAGCGGAACGAATGCCGGCTCTGGATTTATTTAAATACAGCACGCACAATTGGCAATCATCGCAGTGCGCGTCGCGCGTCTGCAGCGGCAGTGGCTTTCATTGATGGTTTAGTGAAACTTTGTGACGAGCCTGGATCGTGATACGGTGTCACATGTCAATGTCTTAGCACTAATCGGACATGATTGCCCAGCTGAAAGCGGATACTTCTGATCTCCAGATTTTCAGTTTCGATAGTCATTTTTGTGCGTCACATTGCCGATTTGTACGGGTAACTTTGTTTTTAAGCTCGCACCATACCGATGCCCATTTCCTTCCGTTCCTTTTCTCACTTGAGCTATTTCGCTTAGCATCAGCATGATTCCTGTATTGGCAGCGGTGTGTGCATGGGGGCAGCTCATTGAGCTGTCCATTGCCCGCCTGACTGCACTCCTCCCGGAGACTTCGTCCAGGGAAGGCGAGTATCTCTCCCAGTACCTCTCTCGATCTATCCCCGGCAGTCGGCCGCCTCAGCTCGCTGGCCGCTGTCGCAGTCAATCTCGGCATATCGGCTGCCCGGCCAGAGCCGACCCGATACGGCGGTGCTGCAACATTGGTGTAAGGCCGACCGCCGGCTGATCCGCCGCTAATCGTGGCACAACTGGGGATCAGCCCGGCTGCTCCACTCGACAACACAGCACCGACCCTGCCCAAGGCAGAAACGGCACCGGTGGCGGCTGAAGATACAGGCCATACCGAGCGGGTGGGCCGGCCGCCGCGTGTGGTCAGAGGCTTCGCAGTTTTCTTTTGCGTCTGGTGATCGCCGACTAATCGGCTTTGGTTGTGCGTGTCGGCGGGCTTCTCGGGGCAAACAACGCGCTGCGGCCGGCTCCGGTTACCGTGCCAGTCGCCGCACGCGGCGGTACTAGGTCATCCCTCCGGACGGTCGCCGCGACTGGCCCACGTTCAGCTCGCCGGAGACCGTGGCGAACCTGCTGGCGATGGGCTTTGATGGGGCTTTGATGCCTTTGATGTTATGTGGACTAGTTACATTACAGACAGATGCTGCTTCTTTTGATTGAAATCCATATGTGGGATGGCGCCAATTACACTGACGTTTTGTGAGGATATGTCTACGACTCTACCCTACCTAATAAGGTATTTGAAACGTTTTCGGTTCTCTGTTTAGCTTTTGAACAGATCGAGTCCAATGCTCTGATTGAATCTTTCTTGTTAAATAATTGAGTCCTGACTTTCGAATTCAGCTTTAACTTTACCGCATTGTGTGTGAATTTTACCCCATTTGTGTGTGAATTTTTAGACCATCTTTTCCAAATATGTATAGGGAATTTGGTATTGATTCCTTGTGTGGCACAGTTTCCGGTGGTGTGTGGAGACGCCCACATTTCCACGTATCTGATACCAGTCGGGAAGTAATGCTGTCGCGCCATAGCCCGGAGCACGCCTATCTATAGTGTGAGGCCATGGTGTGCGCACATGTCCCGTATGGGAGCGATGCGAACACTGGACGACGAGGGGTCGCAGGTCGACCTCGGTACGCACCCTCTTCAAAACGGAATCCGGATCATCTAATATTATCGTCACCGGCTTCTGGTTTATCAAGTTTAATTGCTACCGAATCGGTGGGCGGTATCAGGAGAGTCAACATTTGGCCGGTGTAAAGTTTATAGCGCCGCGCGCCGTTTACGATGCGGCAATCGGGGCGGGTGCGTCGCCGCCGGCCGTGTGATTTACTGGCGGCTGGCGGCGCCGGCGGCGGCACCTCTCTGTACCGCTGATACCGATGACGCCATCAATAAATATCTCGCAGCTCGTGCGGCAGAGGGCGGCCCATTGCCCACACTTGGGCATTAGCGCGGCATTAGGCCGTGTTGGAACAATAACTGTCCTATACGGACGTCGTAAACTGTCCAAATAAGCAGAACTAACAAATCATTTTGTCGCGCCGCGTGGTGGCCGATAGTGATAATTCGTGTGTAATCCGGCGGGCCGTGTGCGCGGCCGGCCGACAATCAGCACCGCTAAACACGGCCGGCCGATGCGCCTGGCCCTGCACGGCAGATGGCCAGCGCACGGACCGGCCGCATGTGCCACGCCTGGGCTACATACGGTCCGAGTACAGTCGTGTACAGGTTGATGGTCCTCTACTCTTTATCCACCGGGTTCCTATGGCTCAGCATTGGCAGCAGCCGCCTGGTACCGGTAGGCTGTGCCGCATGACCCGAAAGTTATGCGGCACAGTCTACCCGCGCCGTTTGACATCGGCTCGGGTCGCCGGGTGGAGCGCTTTGTAGACCAGCTATTGCGTCAGACCAGCGCGGCGGGGGAGGGGCTCGTCTCAGTAATTGGCGTGGGCTGGCGAGTGGTGTGGGGCGTGTTGGTGGACCATTGGGGCTGGTCGGGTGTGTGTGGTCACTTCCTGGACCTGCATTGCACATTTTGCGTCGCTTAACAATTGATTCCTGTTTTTTGATAAGCACAATGCACGGAAGACCCAGCGAATATAATTTACTTTACTTGTGCATTGTGCAAAACGTGATTTGGCACGGTATCGAGGCAACCATAGGTCTTGTGCCTATGCATGATATTTAGGCAATATGTTTATGAAAACGGTAGATTGATGCTAGATGTCAATTCGTATGCTAAATGTCGGCACGTATTAAATGAATGAATGAATCAATCAATCAATCAAACAATTAATCGACATGTATAAAACCGTATAAATGGCTCGCAACCACTAATAGCAATCAAACCATCCTAACTCGGAAAAGCAGCCGGAGCCCTCATGAGGCTCGAACCGGGAGTCCACGCTGTAAATTTTGCCTATGATCCATCATCATTTCACCAAGCTAGAGTGACCGGCACCCGAACCCACAAAAACATTAATTGACTTTGCCGCCGACCTCCCGGCCCCGCCGCCCGCCCGGCCAGACTTTGCCCCGGCCGTAGCCACCATCCGGTGTAGCTCAGCGTAGGAGTGCGCGACTGCCAAACTGACCGGTAATGAGGTGCCCGGTTCGAAACGCTTCGGATGCTGGATGTTTGTTTCTCGGTGGGAGGCTTTGCGTTTAGCCCACTTTTCAGAAAGATCATTTGGTGACTGACCTGTTTTCTTTCCTTGCTGCAATTCATGAGGAGACCGTATGCACCCTTACCTGTCCTTCAGCACCCCGCTTGGGAGATGGGTGGTTGCCCCCCCCCCCCAGGGGGTGATGTGGGGTTTTGTGAGTATCTCTAAAACGAATTTTTGGAGGGGGATACGATCGGTTCTATGCGACAAGTGACCACACACGCCCAGCCCCAGGTCCGCTCACTCCCTACCCACATCACCCCCTCCCCACACCACACTCCAGCCCGCCTCATCCACCGAGCCGAGCCATAACGAGCCTCAGGGCACCGGGGCGCGACCTGTCAGCGATGTTACATAATAACAGTGACAATATATCAAATCCGTGAACTCTATGAATGTCGTCTCGCAGATCCGGCAGTTTGAGCTCCAACGACTGAATGTTGAGGTGTCCAATTATCAGGTCTGGTCCAGTGTCGCCGTGGCGGCGCCAGCTCGCGCCGCCTCGATGTCCCCGACGCCTGGACGCGCCCCTGCCCCCGCGGCGCACGCAACCGCCGGCCCCGTCCCCGCCGGTTCGCTGACAGATCGCGCCCCGGGGCGCTGAGGCTCGTCATGGCTCGGCTCGGTGGATGAGGCGGGCTGGAGTGTGGCGTGGGGAGGGGGTGATGTGGGGAGGGAGTGAGCGGACCTGGGGCTGGGCGTGTGTGGTCACTTGTCGCATAGAACCGATCGTATCCCCCTCCAAAAATTCGTTTTAGAGATATTCACAAAACCCATGGGGGAGGGGGGTCAACCACCCTCTCCCAAGTGGGCTGCGGAAGGACAGGTAAGGGTGCATACGGTCTCCTCATGAATTGCAGCAAAGAAAGAAAACAGGCCTGTCACCAAATGATCTTTCTGAAAAGTAGACTAAACGCAAAGCCTCCCAACGAGAAATAAATATCCAGCATCCGAAGCGTTTCGAACCGGGCCCTTCACAACCGGTCAGTTTGACAGTCGAGCACTCCTACGCTGAGCTACACCGGATGGTGGCCCTGGCCGGGGCAAAGTCTGGCCGGGCGGGCGGCGGGGCCGGGAGGTCGGCGGCAAAGTCAATTAGGTAATGTTTTTGTGGGTTCGGGTGCCGGTCACTCTAGCTTGGTGAAATGATGATGGATCATAGGCAAATTTACAGCGTGGACTCCCGGTTCGAGCCTCATGAGGGCTCCGGCTGCTTTTCCGAGTTAGGATGGTTTGATTGCTATTAGTGGTTGCGAGTCATTTATACGGTTTTATACATGTCGATTGATTGTTTGATTGATTGATTGATTCATTCATTCATTTAATACGTGCCGACATTTAGCATACGAATTGACATCCAGCATCAATCTACCGTTTTCATAAACGTATTGCCTAAATATCATGCATAGGCACAAGACCTATGGTTGCCTCGATACCGTGCCAAATCACGTATTGCACAATGCACAAGTAAAGTAAATTATATTCGCTGGGTCTTCCGTGCATTGTGCTTATCAAAAACAGGAATGCAATTGTTAAGCGACGCAAAATGTGCAATGCAGGTCCAGGAAGTGACCACACACACCCGACCAGCCTCAATGGTCCACCAACACGCCCCACACCACTCGCCAGCCCACGCCAACCACTGAGACGAGCCCCTCCCCCCCCCCGCGCTGGTCTGACGCAACAGCTGCTCTACAAAGCGCTCCACCCGGCGACCCGAGCCGATGTCAAACGGCGCGGGTAGACTGTGCCGCATAACTTTCGGGTCATGCGGCACAGCCTACCGGTACCAGGCGGCTGCTGCCAATGCTGAGCCATAGGAACCCGGTGGATAAAGAGTAGAGGACCATCAACCTGTACACGACTGTACAGTCTGTCTTAAAAGTACCGCGCAAAGTGACGGTGGATCCATCAAGCCTGACTGAGGTAGGGCCTACTATAATTTGAAAGTCACCGAAACAATTGACGTGGGGAATGGACGAGGATGCCAATTGATTCGGTGACTCAAATTCAGCAGGCCCTTCCTCGGTCAGGCTTGATGGATCCACCGTCACTTTGCGCGGTACTTTTAAGACAGACTGTACCTACGCGTCACTGTACGACGGTTCGTCCTTACACGGGCACAAGCACATAGTGCTTCTGAGCTATGGGCGATGTGTATGAGAAGTTCCCTCGCCAGGTTGGAATGTTAGCAAGGATTTCGACAAGGCTTTTTCAATAACGTTGTTAAAATCTAAACGTTTTACATTGACATTCTAAATTGGTTATTGATAGGTAATCATGATTCGAGGCAGTGACGTACCCAAGGGGGGGCCACGGGGGCCCATGGCCCCGGCACTGGCGGATCCAGGGGGGGGCCACCGGGGCCATGGCCCCCCCCAAAAGCCTGAAAGGGGGGGGCCAACATATCTTTTGGCCCCCCCCCCCCCAAAACGCTTGAAGAAAAATTAATGTGAGATGGTTGCGTAGTAGATACCTACTAGAATCAGCAGCGTGATTCAATAGCGTAGAGAAAGTCAGGGGTGCGGGAACTACTTTCAGACTGGGGGGGGGGGCACACCATAATAGAGATCAGCCTAGGGTCCCCCCAAATCTAGTTTCTCACCGGTTTTAGGCCACTTATTTTTCATCTCTTGGCTTTTTCAACAAAAAAAAGAAAACATTTGCAAAAAGGGCGGTATTCCGTCTGAAAGTTGTGGTGGCACCGCCCCCCACTGGTGGATTCAGGGAGGGGGCCACCGGGGCCATGGCCCCCCAAAAGCCTGAAAGGGGGGCCAACATATCTTTTGGCCCCCCTCCCAAAACGCTTGAAGAAAAATTAATGTGAGAAGGTTGCGTAGTAGATACCTAAAAGTTAGAATCACCGGCGTGATTCAATAGCGTAGAGAAACTCGGGGGTGCGGGAACTACTTTCAGACTGGGGGGGGGGGGGCACACCATAACAGAGATCAACCTAGGGTCCCCCCGAATCTAGTTTTCTCACCGGTTTTGGGCCACTTATTTTTCATCCCTTGGCTTTTTTCAACAAAAAAAGAAAACATTTGCAAAAAATGGGGTATTCCGTCTGAAAGTTGTGGGGGCACCGCCCCCACGGCCCCATAGTTGGGGGTGGGCAAGCTGTCCCCACTGCCCCGGTTCCCGCGCCTATGGAGAAACTACCGGGTTTACTAGCTTCCTTCATAAAGTGTCGTCATGTCTTGTCGTCACCCGAGAAGGTCTTATTGCATACATATCGATTGAACTGTCAAGTTAACAAACTTGCTCTGGCAGCCTGACCTGACATGACCCGGCAATTTTTCATTCACGGAATATGCGCAATAATTTTTTTAGGAACACTCACTGAGTTGGCGTTGAAAAGCTTGTTTTGTTTGGTAATTGTACAAGAAGCATATCAGGGACCTTTTTGTCCCTTCCCGTGAAACGGTAAAAGACTTATTTCGGTCAGAGCTCAGGCCAATCTCTAAGGGGTCAGTCGGGTCACTTATTTCTTAAAAGGGTCCTTACGGCATCCAAGGACCAATTCCGGCTTTTGAGTGCACCACATCAGCATTTGATGCTGCGACAGATGGTGAAATATGAATATATGTTACAGGCCGTATGAAAATTGTCCGTTTGCAAACGGCCTGGCCCAGTCAGGGCATATGAAACAGCCTGAAAACACCGGCCGTTTGCAAACCATGACCTGAAATATCAGACCGTTTGAAAACGGCCTAGTTAGTTTCGGCCTAGCGGATCCAGGGGGGCCACGGGGTCATGCCCCCAAGCCTGAAAGGGGGCAACATGTATTTTGGCCCCCAAAAACACTTAAGAAATATGAATGTGAGAAAGTAGCGTAGTAGGTAGAAACTACCGTCAATCATTAAAAATATGTGAGCTTGAGTGTTGGTCTCGTCTTCACCCAAGAAGTTCTTATTGCATACTTTACCTCTCGATCGACGCGTGAAGTTATCGTGTAAGTTATCATGAATCCGATCGCGACGAAACTTTAGCACCCTCATGTTGACAAAGTCTGAAAATTTCATGACCCTGACCCAAGTGACCTTTGACCTGTGGCCTATTTCTGTTTGGCCATGTTTGAGGCCATGTTTGGCCGGAATCGCGATTCCGCGTATGTCGGCTCACATTATCCGCTCGTTTACAGTCTTTTCGTGGTTTAAAACGCTCAAACATGTGAAATGATGTTGGTCCCAACCATTGTGGTAGGTGTCAATGTCACCTTAGGGTCAAGTCAGGTCATTGACCTTTGATGACCTCGGTGCACTTTTCCGAGTTTAACATGTTTCTAGGATAGTTTCGTTTAACTGATTTTGAATTTAGCATTTAGCAACCATTTGAACATTTACGAAGTAGTTTTGATGCCTTCGTATCATGTTACGTAGCTGCCAGTGGTAGTCGGACACCTGCTACACGGACGCCCATAAGTACTGGTTGACCTGGTTGACCTGACCTGGCCTGCCCCGACATGGCCTAAAGGCATGAAGACATCATCTATGATCCAAACTAACATGAAATTCGTGATCAGCACAAAAAAATCTATTACAGCCTTACTTTAGGAGGTTCTGACAGGCCCTGATTTTCCCGTCTTTTGGGTCTGTGACCTGACCTGGGCGGTGTTTCACGGCACGCTGCCAGCGCTGTTGGCACTTTTGGTTTCCATGGAGACATCAACTAGCCTATACCTACAACACTACCGAAGGTTGACCTTAGCTCGCGGAATGCGCTGGCAGCGGCTGGCAGCGCGACCGTGAAACACCGCCCTGGAAGGTCAACCAATGACCAAGGACCTTAAAATCGGGTATCATCGGCTTCCTCTCGTCACTCACAGGCAACACACTCGTTTTTTCCGCGAGCTCTAGCTTGATCAGGGGCCGAACGGCAGAGAGGTTCAACCGACACCTCCCAGCCCGCGAAGGCTGCGCCAAGCACCGACCCGGAGCGGTGGTCGACAAAAGCAATTTGAAGTGTTTTCAAAGTAATATTAAGGCACGGGTTGAGTGGGCTCAGGGCTGTGACGAAAAATAAGTGGCCTAAATCCGATGAGAAAACAGGATTTGGGGGTACCCTAGGTTTGGCTCCTTGCACGAGTTGGCCCCCCCCCAAAACGCAAGTCTGGATCCGCCAGTGGGCCCCGGTATATTTTTTTTCAAACACTGGATAAAACGTCTTTTACTAGGAAGAAAAAATGACATCAAAGTTTCATTTATGTGCCCCTGGTTACCCGAGGGGCCCCTGATGACCCGATGGGCCCCTGCAGTCATCCGAGGGCCCCCGGTTTCCTCGGCCCCTGGTCGCCTAGGGGCCCCTGGTAGCCGGGGCCTGGTCGCATGGGGGCCCTGATTGCCTAGGGGGCCCTGGTAGCCGGGGGGCCTGGTCGCATGGGGCCCCTGATCGCCTGGGCCCCTAGTCGCCAAGGGGGCCCCTGGTAGCGGGGGCCTGGTCGCATGAGGGCCCCTGGTTGCCTGGGGGCCCCTGTTCGCCTGGGCGGCCTGGGGGCCCCCGGGTGACCTAAGGGCCCCTTCGGAAGCAGGTGGCCCCCTCCTGGGCGAAATCCTGGGTACGTGCCTGATTTGAAGTCTCATAGGAATGCGTTGAAAGTCGTTTTTATAAGTTATAGATAGGTATATGTCAGGTTTCGAAGCCAAGTTTTGCAATCCGTTCGAAAGAAAAATCGTGACCTATGACGCGATCATGAGTAGTCTATGACGGCTGATCACTTGATTAGCTTATGATCAGTGGGAGAGGGATATGATCAGACGACTTGATGTAGCCAGGTGTTCATAATTATCAATTGTAAGCGTGTTAACCCGCGCACCGACGGGGGGGGGCGGATATCCGCCCCCCCTGAGGTTTTTCGCGAATAGCGGGAAAACCGCGGCGCGTAGCGCCGCGAAATTTGGTATGACTATTCCCTTATCAATTTTACACATGGTGTGCAAGTTTGAACCTCCTACCTTTCAAGGTCAGGTCACCAGGTCACTTTGAATGACCCAACCTCAAGTCACTTTTTTGCAACTTTGTCACCGTGCCAGAGCTACAGTAGATGTCGGAGGCCTTTGAAAGTCGCAGGATGTTATTAGGTCATTAGTAGCTACAATTTGTATATCTCGGAATTTTGATATCGGTGACCTAAGGTCAGGTCAATTTCGCGACCTCCCCATTATAAGTCAATGGGGGAAAAATCAACTCCCTGTTTTTACCACTAAAACGGGTCGGAATGACCCCATATACCATACATGACTTCATATACGATCAATCTTCACTACCTTGAGGTCTGTTTTGCTGTTGGGCAGCTGTGAGGTCATGTGACGTCATCAAAGGTCACCAAAGGTTTTTGGCCAATAACTCCGTACAGGAACAAGATACAGACGCGTGGATGGTCTCATTGTGTTCCGCTCGTCAAGACGCATCGAATGATATACATGATGACCTCGAGGTCACGTGACCTGAGGTCAACCTTTGACCTTGACCTTTCGAGGTCAACATATATATCATTCGATGCGGATTGACGAGAGGATCACGATGATGCCCTTAGTTTGTTCCTATCTTGACTAATTCGAAAGTTATTCGAGAAAAACTCTCTCCATATTTAGCGCCGCCATTTTGACTTTTTCGACCCCTGTGACGTCATCTTTGACCTGACCTGAAAATGACCTTAGTAAAAATTGTAGATCTTGACCGTGCGTATCCGATGCCGTTTACCGCTTGTCGCTATCTTGCTTCGTTCTCGAGATCTCAGGGGGGGGGGCGGTCATCCGCCCCCCCCCCGTCGGTACTAAGTTGGCGCAGACCCCCGTCGGTGCGCGGGTTAAGGAATCGGCTTCGAGCTCTTGCTCATTTCTCACCACTTTTTTTTTTTTTTTGTTAATTAGGTAACCGAGGAGGCCTTGGGACCAATCATTAAGTCACATAAAATGTGTGTTGGGCAGCAATGCGCTGTGTCATCATAGATAACAATGGCTGTATCAATAGGTCACTGTGCCGTTCGACTGCCTATGTGGCTAGGAGTGAGTTATCTGGCTGTCGGCCGCCCCCCCCCCCCCCGCCTGGTCCCGGAGAGGATGTGAGCAGGATGAGCAGTGAGCACCCCTCCCCACCGTGACTGCTCAGAGCGCATCACACGGGCCACGAGCCGCCGACCAGAGCCGGAAGGGCGGCGCCGGCCGGTCGCGCACGGCGCACGGCGCACGCACAGCTGTCTGCCTGTGTGTGAGCCCTCGCAACCGCCGGTGTTCGCAGGACGCCACATAACTATGGGAAGGTGTCCAGTGTGTGTACGGGGAAGTCCTGCGAATGACGGGTTGGTGGCAAACAAGAAATTTGAGAATTTCTATAGCTTCATAGAGCCGCAGCCGCAGGCATATTTTTGACCGCCTCCCTATCTCATCATTTGTACTGTGTTCAGCAACGAACATTGACCCCCCCCCCCCCTAAAAAAACGTTTGCAACGTTCTTGGCTCAAACAGCGGCCATCCATCGCTTCCCTCCATCCCGCCTCCCCCCCCCCCCCCCCCCAGTGCACTACTGATCTGCCGCCCTTGAGTATGTGTGTAGAATAATTGATACGTTTCAGTGGTTTTCTACTTATGTGTCTGGTCATTTGTTGCTACTCGTTTGTTAAGAATGAATCAGAATAGATCATAGATCATTGTAGTAATAGGCATATGTAGAGAGTAGAGGTCACAAGTTCTGCACTCTAGAGCGGGCTTCTAGGTGCACGAGTGATATATCCATGCAAGTGCATCCAGCATTCCTGACGTAACACCAGTAGATAAGGTGAAGTCTATTTCGTTACCATTGGGCAGGTGCTTTTTCATCTTATCATTGGCCCATCTGTTGTCCCCAATTCTTCTACGAAACCTCGTCACTTTTATTCATCAGTTCACTTAATATGTGTCGTTTTTGGTAACTGTCCAGCTGTCCGCACCTAAATCAGGTGTTTGAGCCCTCCGTCGGTCTACTGTCAGGCAGACAATCGGTCAGGTCCGTCCGTCCACCACTCTGTCCATCCGTCCGTCCATCTGTCCGTCCATCCGTCCGTCCGTCCGTCCATCCGTCCATCCGTCCATCCGTCCGTCCATCCATCCATCCATCCGTCCGTCCGTCCGTCCGTCCGTCCGTCCGTCCGTCCGTCTGTCCGTCTGTCCGTCCGTCCGTTCGTCGGTTCGTCTGTCCGTCCGTCAGTCCATCTGTCGATTGGTCGTCTGTGCGTCCGTCCATCTGTCCGTCCGTCCGTCCGACTGTCTGTCTATCCGTCCGTCCGTCCATCCGTCCGTCCGTCTGTCCGTCCGCCTGTCTATCCGTTCGTCCGTCAGTCCGTCCGTCCGTCCATCCGTCCGTCGCTCGTCTACCATGGACACGGTGGGGACCGCCAGTCGCGTGTATAATGGGATTACCCAACTGCCGGCCGGGCGGGCGGACCGACAAATGAAACGCGTACTCATGTACCAATTAGGCTGACGGCCCTTCAAAGCCCACCGGCCGCCGGAGAGGTGGGCAAACATCACTGGTCAGCTCACACAGACACACGCACACACACCGGTGAGCGCATAGTGAGCAGCGACCTTCGACAGCACCGGCTGAGCGCAGTCAGCTGGGGAGAAAACACTGCCGTCTTAGCCAACAACCTTGACCGGAGAGGCGCACCCCTAGTCACCGGGGGATGTGATTGAGGCAGCCGGCCTGGAGCTGTCGGTTTCGGTGCCTCTGTTGTATTCGTGCACCCAGCCGGTGTAAATGGACTCGCTCTCGGGTGGCCCGACCAGTGTGACTTACTGAGGTCTTCAATAGACGACGGAATCTAACAGCTACTCTATTTAGAGTCGTTTGACATAATTTAGAAACCTTCCCTGACTCCCTCAGTATCTGATGTAGAATGCTGGACAGCGACATGGGACTAGAAATTAGAATCATGCAGGTATCATGGGCATTGGGAAAAGAAACGCTTCCAAAGTTAGTGTGGAGCTGGACCATTTTGTTTCGTTTATTTAACTCGACTCATGGCGCTAAGATAAGTCCATCCCTCGGTTTATTTTGACCATCTCTCGACGAGCATTTAACTGTAAGTTGTAACTTGGTAACCGCAATGCTTGACGTTGGAATGTCATGAACAGTGAGACCCGATGGAAAAAAAGACTTCTGTAACGTGAACAATGAAAATTGCGGTGCCGAATCTCCCCAATCAGACTTTGGGAAGGGTATTGCAAGTGTTGGGTCGGTAATTACCGAAAATCACCAATTCGATTGGTTAATAAGGCTTCCCGCGTGGCCGTAACGTTCCGGTGCCTTGAAGTTATGCTGTACCGCAAAGCAGCACATCGCATTACATTCCCGTCCATAGGTGGCGCTGGTAGTCGGCGCCTGCAGGTATGCTGTACCGCCAGGCACCGTGCGGTGGTCGGCGCCTGCAAGTATGCTGTACCGCCAGGCTCGGTCCGCGTAAATCGTTAAACCCGTTAGGTATGCCTTTTAGGTATGTATTGAATCTGTGACAGCGCTGGGAATGTCAATGCTCGCACTTGCGGAAAGTATAGAACGAAACGATTTGATATTCGCTTCAAAGATAGACATGAATTGCTTATTTCACCTGTTACCTATATTCCGGCATGAGCATCAGTCAAGCACCTACCTAAGTACATGTCCATATGAAATTGTACCGGCACCTACAAAAGTAGGTATGGTAAAAGACTCCATGGTTGTAATAAAAACACATTAAGGAATGTTTTCCCTTGCAATGTAACTAGGTATTTGGATTTCTTTTACAAAACCGCCTTGAAAAAATATGCTGTATGTTTCTATAATTATGCAAACTATCTCAGTGTCACCGTGCCATGTATCCCAGTATCCCAGCCTTCGATTTCCAATACCTTCACGAGCGAACGACAGCGACAAATGGGCGAGGAACATCAACGATAATGTCGCGCGTGTCTCGAACCAAACTACAAATGACGAATATGACTGGTGGCTATCAGATCCATCAGGCGATATTGTGCAGCTATATGTAGATCGAAACAGGCGACCATATGCTTACCAGACACTAGACAGTGCACGCGTACAAGCTTATCAGCTTGTGAGCCAACGACTCCGACCAGGCCAGACCACCGGTCCCGAATATAGCAACACCAGAGACCGACGACCAAAACCGTGGGCCAGAGACCGTGACCTATCGGCCAAGTTTGCTTTTCAGGGCTCCAACTATCGATAGCTGATGGGGGCTGCGTTTGTGAAGTTCCCTGTTGTGACAGAGGTCCGGCTGGTGCGGTGGTCAGGTTGTCGGCGCAGTGACGGCGGCGGTGAGGGCGGCGCGGACCCGTTGCCCGGCAGCGGCCGTGCACCGCACCCGAGTGTCGGAGCCGACGCTGTGAGCCCGCAGTCGCTCACACGCTCACCGACTCCATTCAGCCGCACCGCTGCCAGCAAATCCAGCGCTAATGTCGTCCAAACCCCCGTGTTATGAGCCTGAAGAGCGCTCCGCTCGGCAGGACATCCGATAAAATCAATGCCGAAATCAAGAGCAGGAGGGAGTGACAAAGCTGCTGCGCGCCGAGCGCTGATGTCATTAGTTTCAAGTGGCGGCGGATAGATGTCAGGTGCGTCGCTCAGCGCCGACAGATGGTCGAGGGGCTGGCCGAACGGGGCGGAGCGCAGGGCCGCCCACTCGGCTCGGCTGGAACTTGGAAGGGCCGCAGGCGTCCTATGCCACGCTCTGTGTATCGAAGCCCGTTCTGCACCAAGAGCAAGCAACCTGTTGTGTGTGCAAGGGAGAGGTCATGCTCATGCTCAATGAACCTGACGAAAGTCGATATAGTCGCGACCCCTCCCATAGTTTGAGCACAGAGCTGAAGAGGGGACTACTGCCTCCCTGGTTGTGGCCGGCCCGCATCCCCGCCCGGCGGTATACCCACAATGATTGGAGACTGAGCGATGTCTATCAGCGCCGCTCTTGGCCGACAGGGTACTCGGGTGGAGCTGAGCAGCGCGGCCCCGGACCGGTCCCGAGGGTCTCCCATCTGGCGACCGATTACAGCGCGCTCAACACACACGACACACACACACAATGATGCTCAGTTGGGCCAGGGGCCCAGGAACGGTGCCGAGTACAGGCGTCCTATAAGCTTTCCTTGCAGGCACGTCGTCTGCCCACACTGAAAAAGAAATGTGAATAGCATGGTGAGGGGGAGACATCTTTCCTTCCTTTGAGGTTAGGACAATAACCATTGAAGCACAATCTGGCAAGCTATTAAGTGCTCAAGAGACTCTGTTCTCCTTGAAAATGTTAAAAAAATCACGTGGATTGGGCTTGCCTCGAATTGCTCTGCTCACATAGGCCAGCTAGGACTGACAATGAATTGTCATAAGAATTGCAGAAAACGGTGTGGATAAAATATTGCCCGTTATATTCAGTTCTGAAGTCGCCAGAGGCTTGGCACTCGGTCAGATGTCTAGTCTATGTATAGCAGTGGCGATGCTAGTGTAAATCCGCCGTGAAAGTTCGACACTGAGCTATCTATGTAGAGTGACGAAACTTTAATTAGAGTCGCGAATCGCGACCGCCACTCTGAACTTTGTCGCCCTTGGATAAAACGCGCCAGGTCGGCGTAAAAGAGAAGTTGGAGGGCACATTGCATTATATAGGTAACTGAAGAGTGAAGAGACGTTTAGCGCTCGTTGCCGCAAAATAGCATTCGGTAGGGGAGGACCGTACAAGAGTACGCACCTAATGCATTTTGTCGTCTCATGCCGTTCGGTTTTGGTTTACGGCTACGATCAGTATATTCCCATAAAGCCTGATCATTTGTCCACAAACTGTCATGACCACAGCGGCCTACGTCCAATTTAAAGCATGACCGTAAGCAATTTTCTAACACCCTGCATTTGCGTACTCTTGCCCGATAGGCAGTACAAGAGTACGCACTTCGTGCGGGTGGAATACGCACTACGTGTATGCATTCCTACTCGCTGGAATCAATGCATTCATGCAAGTAATTAAACTATTGTTATCTTTATTGCCGCAGCCACTAAAACGGTCACTCTTAACAGAGTCGAGGCGCCCCGCTGTGGTCGTGCAAATGCCCCCTGGTCTACCAGAAACAGTGATGCTCTTCGTGGTTTCCCCAACTGTTCGGCGTCCCCCGAGTGTCATCCACCTTGTTGGCCAATCCCGTGAATCTGCTGAGGGGTTGCGCGCCTGATACACTAAGTTGGATGAATGCAACACAACCACGCACTCGGAAAACTACGTACTCTTGTCCGCCACGGCAATGCGTACTCATGGCCGACACATACGGTAGACACAAAGCGGGCTGAGAGCTGGCGCCACAGTCGTGGCGTAAACAATTGGGACTTGGCACACGCACCAGATTCCCCGTGGTATCTTGATAGGAAAAAATGAAAATTCTATTGCCACTCCCTGAGGAATGTCACACCTTTTCCTGCACCCCAAAAAGTCAAAAAGCGATGTGAAAAACACGTCTAAGCCTCTAAAAAAGACAAAACCCGTAGCGCGCCCACTTTCCACCATCGAAGCCGCGTGAAAGGCAGCTTCCTTAGGACTCGAGATGACGCTGATGAGGCGTTGCTAAGCAACCGAAACAGCTGCTGCGTACTCATGTCGCCTGCGTCCTCTTACCCGCCCTTACCCTATTCACTTGACCAGCCGTATTCCGAGCCATACGTGGTCGGCTGTCATTATTAGTATTTATTTGCCATTTGTTTGCTGGTTCGTGTTTCTAGCACCGAAACAGTTTAGATTATGGATACAAAGAATGTTTTACACCTTTATTTTAGTCAGGTAGGTACCATGCTCTACCACTTGGGTACCTATACACTGGCGGATCCAGACTTGCGTTTTGGGGGGGGGCCAACTCCTGCAAGTAACCAAACCTAGGGTACCCCCAAATCCTGTTTTCTCATCGGATTTAGGCCACTTATTTTTTCGTCACAGCCCTGAAACGATATTTTTTTTAAACTGAAAATAAAAAAATATAGAAATGGTAGCCCACCCAACCCGAGCCTAAACATTACTTTGAAAACACTTCAAATTGCTTTTGTCGACCAATTAGCCCGCTCCGGGTCGGTGCGTGGCGCAGCCTTCGCGGGCTGGGAGGTGTCGGTTGGACCCCCCGCCGTTCGGCCCCTGATTAAGCTAGAGCTCGCGGAAAAAAACAGGCGTGTTGCCCGTGAGTGACGAGACGAAGCCGATGATACCCGATTTTAAGGTCCTTGGTCATTGGTTGACCTTCCAGGGCGGTGTTTCACGGTCGTGCTGACAGCCGCTGACAGCGCATTCCGCGAGCTAAGGTCAGCCTTCGGTAGTGTTGTGGGTATAGGCTTGTTGATGTCTCCATTGAAACCAAAAGTGCCATCAGCGCTGGCAGCGGCTGGCAGCGTGCCGTGAAACACCGCCCAGGTCAGGTCACAGACCCAAAAGACGGAAAAATCAGGACCTGTCAGAACCTCCTAAAGTAAGGCTGTAATACGTTTTTTTTGTGCTGATCACAAATTTCATGTTAGTTTGGATCATAGATAATGTCTTCATGCGTTTAGACCATGTCGGGGCAGGTCAGGTCAGATCAACCAGTAGGGGTACTTATGGGCGTCCGTATAGCAGGTGTCCACTACCACTGGCAGCTACGTAACATGATACGAAGGCATCAAAACTACTTCGTAAATGTTCAAATGGCTGCAAGATGCTAAATTCAAAATCAGCTAAACGAAACTATCCTAGAAACATGTTAAACTCGGAAAAGTGCACCGAGGTCATCAAAGGTCAATGACCTGACTTGACCGTAAGGTGACATTGGCATCCGCCCTAATGCGTGGGAGCAACATCATATCACATGTTTGAGCGTTTTAAACCACGAAAAGACTATGAAAGCGCGGATAATGTGAGCCGACATACGCCGAATCGCTATTCCGGCCAAACATGGCCTCCAACATGGCCAAACATATGGTGCGTTCGGAGAGGCACATTCCACGTGGAATCCGTTGAATATTCCATGCGCGCGGAATATTTCCGGAGATTAGCCGTTCAGAGAGATACGCCTCCGAACGCGGCACGGGGAATATTCCCGGGGACGGTGAATATTCCATGCTCTCCGAACGCACGGATAGTCTCGAGAAATAGGCCACAAGTCAAAGTTCACTTGGGTCAGGGTCATGAAATTTTCAGACTTTGTCACCATGAGGGTACTAAAGTTTCGTCGCGATCGGCTTCATGATACCTTACACGATAACTTCACACGTCGATCGAGAGTTAAAGCATGGATGAAGGAGAACCAGGGGATGAAGGTTCTTTCATCCATGGTTAAAGTGTGCAATAAGAACTTCTTGGGTGAAGACAAGACCAACACTTTTATCAAGCTCACAGATTTTTAATGATACGGTATTTTCTCTCTACCTACTACGCCCTTCTCACATTCATTTTTCTTTAGTGTTTTTGGGGACAAAAAATATATGTTGTTCCCCTTTCAGGCTTGGGGGCATGACCCCGTGGCCCCCCTGGATCCGCTAGGCCGAAACTAACTAGGTCGTTTTCAAACGGTCTGATATTTCAGGTCATAGTTTGCAAACGGCCGGTGTTTTCAGGTAGTTATATATGGCCTGACTGGGCCAGGCCGTTTGCAAACGGACCGAATTTTCATACGGCCTGTAACATATATTCAGATTTCGACATCTGTCGTAACATCAAATGCTGATGTGGCGCACTCAAAAGCCGGAATTGGTCCTTGGATGCCGTAAGGACCCTTTTAAGAAATAAGTGACCCGACTGACCCTTAGAGATTGGCCTGAGCTGTGACCGAAATAAGTCTTTTACCGTTTCGCAGGAAGGGACAAAAAGGTCCCTCATATGCTTCTTGTACAATTACGAAACAAAACAAGTTTTTTTCAACGAAAACTCAGGGAGTTTTCCTAAAAAATTTATTGCGCATATTCCGTGAATGAAAAGTTGCCGGGTCATGTCAGGTCAGGCTGCCACAGCAAGTTTGTTAACTTGACAGCTCAATCGATATTTATGCAATAAGACCTTCTCGGGTGACGATAAGACATGACGACACTTTATGAAGGAAGCTAGTAAACCCGGTAGTTTCTCCATAGGCGCGGGAACCGGGGGGAGGGGGCAGTGGTGGCAGCTTGCCCCCCCCCCCCCCAACTCTGGGGCCGTGCGGGCGGTGCCCCCACAACTTTCAGACAGAATACCGCTCCTTTTTGCAAATGTTTTCTTTTTTTGTTGAAAAAGCCAAGGGATGAAAAATAAGTGGCCTAAAACCGGCGACAAAACTATATTTGGGGGATCCTAGGTTGATCTCTATCATGGTGTGACCTCCCCCCCCCCCCCCGTCTAAAAGTAGTTCCCGCGCCCCTGGGTTTCTCTACGCTATTGAATCACGCTGCTGATTCTAGTAAGTATCTACTACACAACCTTCTCACATTAATTTTTCTTCGAGCGTTTTGGGGGGCCAAAAGATTGTTGGCCCCCTCTTTCAGGCTTTTTGGGCCCATGGCCCCGGTGGCCCCCTTGAATCCGCCAGTGGGGGCGGTGCCCCCACAACTTTCAAACGGAATACCGTCCTTTTTTTGCAATTGTTTTCTTTTTTTGTTGTTGAAAAAGCCAAGGGATGAAAAATAAGTGGCCTAAAACCGGTGAGAAAACTAGATTTGGGGGGACCCTAGGTTGATCTCTATTATG
Source organism: Amphibalanus amphitrite (assembly GCF_019059575.1). Lineage (NCBI taxonomy): Eukaryota > Metazoa > Arthropoda > Thecostraca > Balanomorpha > Balanidae > Amphibalanus > Amphibalanus amphitrite. Next base: position 64,330 of record NW_024882060.1, read on the forward strand.
GTGTGCTCCCCCAGTCTGAAAGTAGTTCCCGCGCCCCTGACTTTCTCTACGCTATTGAATCACGCTGCTGATTATGGTATCTACTACGCAACCTACTCACATTAATTTTTCTTCAAGCGTTTTGGGGGGCCAAAAGATATGTTGGCCCCCTCTTTCAGGCTTTTGGGGGGCCATGGCCCCGGTGGCCCCCCTGGATCCGCCAGTGGGGGCGGTGCCCCCACAACTTTCAGACGGAATACCGTCCTTTTTTGCAACTGTTTCTTTTTTTTGTTGAAAAAGCCAAGGGATGAAAAATAAGTGGCCTAAAACCGGTGAGAAAACTAGATTTGGGGGGACCCTAGGTTGATCTCTATTATGGTGTGCTCCCCCAGTCTGAAAGTAGTTCCCGCGCCCCTGACTTTCTCTACGCTATTGAATCACGCTGCTGATTCTAGTAGGTATCTACTACGCAACCTTCTCACATTAATTTTTCTCCAAGCGTTTTGGGGGGGGGGGGCCAAAAGATATGTTGGCCCCCCCTTTCAGGCTTTTGGGGGGGGCCATGGCCCCGGTGGCCCCCCCCCTGGATCCGCCAGTGTACCTATATCCTACAGACGACAAGTTAAGGCTCACAAGGATGTTTTCATTGAAGATGTTCAGCTGCACTCTTTAACCTTCCAGGCGGTGGTGGTGGTGGTGGTGGGGGCATTATTCCCCCCCCCCCTTAGTTTTTTTCGATATATCTCCAGAACCGCTGCGCCGATCGTCACCAAGCTTTCAGTACCCTCCGGGGAATAGCTTTTACACATTGTGACAAAAAATCCCTAGCCTATGATAGATTGCCCGCTAATGACGTCGGAGTGACGTCATTTCTACCATTTTCGACCCAAAAAGGTTTCGCGGGAGAAGAGCTGTCAGGCCATCTTGGTCAGGCCTACAGAATTAGAGATACAGAAAAATGTTTTTACATTAAATGTGTAGATTAACAGGACTACAAAACCGTTATCTCGGAATTATGAATATTTTGGATTTTGACCCCCCAAAAAATCAAAAAGTAATTTTTTGATATAATAGGCAAAAATCTCAAATGGTTTTTGAATTTCGAAAAAAACGGAATATATGTGATAGTCCCTACCGTTTTCTATCCACATACCAACTTTAAGATCGGTAGGTACCTCTTTTTTGGCCAATTAATAGCGAAAAAAAACTAAAAATTTATTACGTCAAATTTTCAAACTCAATTTTTAGCAATTCTAGGCCACGTAGCCGGTAGCGCAAAACAAAGACCACCATTAGACTCGCCGTGACGAGCTGCATCGATTCCACACCCATTTTATGCAAAGCTATCAACTTTGAAATTTGACCTTTTTGACCCAACATTGAGCTGACCTCCACCACAAAGGGGTCTAAACCGTACCTGATGGTCTTATAACCAGCACAATTGAGCTGGAAATGAAAAAATGGCCATAAAACATGCATCGCACAACCCTAGTAAAGTTGGGTTCATGTGCTGACCCTGGTGACCTGACCTGTGACCTGACCTGGTATTATCAGTGACCACCAATAGCAATATATGTACTAGGCAACTTACGTCTTATCGCTGATTTTCGACAACATGCGTTTTAGTCGATGTTATGGCGCATTCCCTAGAAGACCCGTGAATGGCGAAACATTTATCTTTGACCTGACCTGTGACGTCATCGGTGACCCCGAGGTCAATGAAATTGGAATTCTTTCGACAAATTTGACAGAGCTATCGAATGCCGTTTGAGTTTTACGGATCCGTCCATTAGTTTACATACGGGGGGGGGACAAAAATGCCCCCCCCACCGCGCGGAAGGTGGCCGTGATGCCCACCGCCTGCCGGGTTAAAGTGACCATCCCACCTTAACATAAGTTTTGAGTTGTGATAGCCAAATTGGTGGCCATGGCCTGAAAATGCCGGTTTGGGCACTCACAACATCGAAAAATGCTTTAATTCGGAGATATGGAATTTCAAAGTTGCAGTTTTCGGATTATAATCGTATCGTATCGTATCGTATCGTATATTGAGGGCTTATCCACATGTGGCTATTATGGCCCAGTCATTTTACATGATACAGGTGCGTCGACAAGGAAGCATAACACATCGACATAATAAAAATACAGGGTAAAAAGGTGAGTGAGATGGCTTAAAATACAGTTACGTACACATAATCTACTAATCAAAACAGTTGATCACCCTTCGCCGCGATGCGGACCCGGTGGCATCTCGTGGAAGCTGATTCCATGCCGCCGCGGCTCTATACGGGAAGAGCCGCCGCGTGGCTGTCAGGCGGTAGCGGGGGAGCTCGAGTGCCGCAGCGCCTGCAGCATTGGCACGCGTCAGGCGCTCAGACACATCGCTACGCGGGCGAATCATGTCTCTTAACGCCACAGGCGCACCGCCGACATGTAAGGCACGGTGGACATTCACAGCGTCACGGCGTGCCACTACCTGCTCCACACGAGGCCAACCGAGTGCCGCCAGCGTGGGAGCCGGTTTGAGTGAGATGGCTTAAAATACAGTTACGTACACATAATGGGCTAATGCATTGGAATGCCCCCTTAGAGTTTGCGACGTCAGCGCAGATCTAACGATTTTAAATCTTTTACTAAAATGTTTGGTAGCACGCGGTGGTATATGCCGCTTTGCGCGCAACAATCGCCGCACTTTCAAGTAAAGTCGCTAGGAACAGCGGAGATCCCAAAAGTAAACAAAAGTAGAAGCCTAATATCTTGAAAACCGGTGAATATTTTTCGATGAAATTTGGTAGATATTCGTTTTCGCTCTTTCTGAACCGAGCGACATCACTTTCATGTCAATTCATTAACTTTTTAAGGTGGGAGGGGTCCCTTCAGTGCAATTTTCCAAAATAGCATCCTCGCTTAGCTCGGTTCGAATGTCATTTTCAAAAAGAAAATCTTCATTTTGTTGGAACACTATTTTAAAACACTCTTGGGAAATCGACCAAATAATCATCCAGTGTCACAGGTGATGGAATACTTTTATTGTCTTTGCTGGCGATAGTTCAAATGCACTTGAAAGAACTTCTGCGCCTGGCGAAAAATAACGTTACTTTTGCATTGATCTGGAAACACGAAATCAGTCGGTAGGTCTGTTCACCCGTCAAACGCTGCTATTTTATTCATGGTATTGCAGGCACCGTGTACTTAACAAACCTATTTCATCTCATCATTCCTTTTTGCTCATAAGCGAATCAAAGATTTTGGGCTCGGTGAGATTATCGGAAAATATTGGCGACATATTACCATGTTATCAAATTATGTCCGGCTTTGGTCGTGGTCCGGTAGCCGGCGGCTCCTGCGTGCGTTACAGATACCGGCCCGGCGCTCCCCCGTCATCCGTAATATACTAAACGGCTTATGAGTGGAGCCGGCGCGCTGATTGACTGGATTTGGCGCCAATCGGATTTGGCGCGGCCACGTCCAGCCGGCCGGCCGGCACCTGCGCGCCGCACGCGCGTGCAAGGGAAGGTATAGGCGCGCTGCTCGACGCGCCGCGTCCGTGGCACCAACACAGGACATCGTTAGCCAGTGGGCAGATCAGATGTCACAGGTCGTCCTACGTGTCGGACCCGGGCCGCTGCTAGTCTGAGCAGATGGACACACTGAAATGGATAATGGACTGGGTCCAACGCTGGACAAAGCTGATAATGATAGAGAACTACTAAGCTATTAACTACGTTTATCATTATCATCATTGCATGGCGCATTGCTCCTTCTTCCTACTTATTTTACCTAAAGTCAGGACGAATGAGGGGGAAATAAAGATGTTCAGAAAAACATGTTTTGTCTTTTTTGCGAAACCTATTCATGCACATGCACAGCCACCACTTATCAGCTTCCCCTAGGTGCAAGTAATATTATCGCAGTGGTGGATATGTTATCATCAGAAAAGGTACGGTACTAGGCGGAACGGAGATGACCTACGTTACGCTCTCTGAAGAGCCGACAAATGACGATTGACAATTCTTATAAGCCTCTTCACCTGGTCGCGTCTCCTTCGATCGCCGTTATTGGTGGCCTGTGACGGTCGGCTGACTGGGACGCTCGGGGCTCCCAGGTCAGACCGCCGGCCCGGAGCCGTCCTCGCCGCTGTCTCCGGGGCCGGAGGCGGCCGCACGCCTCTGTCACACCACTGACACGCCTCCCGAGCCAATATTTTCATCCCATCTGTCAAAACTGATAACACGAATTATGAAGCGTGACAGGAGTAATTATACAAGCACGCTGAAGTGTTGGCGACGGTCCAGCTGGAGGACAAGACAGGTCGGAACTCCTAGAACTCCTGGCTCTGAGTATGAGCACACTTGCATGCGAAAATGTGATGGTACGGTGACGTACCACAGGTCCGTATTTATCCTCACTGCTTCTTGAATTAGTGAAAGAAAAGTATGTCCCGAATATTGCGGCAAGCGGAAACGACGAATTATTCGATCAGCAGAAGACGACTCTCGAATCTCCGAGCCATGGTTGCATGTCAGCTGTCCTGCGCATGGGGGACGTCCTGTGTGTATGCGACTATCCGGCGGAGCGGCAGATTTCCTGTGGCGACGGATCGGAGCCGCGCGGCCGCGGGTATCCCGTGACGGGACAGCGCCGCCGCCGGGTCCGTCGGCCCCTCCTTCTGGTCGGTGAGGCGGTGCGAACCGGCGCGGCGGCGGCCGACGCCTCGGATTACCCCGCTCACTAATCATAGCCAGCTGGCGCGCCGCGCCGCCGCCGACGCGGCGATGGATCACTCTGTTTCACGTCACGTGACCGGCCGCGGCACTGACAAATGAGCCGGCCGGCAAATATTTGTGTAAAGCCGTGAGCCGGCAGTGGGTGTTCGCAAGGGCACAACAGAAGCGGGCAGCGGATGTTCCCACTCGCCATTGTCCGGTGACATGCAGCTCAGCTATAGGTATCGAGTCTGGCGATACTGCGGACACGGCTATATGCATAATTACATTAAGGAAGCAATATTTAAAATTGAAGCAATTTGATGAAAATGCCTGGGACATGTGAGCATCAGTATAGGTATCTGATAACATGCTCTCGATTCACCATTGTCTTACAATGACTGAAATCAAACATTCAAATAGGTACCTACCTATCCATTGCGACTCTTTATTCACCAAGTTGATAGGTGAATAGGTATTCATGATCCAAATGCGCGGTGCGCCCCATATTTTCATGCGATTCGTACCAACTCAATGCATTCAATTGACGTATATAGGTGCAGCTTTCTTTATACCTACCGACCGAAAGCCAAGACCATTAGCCCGAGCAGGCAACATTTTATTTGAACCATTATCTTTTTTCAAAACGCGACTATATGAGATTATTAGTGAGCAAAACACTTTTTAAATAGGCCTTCTTGCATACAATATAAAATGCCAAAATAAGAATATCTTTCTAGTTGAGGTTTATTTGCAATTGGGTCTACAGTGCAGGGATATTTTTATCTCGCACTCCTCTGAAATGCAAAGATAAGAATTTGTTATCTCTGCATCCCTCTGAGATGCAAAAGTCTCGAGGGTTCATAGCGAAAAATCAAGAGTTCAAGTGATGATGGGTCAATAACCGAACGAAATTGTTTATGGATGAATCTTATCAAATAAGAACAAACTACTCTGAATCTATTTTTACATAGATGAATGCATTTAAATATAATATTTTATTAATTAAGAATTGTGGCATTCAAACTTTGCGTCTATCGTACAGGGTCTTTCATAATGAATGTTACTTTTGAAACATCTATTTCTCAGGACATATACCTATGTTCCTCATGTAATATGTACCATCACATGAAACAGAAACACATTAGCGTTTTTGCACACACAACTTTCATTTTAATGCTCCTCAAGAATTTTCCACTGTATCGCCCTTAATTAAGACACACATTTCGGCCCTCTGACGAAGGTGTCGCACCCCGCGCCTCACAACGTCTGGGTCCAGGCTTCCAGAAAACCTCTCCTCTGTGGTTCGCAGTGGATGGCTGCAGGAGCGTTTTGTCTCAGATCTGCCAATGCGACTCCCCAAAACCAGTAGTCCAGCGGGGAGAGGTCAAGACTCCGTGGTGGCCATGGTCGCTCGGTGAGGCGGCTGATAACGCGCTCTTCGAAATTTTCGATCAGCCACTGGCGCAACAGCTGCCGTGGTGTGCACTGTGGCACCATCCTGCTGGAACCACAGGCCGTCTCTTTGAACCCTGTCCCTGACCTGAGGCAGAAGCATTCCTTGAGCAGCCTGAGGTAAGCCACCCAGCCACCCAGTTCAGTGTTGACCCGGGGGAGAGCCAATGGATGAAGACTTGTCCGTCAACTGTAATCCGTAATGCGTTTTAGTGGTGTCGACATACTCTGCTTTTGCGTGAAGGAAAATTGGCGTTGCGATTTTTTTATTTTTTGGGACAAAACCCTAATCAATTTGCAACAATACGCATATAAAATTCACGCGGAATTGATAAATTAAGAGCTCCTAACTAAATGCTCAAAAGTAACATTCATTATGAAAGACCCTGTAGATTGTATTTCTTCACCGTTCAGACATCTCAACGCGCACACCGACCCGTCCTCTCTCTCCCCCGCCCTGCCCTCTCACTGCCCGCCCGTCTCCAATCTCCAGCCGGGCCGCCCGATATACGGGCCGGCGTCAGTCCCTGCTGCCGCGCACATGTGTGGCACATGGACCTCCATTTATGACCACTTATGACCCGACGCCGACCCTACGCGACAAGGCTAGAATACAAACTATGTGAACAAACAGAGAGACACAAGAATAAACCTCAACATAGAAAGATATAGGATTCCTCATGGCTCACTCGTGGCAGATCGGATATCTTTTCCTCGCGTGTTACAGAAAAACCTCGCTCCTTCGTCGCTCGGTTTTACCCGCTTGGAAAAGATATCCTTATCTTCCACTCGGAGCCATGAAGAATCCTCTAGGGGAAGTTGGGGCAATGCCGGAGTTGGGGCAAAGCCGAAATTCGAGATATTTCTAAAACCGTACGACATGGATGCCACGTCTCAGTGATGCTCTGAAGCTTAAGTGACTACAATTATCGCATGTTTGTTACGAGTCGTCATTTGGAATACTTCGGCTGTGAGGGCGCCAAAAGCGTTTTCAAGGTACGTTTCCTTTGTACTACATGCGCCTTTGAAGCTGCATTTCTTACTTATTATGCTACCGTTTGTCTGGCCAATTCGGTCAAGTAATCTTCAGCATGTCTTTGCATAAGTGTGCTGCCTATTTGAAATTTATACAGCACGTTTAAAAGTTATGGGCCTGCAAATGAAAGTATGGCTGGCTGGGGTAATGCCGAAAACGTGCAATTACGCACGTTAAAGCACGCTACGCGGACTTTACTGCTGTAGAATAGCAACGCGTATTTTTAGTCAAACAAATTACACTTTCAGCCGGCACAACGGCCTGTTACCTATAAGGAATGATTTACCTGGCATTTTCTTATTATATCACACAATTATAACTTCCAGTGTGCACCAAGCGTCCTCAAGCTCTTAAACGCGTGTCAGCTTTGATGAATTTTGGATAAAGTTTGAGATAAATTGGCAAAACATCAATGTCGGCATTCCTCGTAGATCATTTATCCCATTTTCGGCTTTCCCCGCAGTCCGGGGCAACGCCGAAAAAGTCAGTTCTTTGATATTTTTAGTTTTTGCGCTTAACGGTATGCGAATTCATCAAATGCGCCTGGTATGTTTGAAAGACAAAAGACTGGCCTCTCGAATGACGCCAACAAGAATAGCTTATGTTGTCTACCTTGCATGCTACGGGCGTCAGAAAAAAAGTATTCGGCGTTCCCCCAACTTCCCCTATATCGCAATGCAATTTTGCCTTCATAGCTATTCAAAATTATCCATCAACGTTTCATTCATTCCTTAACTAATTTTTGCATTTCTATTGCGATAAAAATAGGTACTTTAAAAGCTTGTTCTTCAATTTACTTGGTAGGTGCCTTACGTAGGACTTAGGTACAGCCCTCAGCAGACTGCGTGGTAGGCATTCTTTTTTCGACAAAACCGGTAATAACTCAAAGACTACCTATGTTATCAGTCGGCCGGAACCCACTGCAAATAGAGGCGCCATGCTTCACTCCTTCGATTGGGTCTATTACTAAACAAAGTATATGCCTTGTAAGGCAACAAAATGCAAAAGTTTGTTTTTGGAGCAAATATAAACTTTTGGGTTTTGTTGCCAAACTGGATGGAAAATTAATATGATGGTATTGCCAATCTTAGGTGCGGAGTCTCGCGCGTCTTGCTGTTACGATTTCCGAGTGACCGATAGCATAGTATCCGCGTTATCCTCGGTTTTATTGGAAAAAGAATACCTACCACGCAGTTTGCAGAGGGCTGTACAGCAAGTGGCCATGAATTACCTTGTTAATATGAGATCAGAGGAGATTAAATGGGCCACTTTTTCAATAAAATCGATAACAAAATAGATAACGAACAGCTAAAAAACTGTTTATTCTTCAATGTCTGTGATTTTTATCTCAACATCATAATTATGAGGACATAGACAAACAGAAAAGGCTGTGCTTCTACAAGACAGCCCATACTGACTTGCCAGGTCTTCAGTCACACATAAGATTAAGCTAATCTGGGCTCTGGCAAACATCATTGCTACTTTCTCAAAGTGGCAAACACGGCTATAAATCAGTGTCGGGGCGAGGGCGTGATAGCCGGTGCCTCCCCCGGGGCAGCAAAGGGCGCTGAAAATAGCGGGGCACGCGCTCTGCTATCGCGCTCATTACACGCTGAAACGCCCGCTTCGTCAGCGCTGGCAACAACATCTCGCAAAAGTCAACGGCAGGGCGCTCCGTCCGGCTCCCGAACTCTCTCGCTCCCGCGCTCTGCCGCAGCCGGCGGACGGCGACCGTCACCGGGGACCGCCCAGAAGGGGGGGGGGGGGGGGTGACACATCCGGCCGGCGGCACTTCCGGCGCGCCGCTCCAGACGGCGAGGCGCCACAAACGCCCCTCCCTCCCTCCGGCCGTCCCGCCCCACCGCGACGCCATATTTATTTGGTCAGTTGTCCAAATTAGGATTCCCAGGGCGGGCGGTCCTAGTGAGGGGCCCGGGCCTGGGCTGGTGGGTGGTGCCTGTTTATTTTCTCATGGATCGTGTTTTGTCTGTGTGAACGCCGGGTAAAGATGTTTTTGTTGGACTTCGGGCTCTTTGGAGAGAATCAGAAAAAGATTAAAGTCTCAGACTCAACAAGATATGAGTGAACTTTGGCTTGTGTTTTTGCGTAACATTCAATCGATCAGTGTACTTTGTTTAGCCATACCCTCTCTAGTAAAGTCATTGATACCTGTTAGTGTTGCCTCAAGTCGATTGTTAAGAAGGTATAAAAACGTAGGTACCTATGGCCCCAAGTCTTTACGCCGCTGAAGTGTCGGGTCGTGGGTGGTCCCTGCGCCGGCCCGGTGCGGCTATATAGGGGTGCGCACCCCGCTCATATATAGCTCAATAGCCGGCACCATGGCTGGCGACTCTGACTGACAGCCGACTCGGACGTACCCTGCACCCCTCCCCTCCCCTCCCGCCCGCAGAGCAGTGAGCGACCCCACAGCCGGAACCTGCTCAGTTCCCGCTGGCTACACGAAGATTTGCAGTCATTGAACATCGAAAGAGCTGTTTTTTTCAACAACTGAGATGCAGAGACTTCTACAGGGACGCTGATACCCAGCTTGTTTATCGGCCATTAGGGAACCGTGATCTGTGAGCCTTTGAGCTATATATGTATCTAGAGCTATTGATCTAGCTGCGGACTGAAATTACTACCGAACTGTAGGTCCTTTGAGAGGCGATCTGTGAGCCTGTGCAAACCAGATAAATAAGTTGGCTGAACTATCCAACTCCGTGAGCTGTGAGCTGTGAGCTGTGAGCACTGATCTGTGAGCTGTGAGCACTGATCTGTGAGCTGTGACCCCGGATGTGAGCTATGTGAGCTACATCATGGGTATGAACTGAATGAGCTGTGACCTGTGACTGCAAGTTTGAACTATAGCTATGTGATCGACGACTGTTGAGTGTGAACTGTGTGAGCTGTGAGCTATGACTGCGATTGTGAACTGTGTGAGCTGTGAGCTGTGACTGTGGGCGTGATCAGTGAGGACTGTAAGCGATGCGCGATGATCGCCTGCGTTCAACCCGGCCCGGTGATAAATTGCCTCTGAAGCCGAGTCAATATTGACTCCATCTGCTCGGCAGGGCCGGGATCTGTCCATCGCTCACTCTCCCACACGCCTACCGTCCCACAGGGCGACTGGGAACTGTGACGCCGCGCGAGCGTACAGGGTCACCGGTAGTATTCTGCAAGTCACTGCCACAGTGGTCACAGGCGCTGCAGGGTGTGGTGCGGCGGTATGCAGGGTCCCAGTTGTCTGACATACCTTCCCAGGCCGACAGACGTGCATGTGAAGTCCCCGGCATATAGGTATGTGATACAGTATGTGAATGTATACAACGTACATATCGGACTTCTTTACCGGCATCTGCGGTCTGCTGAGGTCTGGAATTTCTGGTGTTGTCGCGATGACACTGACGGCTCCGGAAGGGCCCCTCTGTGTCTCCCGGTGTCGCGCTGACGGTGGAGAGGGGCGCCGCGCGCCGCGGGGGGCCATGTGAGCCGCTCGGCCGCCGCGCCGCCGCCTGGGAAGGGTGCCGGCGGGCGGCGGACGGTCTCGCAGACGGCGCGGCGCCGCCGCCGACACCCGATCTGCGCCACATGGCGCCCAGCTGTGCCGAGCCGCCGCTGCGGTCCGGACACACCCACACCCGGCCTCAGCGGGCCGGATCGGGCCGGGCCGTCCCAGCAGCCGACACCGCGCCGAGACGGCCAGTCCTCTCACTGTGGGAAGGAGTAAAGATCGGTGTTACGTGACCCTGAGATCGAGCCCACCACACCGAGCACATGGATAAACGAACTCAGGGCGGGACTGCACGAACCAACTTCGATAAATACTGGAATTAGCCGCTGCATTCGTACTTTTAACCATTGCTGATTAGCTGCCGCCTGCCGTATTAAGTCATACTGTGCCGCCGGACACCACCGCCCGGTGGAATCGTGAAGTTATTTTTCATATTTAAAACAAACAGCGCAAAATAACATGAAATATGTTTTACATTTTTTAAGCATCCATCCATGGATGGGTTTTTACTTGTTTTACCTAAGCGTAGAAATCACCCAAGCAGTGTTGGAATAGTCACATAAATCACTATATTCAGGAGTGAACCAGTGTCTCTCTCATTCTTTCTGGCTTTGGCTACATTCCGAGTTCCGACTACAGTGTGGAAAGAGTAGACTGCCTTCATTTGTCATAAGTTCCGAGTGCGAAGACGATCCTAATTACTCGCATCACTGGACGCACCAAGTAGCAGACAGAGCCGTCTCTGTGAGCTCGCGACACAGGAGTAGATGTAGCTCACGACACGCGTCTCAGGTGCGAGAGCTCGGAGGAGGGGTCGGACATAGACCCGAGAGAACTCTGGACACGGTCTGCCGCCGGCACCGCTGCACTGGCCGACAGCCAAACTGCTGCAGATGTGACAGTCGCTGTCACCACGGTCAGATGACTCGCTGTCACAGCCAGTGCTGTCATATACATGTCACTTTGTCACTGCGCCGTCACAAAGTCTACAGCTAGGTATACGTGGTGTTGCTCGCGCTGTCAGACGGTCACATTTTATTGTATCTGAGAAAATTTCCTATTTAAATATTTTTCTTTGCCACACAGATGAACTCACAACTGAACTCACATTACCACTGCAAATTGGTGTCGTGCTGACACTGAGGCTATGCCCCTTTAGTTATGGCACGAGGGTGTGAGTCGGCGACTTCTCGTCCTGCGGAGACGCTCTGGGGCGGACCGCGGCGGCCTCCGCCAGCGACGGAGCCCCTCACTCGCACGCGGCGTGCAGTCGTCGTGTACAAACAGATCGGGCGCTCATTACTCATGGGGCGGCGGCGCGGGTGCCGGGGCGACCTGCAGGGAGGAGAGGGGTGCCCGGACAGACCCCGCCGAGGGGCGCCGCCGCAGACTGCCCGGCGCCGCGCCACCTGATGCCGACCATCTGGAGACGTCACCGGTCTCAGCGGAGGAGCGGGAGAGGCGACGGGCTGAGACGAGACGGCGGCGACCGCCGGCTGTTACCGCAGCTGGGCGCACAGTCGGCCCGGCCCGGCCGCCGCTCCCGTCCCCTGACCTGGGGTTCGCTGAGGCACAGACCTCTATATATACCTATATAGAGAAGTCTGTGGCTGAGGCTATCCTAGGAGCTGACAGCTGGCCGTGGACGGTGCCGCAAAAGACATCACGGTTTACAATGCAGTGGGGGAAATAAAACAACCAAATTGAGCCAGCTCACGTAGCTATCTACCTACCTACCTAACATCCATGGGAAAGAACAGTTGAAGCCAATGCTGCAGGACTATTGGCAGTCGGGAGGGTCGCCAGTCAGTCGAGCGGATCCCAGGCTCGAGCCACCGCGGTCTGGCACATCGCTCAGCCCACTGTTATCCTAAGAACACTGCGAACATCGTTAGCGCCGACATCACCTGGCTCCTGCGGAGGAAGCCGGCCTCTCGTCTAGACAGCTGTTTTGACACAGCTCATACACTCCTTCCAGGCTTATATCGCATTACGCATAGCTCATATGAATAATGATATGACTGAACGTGACCAATGCGCCGCGGCCTACAGACACACCTTGCTTAATTTAAGTACACCAGAGTGGCACCATGGTGTCTGCAGGCGTTTGTGACATTTACCTGGCGATTAGCCCTTCATTTGAATTTAATTGAATATGGCGCAGATACTAGATAGCCCATTATATAGTCTCATTATAAATGTCTTTTATATAGTATATAGTCAATATGGCAGTGGCGGATCCAGGGGAGGGCAAATAGGGCATTTGCCCCTCCCAAACGGCAAAATTTTAACATTACGGCTATAGACGATGCATGGAAAGAAACGCTAACTGTTATGGTTTGCCGCTCCCAAAACTCTGAGCTGGATCCGCCAGTGCAATATTGTGTCCCTAATTTAAATGGATAAATAATGTGCATATTTATGTGAAAAATTCGTAAATTCTATAACCAGTCGGTAACATTGGTATTCCTATATGAAACTACCAATCACAATATTCCTGAGCGCATGGGAAAGTGCATGAGTGGGAAAACGGTAACTGAATGAGGCAAACAGGCGTCCAAGCGAACCTCAGACTCGCTGCAAGATACCAATTTTTAACCGTTTCACTTCTGAACGCCGTAGGTAATTAATTCTAACTGATGAGCTATCAAGTAAGACGTGCCCCTGTCACGTCCGAAGCTCCTACTCTCTCCTATTCAAAGCGAGGCCAAACGCCTGACCTGCTATACAGTTCACGTTAAATTTCACGCGGAATTAACCGGCGATCCCGGCAGGCATTCTGTTTTCCCGCTGCCGATGTTTTTACTCGCGGCTATTCGGGTAGCGATTCGTGGTCTTTAATGAGAGGGAAAACAGACATGAACGGCTCAATAGAGCTGCGTGTCCTGGTGCTCGGCTGCGGTCGTGCAGAGAGGCGCCGCCGTTTCAATGACATGCCGGCTCAGTGAGGAGCCGCTGCTCGCCGGGGGCGGCGGCGCGGCAGCGGCGGCTCGTCTGATGTCGCCGCTCAGCCAGCCGCCACCCACTGCGTGCGTAACCGCTTCTCGACCGGCTCCGGCGCCGGAATGGGGTCATCGCAGAGCGCGACATTGTCGCTAAATGACACTGAATGGGAGGCTTAGCTCGCTCATGGCGTCCGGCCCCGCGCGGTGCCTTGTTAGCCGGTCCGCTTTGCTCCGCCGCTCGTCAGCACACAGTCGTGTTTGTTGTGCCACAAACTCCTGACGACGAGTGGCAACGGGCATGTCGGCACGCGAGGCTCGTTACCTAGCGCGCGGTGCGTCGCACTGCACCAGTTTCGGTGCCCCGAAAACCGCACAGAACGGCGGAGGAACGTCCGGCGGCGAGCGGCCTGGATTAGCGGGCTCGGGGCCGTGGGACTGCGCAGGGGTCCGGATCGGACCGGGACGGTTCATCTGCTACCAGGTAAGGCCGATGGCGTCATCTTCAAAGGAGGCCGGCCGGCGCGCCGGCAAATGTTTGCCTAGTTAATCCGAATTGAGTGGCGCCGCGTCCCAATCGGGTGCGCGCAGCCACCGGAAAATCACCCAGCGCGCTCAAAGACGCCGACGCCGACACAATATTTACATTATTAGTAATTTGGAGAGCGGCCCTGTTTACCGTCGGTAGCGGCGCGGCCGTGTCGTGGCCGCCGGCGCCGGCGGCGACGCGACGCGGCGATATTGTGCCCGGCGCGCCGGGATGGCCGCTTTGTGTCACTCTCTGTGTCAACAGGTGACACGCGGCGGCCGCCGGCTGACGGCCGGGCCGGCCGTTTGAAGCCGGCGGGAGACACGTGATCGCCCCAGGTGCCAGTGGGGAGCTGCAGAGAGACCCAACTCCCGGCGCGGGGACACCGGGAAAGTCACGTGATCGCCCGAGGTGCCGCCGGGGGAGCGGCGGGGTCCCTCGCTCGGCACGTGGGAACGAGGCCCGGGGAATATACGATGAGAGACGCAGGGACAATGTTCGCAAAATCATTCGCGATACGCCTGTTTCAGCGCTAGCTTCGGCCCTTACCCGGTCGCGAAACTGAACCATAGGTACTTTTAAAATAGAGTTCTTTTTTAATTCAGATTTGCCAAACTGGAAGATATGTAACTAGGTACCCTTTTAAAGCCCAGTGTGGCACTACTCGTATGTATATGAAACTAAGCATTACTCACTGAAACGTTAAATGTTTACGGAGCAAACAACGATTGTTCATCATTCATGTAGCGTTATCTCCGCGAGGTTGATACATAGCTACAAACCAGTCAAACTGTCAAAGTTTCTGTTTTGCTGTATAAAACGTGGGGATTGGATACCTATACCTGCCTATCTAATGGATATCAGCCTGCGACTGCAGTGACTGCGGTGAAAAGCCCAGCGAATGAAATACAATGCGATTCGTTCAACTGGACGAAGTTTTTTGAAAATACCTAATACCTACATCTAAATTTGTCGAATCCGTGAACGCTGCTAGTTCAGTCGGTAGAAATAGTCGCATTGTGATCGCCGGCGTATCATGCCGGCGCGGCGGGGGTGCCCTCACCGATCGCTGGTTCAGTGGTACACTGCAGCCGTAATCCCGCGGCGCAGCGTGTCCCGCGGGGCGGCGCTTTGTGGGTAGTAGGAGCCGGCGCGGCCGCGGCGCCGCGATTGGACCGGTAGCCGGCCGCCTCCCGCGGCGCCGATCAGCCTCTGTGTCGGTGACACCGCCGCCGCCGCATGAACGCGGTGTATCGAGTGGAAACGCCCCGCTTTTGTCGGCACCGCTCGGCCAGCTGTCGCAAAATGTGCGACACCGAGCCATCGGGCAGGTATGGCGAGCCATCGAGCCCAGCAAGCCACCGAACACCAGTCGATCTGGTCCAGCGAACCCAGCAGCCTGCCCTACAGATCTGGATCGACCGCTCCTAGCATAACAGAGCGAAATGATTCAGGGCTTTTCAACCGAGCACTGCTAGACCGACGGATGTAGCGAGTAAGTACATCAGAGGACACAGATCTAATAGTTCAGCCACCGATAAACTTGATTTGGCGGGTCGACTTTACCTTGTTCCAACGACATAGGTACT
Organism: Amphibalanus amphitrite; assembly: GCF_019059575.1. Lineage (NCBI taxonomy): Eukaryota > Metazoa > Arthropoda > Thecostraca > Balanomorpha > Balanidae > Amphibalanus > Amphibalanus amphitrite. The sequence goes on from NW_024882060.1 coordinate 80,077, forward strand.
GCGGGCTACATTCGCGTCCGCCGGCTCGGACGGAGAGAGACACAGTGCAGCCGGCGTCAGGTCAGCGTCCGGTCAGCGGCCACCATCGATCGGCCTCCATCGCCGGATCGTGCCCGCCGCGCCGCCTCTCGCGTCAGTCCAAATATTGGCCCACCCCCGGCTGAGCGATCGCACTGACGACCGCTGACAGCGGCGCCATCGAATCCGGCCGCTTCAAAACAGCTCCGATTGATACGAGAAGGTGGGAACTACTCATACACGTCAGATTAGCGGCGAGTCATCCTGACACGATTTGTCATCACCAACCAGTTTAAGTTATGTGTGTGACGCTACGTTAACCCACTTCTTTTATTTTCTTTTATTGAGCTATCGATCGGTGATGTGAAACTGGTCTGTGAGTTACTATCTATATCTGGCTTTATGTTAGAGACAATAGACATGTTATTTTGCGCAGCTCTGACTCCTCGTTGAATGTCAATACATGAAGCCGGCATTTAAAATGTGACTGCGCGGTTTGCCTGGGGCTTCAAAATAAACGATCTAGTTATTTTGCAGTTTGCACGAAAATTTCGACTACCAACCTTTTAGCGAATTATTTCAGCAGGACGGTGCTTTTTCCTTAAATCCACACCGAGAACATGCATAAATGCTGTGATGTCGCCTGCAGTACCGAAACACTATAGGCAGTGTATCTGGGCGGGACAGTAGTGGTGCGATGACCGATGGCGGTTGACTGGCGAGCCGCATGTTCTATTGGCACTGCTGTGAACGGACGGTCGGAGGCAGCACGACTCGTCGCACCTCTGGTATGTACAGCAGGTCACCCGAAATCCCTCTGCCCTCCCGTTCATCCAGCCCTTCGCGCTCGGTCGAGCTGGCGCTTTGATGTCCGGTTGGTGTCTCTTGAAGCTGGCTGGCGCGCTTTAATATGGCGCCGGCGGGCCACTCGGGCGCGTGCGGCCGAGTAGCGGCCCGGGGCTGCTGAGTGCTGACGCCGGCCGCGCTGCAGATTACACACAGTAGCGGACCACCGGCGCGGCCCTGGGGTACTCCACGGGCCGATTACTGCACCGACCGAGCGACAGTCGACTGCAAATGGCTGGAGCGGATTGGAAGTATATCCGTGGATATAGGACGACGAGAGGGTAAAGAGCACAATATTATCTGCAGCCGGAAATGATATGTTCAATACCTACCCTATAACCAGCGACAAAAGTGATTAAAAATCTCAATGGAATCTGTTCAGTGATCAAATTGTGAAAAAGTCAAGTAGTCAATCAGTGTTCAGTATAACATATTGTTCTCACAATTAAAGTCAGGCTCCCATCCCCCCCCCCCCCCGATGGATGCCTTCAATTTATTCATACCGTCGGCAATATGCAGCCCGCAGTCCATATAACAGCCACCCCGCAGTTCACCCATTACGCGGCCGCTTGCGGACGGACAGTCGTGTCCCCCGCGGCGATGCGGTGTGGCGCCGTCACTGCAGGGTAAGGCGCAGAGGTCAGCGCCCCCCACTGGTGCCGTCACCGCTGGGTAAGGCTAGGCTCAGCAGTCAGCGCCCCCCCCCCCCCCCACGGCGCCGTCACCGCGGTGTCATTCTGTGGGCGCCCGGCGCTGATTCGGCCGGCGTTATTGCGGCCGGCGCGCGGCTCGTCCGTTCGGTAATGGCCGCCGCCGCGCCCACCGCCGCACTAATACAGCTGTTATTGAACGCCGTCCACCCATTACACTCGCATAGTGGGTAATGATGCGGCGGCGGCCAGTGTTTTGTCACGGGGGCAGTGGGCGCGGCCCGCCCGCGCTGCCGGCCGCCGCAGTCTCACGGCTCCCGCTCCGTCTCCCGGTCCTCGGCGGCGGCTCAAAGACGTGCCGCGCTTCCGGCGTGCCGGTAAACCATTGAGCGGCGGCGGACGATACGCCAACAGGCGCCGACGGATAAATAAACAGCGGATATGCCGGCAAACAGCTGGCAGCCGTGTCAGTGCACCAGTGCAGCCGTCACTGTGCACTGCACGGTCACTGCGGCAGTGACGCCTCCCGTGTCAGTGCACCAGTGCAGCCGTCATAGTGCACAGGGCGGTCACCGCGGCCGCCGCGGAAGCAGCACCTCCCGGTCACTGCAATCAGCATCACGTCACAGGGGTGCGGGAACTACTTTCAGACTGAGGGCGCACCATAATAGAGATCAACCTAGGGTACCCCCAAATCTAGTTTTCTCACCGGTTTTAGGCTAGTTATTTTTCGTCCCTTTGCTTTTTCAACAAAAAAGAAAACATTTGCAAAAAATGCGGTATTCCGTCTCAAAGTTGTGGGGCCACCACCCCCACAGCCCCAGAGTTGTGGGAGCAGGCTGCCCCCACTGCCCCCCCCCCCGGTTCCCGCGCCTATGTCACGTCACGTCGGCACCGTGGTCGAAACTAATGTAGATATCTGTCTGTCTGTCGCCCATGCGGAGTTTCGATACATTTGACAATACGCAGCGGTCCTCACCAATTCTAATCGCCGGACCCACCGCGCTGGCGGTCGACTCATCGACCAGAAACACACGAGCGCTCTGAATATTTTGCCACAACAAAAGGCCGCCCGGTTCTCACTGTTCTGGATGAGAGAGCAAACAGCATTTGTCAGTGGCTGGGCGGACGCGGATTACTTCTGCCACACAAGATGTTTGATTTCCAGTTAATGCCGCTCAGTCTCTGTCCTAATGCCGCTCGCGGAGCCCCTCGGCGCGGAAGGAGCGGCTCAGCACCGGCCGCTCGAGACGCTCGAGTCGCATTGATCCTCCAACAACTGTTTGTCGTTTGAATGCCCGCTGACGAGGAGCGGTAGGGTCGGCACAATATATCGGCCGAGAGCACCCGGGCCGGCCCGAGCGGCCCAGACAGGAGTGCGGCCGATCTGAGCCCACTCTGAGGCGGTGTCATCCTGTCGGGTATGAGGGAGGCCCGCTGCTGCAGCCGGTACCTACTCATACTGTCGGCTCCATATGCTTATATTACCCTTACCTACCCTTACCTATATGTTCCGAGCAGCAAGCAGAACAGCTTGGTAGGCAAGCTGTTCTGTTTGGTAGGCAGTGAGAGACAGATAGGTCGACTCAGAGTGGGGTGACTAATGTGTTTTAGTAGGAAGTCCTTATTTGTTACTGACCAATGACCATCGAATAACTTTTTGTGTTTTCTGAATATGCGTTATATAATATAGGTAGAAGCTGGGCTAGCCGGTGATCACGGTGCATTCAGAATAGAGGTGGCAAAATGTGGACCCGGGGACCCGGTCTATGGAACCGGTCTGGACCCGGATGGGTCCAGACCGGGTCCCCCAAAATATTTGGCCGGGTCCAACCGGGTCTTATCATTTCCCTGTGCTTTATGGTAAACATTAATATATTTTATGCTTTGGCAAACATAGTCATAGTTGATGCAGTTTCCAGTTCAAAGTCCCAATTTCACTTTTGAATTTCAATATTCCAGCACTAGCAGATTGGGCTACCTATTCTATACCATACTGATACTGGTCAGTCTTGCTTCAATTTCTTATCTTGTCACCTACAACAGAATAAACAAGTTCTAAGTGCTAGCAATCCAGAAAACATTTCACCAAATGTTTGTACGGATCACTTCCATTCAGTTTGCTGTACAGCACCTACCTGTTTGTTCCACCTACCTAATCAGTTTGTGACCGCACCTGATTTAACTAGCTTTAAGAGGGCCTTGGCCGATGCGATTCGTGACCAACTGTACCAGCCTGCGGAGTAGTTGATGATGAGCAACTTCGTGTCAAATATTCTTGATTCACATGTATTCTTTCGTATGAGCTATTTATGTGGATGCTATAACTCCAGTTGCTATGTAACCCCTCTATACTCGCGAATTCTTATCTCAACTGGCGCATCCTTTGATCCTGGGTTCCCTTGCCTTGACTATCCTTAAGGCTGTCAGGCTTGGTGAACCCTACCAGGTGAGAATACCAGGTGAGAATACCAATATTCTGAGCTGTAGAAATCAAATACCAATAACATATGTAGGTAAGTAGGTATGACTGAAACCCATTTATAAATGGACAGGAAATCCAATTGAAGCAAGGCTGACCAGTGGCATTCTCACCTGCCTTTTCAAAGACATTGACCGGAAATCAGAGTTCATGTTTGATATTCAAATGCATTTCATAACTCAAACAGCTTTGAAATTATTTCTATCACGGCCAGAAGACAACTCATAAAACCAACATGCCCTTGCATAAATCCATAAAGCTAAAATGAATCCAAGGCATTCTCCAGAAACCGTAGTATTGATCAGATTTTAAACAACTGGCGCCGCATGGTGGCGCTAGCAGAGCGTATTATACATATAGCGCTCTACTAGCGCCATCATACGGCAGCAGCTGACAAAAAACTGAGTCAATACTAATGCCCTTCTCCAAGGCCAATGATTCCGTGTTGATGTGAAAATGGCGCATTTGAGCGTCATATATGCTATACCTTACGCACGCTAATCTACTGCATAAAGGTTACAATTTTGGAACACGTTCGGGAAGAAAGTCTCAGAACCCTTGGTATTTATTCTATGTCTAGGTACTAACAACAAAATGTAGTTTGTTTTCTACGTTAATAAATTGGCACTCAAGTAATGATCGCAACCTTGCAAACATGCAGTTCTTACAAGAAAACTTGCAGTACTTAAAGGGACCCTCCCACCTTCAAAAAAAGTTAATGAATTGGCATGAAAGTGATGTCGCTCGGTTCAGAAAGAGCAAAAATGAATATCTACCAAATTTCATCGAAAAATATTCACCGGTTTTCAAGATATTAGACTTTTACTTTTGTTTACTTTTTGGGATCTCCGCTGTTCCTAGCGACTTTATTTGAAAGTGCGGCATTTGTTGCGCGCAAAGCAGCATATACCACCGCGTGCTGCCAAACGTTTTAGTAAAAGATTTAAAAATCGTTAGATCTCCGCTGACGTCACAAATTCTAAGGGGGCATACCAATGCATTAGCCCCTTAGAATCCGAAAACTGCAAGTTTGAAATTCCATATCTCCGAATTAAAGCATTTTTCGAAGTTGTGAATGCCCAAACCGGTATTTTCAGGCCATGGCCACCAATTTGGCTATCTCAACTCAAAACTAATGTTAAGGTGGGAGGGTCCCTTTAAAAGTTTATTGCCATTACGATTTTGCAGTACTTTAACCCCAACAAAATTTTGCAGTGATTTAACGCCTGTTTTGTCCTTGCATTGCTATCGTGTCGACATTTTTGGCGAACCTCACACAGTTTTCATTTTGAATGTTTTATCGTTTGGGGCCTTTGATAGTTGATAATATTTGTAAGGACTAATGAATTTAATTCTAAAAACGAATATCTTTTACCAAGAATATTAGAAAAGGTATGTATCAGTATGGTTATCTTCTTCCATGTTGATGTTAGGTTCTTGTTCTGACTCTGGTGAAGGCACTGGTCCATGGATCCCCAGTTCACATCATTTTTAGCAGCTGTAGTAAAAGTGGCTTAGGTTAGCATGAAATTCATTGGTCTACTTACTTCTTATATTCTTAAATATGACCTGAATCTGGTTCCAAAATACAAACTGTGAAGCGAAGTGAAATGACCATGGCATGAGTTTTTTACTTTGCAACACAAGTATGCCCAATTGGAAAGAAACTATTTTCTTTTGTTATACCTACAACTGTACACAATTTTCATAATGAATTTCGGGAACGGGTCCATCTGGTTCCAACGCTGACTTAGACCGGGTCTGACCGGTTCCAGAAATGTGCCAGTCAGACCGGGTCCGGGTCCGGGTCCCAAAATTTTCCAGTTTTGCCACCTCTAATTCAGAAGGACTGCAGCTCTGACAGTGAAGGTATTTAAATTTTATTAAATAGTGAGCGAGCTTACCTACATGAAATCAAATAAGTTAGCTAAAGTAGAACGAACAATCTAATTATTAGTGGCGGTCTTCTTATAAATGAAGGTAATCTTATTTATATAATGCTCATTTAGTTTATGTTTTACAGCGCCGTATACGAGAAAGGAAATGCAAGCAACTTAGCTTAACATCTCCAGCTTTTATACGGAGCAATGAACGTTGAACATGACAGATGACAATGCCTGGTAGAATGGTAGATATAGGTACCAATAAGTCGTCCAAGCCGACGTTGATCTAATAGGAAAAAATATTGGCATGTGAAATTATGTATCTACCTAGACCTTGAAAAGATATACTTAGACCCGCGCCCCGCTGGGCTATTCAGCTATTCAGCCATACGCGCCCTGCTGGCTGCTGGGGGGGGGGGGCAGATTCTGCCCCCCCCCCTGTCTGACTTCCGAACCAATGGTCGTAGAAAGACAGGGTAAACGGCAATCGAAAGCTCTCAATAAGGCGGATCTTAGGACCCAAATTTGTTTGCTTAAGTAGGTCAAAGGTCAGGTCAAGGTCAGGTCAAGGGTACAAAATGCAAGTTTCTACAGTATCGGCCTTGCACCGTAGTTGCCGAAGAATGGACTGAGACTGATTGCCCAAAACGTGTTCTTAGGCTACCAAGACAATATTCGTTGCATACAATATCATGCAAAGGTCAAGGTCAAGGTCAGGTCAGGTCACCAAAAATGAAATATAGAAAGGGCATGTGCGACACGTTCTATGGGTCATTTTATTCATAGAATTAAATAGGCACACTCAATAAGTGATATGGACCGCATCTGGATGAATTTCAGGTCGAGGTCAGGTCAAGGTCAGGTCAAGTGAGGTCAAATTTTGAAGTTGGTTGTTAAGACCTAAAAAGGTGCCTATCTGATGCAGTTTTTCACGGCGAATCGAATGGTGCTTTTTTGTTTCCGTTCGAGGTCTAGCACTTCCAGAAAACTCATTTTAAAAAATTGTGTCGTGACGTCATAAAACTTTGAATAACTCCCACATTTTTGAACTGATTCTTCTAAAAGTTGGTATGTAGGTGCACATAGACCACTTCTCTGAAATATATTCCTTTTTTCGATACACTAGAATTTTGGACTTTATAATTACCTATTTTCCCAAAAAGGTCAGTTTTTTGAAGAAAAAATTTGGGCCAAAATCCAAAATATTAAAAAAACCGAGTAAGCCATTTGATAGACAAAGTAGAATCACTTATAACCTTTTTTGTTACGTCTTGATTCCTTTAGAAATGAAGATGTTAGCGCCGCTAACTTAGCGGCGTTTGAAATTTTGCCGTTTTTTGAGGCGAAAATGGTGGACATGACGTCACCTAAACGTCATTTTCTCAAAACGTTCCCGACGGATTTCACTCAAATTTTCAGAAAATGTGTTATATTGATGTTATGATAAGGTAATGAAAGTTTGGCGTCGCTGGCGTAACGCGTTTAGAAGTTATTGGCGAAAAACGGGATTGGGGCAGATTCTGCCCCCCCCCCCCCCCCCAGCGGGGCGCGGGTTAAGGTTGAATCAAAAAGGAAAATATCTTTAAGCACGAAAACATATTCGTCAGTAATTGCAAACTCTTTACAAAAGAAAATTGGCACCGCCACCGTCCACATCTAACCTACACTGTAAAAAGTTAACTAATCTTCTAGTTATCCGGCCATTTTTCACTCACAAAATGCGAGTAAACTTCACTTTTCACTAACAAAATAGTGAAAAGTGGCCGGATATATAGGAAGTAAGGCGTCATTTTTTGCAGTGTTAAGATGTACCTACCGAAGAAAGCGGTTAAAAATAATGGATGTTTATGGCTCCTTTGAAATAACTGGAAGAAGACAGGTAGGGTAAGGGCGGGTAAGAGTACGCGGGCGATAAGAGTACGCATCAGCTGTTTCGGTTGCTTAGCAACGTGGGTTTGTCGAGTTCATGCAGTGACATGAAGCCGCCAGTGCGTGCATGTCACCAACGGAACGTGGGCGTTGAGCGGCGACGCTGTTGAGTTTAAGGCGATGAATATTATTTTCGAGCGTTATGATATTATTATGATATGGTACAATAATTTTGATACTTGGCAGTTGAGATAAGGTACATTTCCGTGATTGTTGTGGGAAACTTGCGAGGTTATCTGGGGAAATAGGTACTGTACAGTGCAATATTCTGTTTGCGAAGTTTTGCACAACGTTTCGGGGTTGTTTTGTGCGGGAATTGCATGTACGGTAAGAGGACGCACTGTTCAGGAGGGTAAGAGTACGCAGAATTATACATTAAATCGAATGTACAAAAATATAGAATTATTAATCTATCGCTCAATGACGTCGATTTTGTAGGTATATCATCAATGGAGCACTGTGATGCAGATGCGTACCCGAAATTCTTCCAAATAGGGGAGAGTGGGGTGGGTTGTATCAGTTTTTACTCCGAGACCCATAACCTCGTAACTATCCGTGATAAACTCAGTATTTCCATACTATCTCCTTCCTTGATTCTTCTGCTTTTTTGTGCAAGGTAACTTTTCCGTTACCTCTACTAGTTTTTCTTCTACGGTCTGCCGAAGAGAGCAATGTTTTTGATACAACTTGCCCCATGGCTTGGGTGAGTTGTATCACATGGTGGGGTAATTTGTATCACTATTTCACGTTTCAGGGAGTGTGTTTGCTACTGGTTTTGAACATAACAACAACATTAAATGGGGTTAATACAATGTATTTGCTCAAAGGCTTCACTTTTATTAGACCAAACTTGGTCAATCCGAACGAAACATCGAAACGAACGAAACATCAACAGACTAGACGCAAAAGTGACCCGTTAAGAGCAAAGCAGCCAACACATTGTGCCGAAAAGGAACGAGTATTGACTAGCTACCTACAAACGCGAGCCAGGGCTTAGCTTTCGCGATCAAAAGCAACATACCCATACATACATACACACATACATGTTACAACATACCCCACCCGGCTCTGATACAACATGTACCTCGTCGCCATCTTGGAAAAAACATCTTCGTGCTCAAAAACAGCGGACAGCTGGAGAAATCCATTTTCACTCACGCAGCCTTAGAACCTACCCTCACCACCGCTACGGAGATCTTTCAAATTCGTGCACATCTAAATGCCCAAAACACACATTTTCCTGCAACCTATTTTTTTAGAATGCCATTAAAAAAACATAAAATCGGCTCTCACCTCGAGACGCGTCCACCCAGCCACACGACAGAACAGGGAAAGATGGCGCCCGGAAAACCTCGTCGACTGGTCGTGTCACGAGCGCTATCTATTGGATAAGTTTGGCACAATTCGCCCTGATACAACTTGGACATGATACAACTCACCCCGCTCTCCCCTACGAGTTATTCTCCTTTTTGATTGTGCATTTTTTTTTTTAAAGAAACACACGACATGATTATTTCCTGATTTATAGACTTGAAAGATTTATTTTATGTTTTTCTTTTTGGATGCTAGAATTAACTTAAATGCCTTCTGAGTTTGAAGTTAAGCATTTGGACAGTGCAAGCTGCATAGGTGTGTGTTCATATGCTTGCGTACTCCACCCGCCTGGCGTGCGTACTCTTACACACCCATATGGTAAGAGTACGCAACTTCAACGGTTCAGAAAATGTCAGTTTTAGACCACTTCCATTTACGCTGAAGGATCGTTGCCCCATGGGTTGATGGCTAATTCAATGAACTTTAATATTCCCTATTTGCGATTTCTTTCCTTCAAATATTAAACAAATGAGAGCAAGAAATCCACTAAGTGCGTACTCTTATACGACTTCACCCTAGCTATATTGGATAATATAATAAGCTAATTGGCGCCTATGTTACGAATAGAAATCTAAATTGCAAATAAACGAGCTATGAAAATTGCCATAAAAATTTCCGAAGTTATCTTTCAACTCATTATGCCAAAACGTTAATTGGCACATGTCTCCCTCCCCACGAGCACATTACCTATAGTTCGTTTTTTTCAAAAGGACGCTGGCTCCAAGTATGTTTTTCGAACAAGCACGTGTTTTAGCGAGCAAAACGAGCAAAAACTGAACCTGAGAAAATCGAACGTAGAGGTAGACTTATTTTAACATGTGATTTCTTCCCGATAATTTCTATAGGCCTGTACACATTCAGCTGTTGTGCTGTTGTCAGCTGAAATAGGCTCCGCCCACCGCTTCTGGCTGACGGAACTGTATACATTTGGCTGATGAGAAATGTCAGCACTGGCTGGCTGTTTACAAATATGGCGTTGTAAACAAATATTTCGTCTCATCTTCATGTTCTTTATTAATACAATACTTTAGCAGTTAGATATATTATCAAAATATTTACAGACAATGTGCGAAAGTAATAAGTATTTGTCTTGTATCGACAATTAATTATGAAACCAAATATATGTGAATAGCGCCAACATGGTGTCCAAATTTCATTTATCTGCAGTGCTCAATAAAAATCTGGCACGTGATTTGCTTTCATGCGCCACTACCAGTGTCTAAATGCGTCATTTATGGCTTTTGCTGACGGCTCGGCATCTCTGCACTTGCTTTCTCGTAGCAGCACAGCCCGTCAGCCCATGCTGCCGGCAGCAGAGAGGTGACGTCATGTTGCAAGTGCAACAAAACGTCATCAATTTTTCAGCCAATAGTGTGAGTGATTTTCGGCTGACAACAGCACAGCAGCTGAATGTGTACAGGCCTTATATGTGCGTTTTGGAACCAGGTATGGGAACAGTGGTGACGTCATGCTGTCGAACATGTTTTGCAGTGTAACGTATAACTATCATGGACGGAACCGCTTACTCGATTATAAGCTCGGCAACAGTGAAAAACTAAGTTTCACCCAAATTCGTTGACACTTATCCCATTGCACGGACATTTGGGTGCCTGCTGCCACCAGTGACGTCATTAAAGTATGTTCATTTTTAAGAAACAATTTCCAGCTACTTACCGTGCACAATTTGAAATCGATTATTTTTTCGGTAAGAAATTCTTGGCCAGACACTGAAGATGCCAAAACTCACGTGAGAGCTTCGATATTGAACTTTGAGCCAGCGTCCTTTTGAATAAAAACGAACTATAGTAGGTATTTACCCACACACTACACATCGCCCTCTGCCGTGACGTCACCCGGGCCGGATGCAGAGGGTCGAGTCGCCCCCTGTCACTATCCCCGCCTCTGAAGACGCTCCATCGTCACTTCCCGGGCGGTATTCATCGCGTTTAATCAACGCCGCCAGCAGGCTCAATAAAGAGTTTGGCGCCGCCTCCATTGTTATCGGTCGTTTGTCTCCCTCCCGGAGACAAATTTATTCTCTTTTTCTCCGTCATTCAATCTGGCCTGATCCGCGCTGCAGTCATTCCTTGCTGATTTAATCGGGCGCCGCTTCAATGGTGGCCGGCCGGCGGTATCGCGCCATTTCTGACGCGTCCCGAGGGAGCGCGGCAGACGCGGCGAGTGGCGCACCCAATCTGGCGCAGCACGGCCGCGGCCAATCAGGCGCACAGCGGCAATCAGCGGCGCGGACGAGCTCTCATCTGTCACACTGATGGTCCGCCACAAAACAGACAATGCTCGCGGCCACCGCCAACACCATTCAGAGACACAGCCGACAATCGAGCCCCCGCCTCAGACGGGAAACATTGGCACCCGCGCCCACGGAATGGCCCATCCGGCGGCGGATCAGCGCAAATAACTTGTGAAAGAAGATATTTCGTGGCATCGATCACTTCGAGAGGGTAACTTGGCTACAGTTTCCACTTCCCCATGACGCCACCACACCTCCCTAAATCCTCGTCTCTGAGTACATCCGAGCCTGTTTCTGTCACCATCACCCTCTCGCCTCCCTCTCGTCAGAGCCGCCCACTCGCCGGCAGAGCCGCGCTTGTTGAGCCGCTTGTCGTCGCCGGCTGGGCCGCTGCTGATGGCCATTTACAAATGGCCGCATAATGAGCTGGGGGCGGTTACTTGGCCATCCGGGCCGGCCGCAAAAAAATGCCCGTCTGCTGAGAGAGCCCTGACACGGACCATACATCAGGCCTGTTGTTTTCACATTGTCTGTTTTTGTCATTGCTTGAGCAGGCCGACCGGCGGCGTCCTGACTTTTTACTAGTGGAGAGCGTGAGATTTCTTGTTTAAATGATTACTTCGAAGACTCGCGAAGATCTTGTTTTTGCACAGCTAATCTTCTCAGCCCCATATTTACTAACAAACAATTGGGCGTCATTTCTCATCGTCGGCGCCTGCTCGGCGCGGCCGGCCGGTGGGCGGGGGCGGGGGCGGGGGCGGGGGCGGGGGCGGCCGGTGATCAATGATGAGCCGCTCTCGGCCGGCCCCCTGTGGAGCCGGTGTGTCGCCGCGCCGCGATGGCCGCCGCCGCCCCCTAAATAGGCCAGCGCGTTGACAGACGAGCTGCCGCCGCTCCGGAGGGACACGCTGCTCGCAGCCATGTCACACGGGCCGAGTGTCACAGACGGGCAGTGTCACAGGCGGCTCGGCAGTGTCACACAGGCCGAGTGTCGCAGACACATGCAGACACAGACACAAACATAAGCAGTGTCACGTATGGCACGGCAGTGTCACACAGGCCGAGTGTCGCAGACGGCACGGCTATGTGACACGGGTGAAACGGCCGGCCACACAGCGTTGGAAATCGAACGCGTAAATTTGCCATCAATCTTTTGATCCATCTTCGATGATTTCGTCAATTTGAATATGCTGATAATTGAAATTCGAAGTCATGTTTAATTTTAGCTTGCAAAGATGATATTTAGATGACACGAAGCCGAATGAATGTTTTTTTTTTTCAAACACGAGCCAGTCAACCAGATCCGCCGTTCCTTCGTTAGCAAATCATTCGAAAGTGATTGGCTGAACGATAGACTGGCTTATTTACTTATTGGTATCATTAGGTGACAAATTAAGTTACTTCAATAGAATGCCTTTGAATTTCAAAAAGCAAAGCTTTTCGAGAAAATAAGATAGCCTTTTTTCGTAGAACGGATCTCACGATCGTTGAGCTAAGACAACCAGCCTAGATTAGATGACAGATGCGACTGGAACTGCTAGTTGCGCACTGTCTGCTCGACGGCCGTCGGGTTTATCAATAAGGACAACATCATGTTACAACCGATGCTCACAGCATCCTTTCTGCCTCACTGGCGGTCGTGATGTCAGTGTCGCTGCTTACCAGTGCGTCGAGCGAGCGGCATGCAGCGGCGCGTTTTTCGCCGCCGGCTGTGTCCGTGTCCGGCGCGCGGAACGGCGCGGCGGCACGCCGTCGGCGCCGACGGAAGGCAATCTGTTCGCTGACAAATTACCGCCGGCAAAAAGGCGTTAAGAATGCGCCGGCAGCCCGTTCGGCGGCAGGAAGCTGTCGGCATTCCGCGCCGCCCAAAATACTGACACCGAACGCGTCGGCTGTTTACATTCGGGTGCCGATGGCAGCGGACCGTGTGACGGCGGACGGGGTCGAACGAGGCTCCGGCACTGGCCGGCGACTCTGCCACCGGACACCGTCCCTTCGGCTGTACCGTGTGGATCAGCCAACACGCAGTGGGAACTTCGGGAACTGACATAAATCGAATCAACACCTGACAAGCCAAAAGGCAGTGGTAGAGTACCATACACCGTCTCGTGACAGAGAATATTGCTCCCGATAGATCAGGATTACCTCGGCCCTCAGGTTCTGGGCTAGGCGAGCTCGCGACGACCGTCGACTGCGTTGGGCTCGGTCCCCTGCCGTGTTGGCGCAGGAGGTCCCCCGGCGTGTGTGGGGCCCGGAGCGGGCCGCCGGTGCCGGTGTGGCTGGTCAGGGTCACCGCCGGGTCACGGTATGAGACGGCGCCGGTGGGGAGAGTTTCCGGAGACGCGGCAGGGGAGGAAAGAGGGTGAGGGAGCCCAGCAGACCGAGTGGCGCCCGGCGCGGCGCGGCGTCACCCCTTCCCGGCGGCGGCGCGGCACCCGTTATTGATGAGCGCACCGTCTCCGGCGACACGGCTGTCGAACGGAGGTCTGTGACCGGCCGGGCCGGGTTACGGGCTGACGTCTGTGACTGTGACCGGGGTTCCGGGCTGACGTCTGTGACCGGACCGGGATCCCGGCGCGGCCCAGCGCGGTCGTCAGAGGCTGCTGACAGTCGGCGACGGGAGAGGAGCCGCCGCACACCTCGGCATAGGACAGGTACACGGGCACTGACCTGAACAGAGGAGCGACGATTCATACACACCACTACAACTCTCATGCCCTCCGATCCATTGGGCGCCCGATGAAAGTGCCCAGTCTGCAGACGGTGGCAGCGTTTAATTTGACATGGAGGGTTGCACTCCAACCGGCGACAACAAAGCAGAGTGTGTCGCCGCGAGCCCGGCGCCCGTGAATTGACGGGCGAGATGAACTTTCAGCTCAAAAGCCGTCTCCAAGCCCGTGACGGCGACTGGTGTCGAGGACAAACATTACGCAGACAGCTGCAGGCAACCAGACGCTGCAGACAAAAGACAATAGGTGGCACAAAGCAGACAAAGGAGCGCTGACGACCGCGAGAACAGACTGCAGAAAATAGTCAACAACACACTGGTGTAGGGGAGAGCGGGGCCAGTTGAAACACGGGGTCAGATGAAACATGGCTTTATTTTCAACAGTATGCAACATATGGCGTTGCCGACACCACTGCGCATCCGCGCTCGACCACTTCCTTTGTCAACGGCGTTTGGGCGGCAAACGGACGGTAATTTTGATTTGACACTTGTTTTTGTGTTTTCGATGGGCGTTTGGGAGAAATCGTTCTTATGAATATTTTGTGATATATCATATACCTTTGTTTGCTGAAAGAAGAACTCCTGGCTCCGGAATAACACCATATTTGGCCCTTCATTCAGCATGATGCCGTCCCTCCAGCTCGTTTGACATGTGCTTTACGGCGCGTGCGAGATGGCGGGAGCGGATGGGGTCAATTGAAACGCTTCTCTGAGGGTCAGTTGAAACAGGGCCACAGGCCGTTTCAATGGACCCCGGCGACCTTTGCAATGGTTATTGTTCAGGGGCTGTAAACATTAAAGGAAATAGTTCACCTTTGAAATGAGCTTTTAAACTGAAATAGTAGTTTAATAGAGCTCAATTTTTGACCCCTTTTTCTCCAGCATTTTGCTTGAAAGCACACTATAGCCTGAGATATTTCTCATTTTTCTCATCCGCCCATTTTACCATAGTCTATGTACTTTATCTCACCTATTATGAGGAACTTTGCACTTTTAGCTTTCCAACGACCTATTGAGTGTAGCATTTGGAAAAGTAAACCGGACAAAATATCTCCTTAAGGAAGTGGCCTTAAAGAGGAAAACATCCCATTGTTAAGGATAGGTGCAATTGACCCCATGGGCTGGTTCAATTGACCCTCGCATCGGGGTCATTTGAAACGGGCGTAGAGCTGTTTTATAAGCATGCGTTTGGCAGCAAAATATGTTTGAAACATAATTTTACATATCTAAAAATAAAGCCAAAAGAGCATATTTTTTCATGGCATTGTGCATTTTTCGATATGACAACTAGATCTCGCTGTGCATGTCAATATATAAAAAGTGGTTCAACTGGCCCCGCTCTCCCCTAGACTGTTGACAACTGTTCGGCTGGATTCCCCCACGCTTAATCGTGGGGGAATCCAGCCGCTTTGTGTTTCAGAACGTGATTAAAAGGCACAGCCTGTCACAATGTCGCCGCCATGTTAAAAGACACACTATTGTCGCCATCTGCTGTAATGACCTGTAGTATCACGAACTTCTGAAGTTTTCTCGAGAGCCATATCTTCATAGAATATATAAGCCGTTTTCACGACGGCCATCTGGTAAGTACACATTTGGTGCACATCTGGTGCAGAGCAGGTGCAGATTTGGTCAAATCAGGTTCAGTGTGTCTCTTAGTAGCTATCAGCTAAGGTTACACTAATTGCTTATATGCCTGCTTTGTCGTATTATCAGAGAGCATCATCGATTAAAACACTGAAATAAATTCATAAAATGAAGATATTTGCGGTAAAAGAGATAAGGTGCAGATTTGGTCAAATCAGGTGCACTCGCCGGATAGACCGTCGTGAAAACAGCTATTCTATTAACGTGCTATTAAATCATGTATGGAGAAGTTAGAAAGGCTATTGTGCCTACCGTCTTATGCACCTCACAATATTAGACGCATTAGCCTTGTTTGAATACATCTAAACAATCGCACCATAGGGCCTTGTGGAAACATTGAAGAGACTTTCACTTGATACAGCTGATTAGGCAGATTTACTCGCCTTGCGCTGGGATAACTGCCGTGGCCGTTGTCAGATCGTTAGTGAAGTGTTTCCTTTACCGCCAGACTACGCACCTCAACAATTAAGCCCCGCCGCGTCTGCGCGAGCAGCAATCAGTGTCTGCAGTGCACCCTCCGGCCGGCGGGCCGTTCGCTGTTTGATTTGGGGCCGGCGGCCGGGGAGCGCGCGCCATAACTGTTTGCGCGCCAGTCCGTTGCGCCCGTCGAGCTGGGAACAGCAGCACCTGACACACCGACAATCAATGGATTCAAGTGCGATCCGCTGTTTCCTCGACAAACAGGCAGCTACAATAGCTGCTGGGTGGCGCCGCGCAGAGCGAAAGGCGTCCGAAGTTCCCTTCAACCTCGGGGACAGCCTCCCTTGGCATATAGAGGCTGCCATTTGTTAAACACTATAGCTCACTTAGGGAGCCTCACTTCATGTCACCCGCTTATCGCTTTTAATGGGAAATTATTGCATGGCAAAATGAGCACATTTTCATTCAATTACTTTTACCCCCGCCGGCACAGGCCATTTTGCGTCCTTCGACGGCACAAGTTGGTGCGACCCTCGCGTTTGACCCCTGATCGAGCTAGAGCTTCGTAGAAAAAACAAGCGTGCTACCCGTGATGAGAAGAAGCCGATGATATCCAATTTTAAAGTCCTAGGTCATTGGTTGACACTTGACAATGACCTTCCTGCAGGTCATCTCACTTGTCGTGTCCGTGGTGCGCTATTGCATAGCCATCTACGGGACATGCGGCACCACTGAGCTCAGCCGTATACAGAAAGTACTCAATTTTTGTGCGCGCGTTATTAGTGGTCGCCGAAAGTATGTACAGCCATGTGACCGACATACTTCGCGATCTGAACTGGCTAAGCGCAGCAAATCTGGCCCTGTACCATCGGATATGTAGCGTGCATAGAGTGATAGTGTCTAGTCAGCCAACCAGTGTCGCTTGTACGCTCGAGACCCTCGACCATGGTCACAGCACTCGTCATTCTGGTCGTTTGCGACTACCACGCATTCGAACAGAGGCAGGCCGCAGACAGCTGGTGCACAGCGGTGTCAACTCGTACAACGATTTTATCGCAACGTATGACGGGCGGACTCGTTTAAAGACGGCAGTGACTCGTTATTTACTGCATGATCAGTGATAGACTGGACTGTTTTATGCATGTATGAGTGTGTGTTTACTTCATCCGTCCATCTTTTTCTGTTGACATGCGTTAGTGAAAAGCCGCGTGCGCGGATTTAACGTGAATACATGAATTGAATTGGATTGAGTCAGCCGGTCAATAACCCAAAAGTCGGGAAAATCGGGACCTGGTAGAACTTCGTACTGTGGCTTCTTTAGGTTTTTTTCGGGGTGCTGATCACGAATATCATGCTAATTTTGATCACAGATGATGTCTTCGTCCATTTAGGCCAGGTCGGGTCAGGTCAGGTCAGGTCAATTAGTAGGGGTTCTGCCGGGTATTCGTAATGTGTCAACCCCTTCTGATAGCTTCGTAACATGTTACGAAGGCACCAAAACTACTTCGTAAATGTTCAAATGGTTGCGAAATTCGAATTCAGCTCCAAAAACTAGCCTAGAAACATGTAAAACTCGAAAAAGTGAGCCGAGGTCATGAAAGGTCAGTGACCTGACCTGACCTTCAGGTGACCTTGAAACCCACTCTAATGCATGAGACCAACATCATATCACATGTTTGAACGCTTGAAGCCACGAAAAGACTGCAAACGCGCGGCCAATGTGGGCAGACATACGTCGAATCGCGATTCCGGCCAAACATGGTCTCGAGAAATAGGTCATAAGTCAAAGATCATTTGCGGTCGGGGTCATGAAATAATCAGAAAATGTGTAAACTCGAGAGTACTGAAAGTTTCGTCGCGATCGGACGCTTTATACGCGATTTATTCGCGAAAAGCCTTAGGGGGTCGCATCAACCCACCTGTGCCGGCGAGGGCTAATTAATAAAGTGGATCAGGGGCGGATCCAAGGGCGGATGGGGGCCTTAGTCCCCCCTTGGGCGACTTTTCCATTGTTTCTGTTTTCTTTTTGCCAAAAAGCAAACATTATAGGGGTCCCCCTCAAAATAAAGTGGATGAAATCCGGGCTTAAAAGTCTGGGGGTAGGTAGGGCCCCATCGATGCGGGGTCCCGATTCGGATTCGGAATAGTACCTCCCCTCCCCCCCCCCACCTGAGCGATTTCCTGAATCAGCTCAAGTGGATGATGCTGACGTCTGCTGAGAATGATCACTTATGACTTTCATTATGACTAGGTATTATGAGCGCACTAAAATTTATCATAATTAGCATTACCGTCTAATTTTCACTTTAACTATCTTTTTTGCTCGAAAAATGCGGCTTTTTGTGTGCTGTTAACATGTATCCTAAAAATGATTGAATTTGGTTCTAGGCTCTACGCAAGCAAGTATGTACTGTAGTAGGTAAGTAAGTACGATATAGGTAAGCTCCCCCCCCCCCCTCCTCCCGGATTCGCTAGTTCTCCTAGTCGGCCACGGGCCAACATCTCTTGTTAGCCCAACAACCCTAGCTTAGCTACAGCCTACAACAGGGGTCGGCAAATGGTGGGGCATGCCCCCTTTGGGGGTAATGGAGCCCTTTCGGTGGGGTAATGAGGGATTCTGAGAAAGCCTATCTTTTTAGAGTTTGTAGCTCCAGTGATGGAGCCATCGTGACTGTTGCATCCCAGAGTTCAAAGATTAGCCCAGGCCAAAGGCACAGCACACGTTGATTAGATACCAATTTTCACGTACCTGCTCGCCTCACCATCTCACCCCTCCGTACAGTCGTACAAAAGCAGCTGCAACTTTTAACCGTCGCCCGTCTGTTGCCGTTTCAACAGCCGCTAACGTAAGGGGGAGGAGTCGATCGGACCCCCGCGGCCTCTCGGACTCTGAGATGGAGCTGTGCATAAAAAAGACGAGCGTACTACCCGTGACAATAGGAAGCCGCTGCTGCCCATTTTTAAGGTCCTTGGTCAGTTCGTTAGTTAAAGGGACCCTCCCACCTTCAAAAAAGTTAATGAATTGGCACGAAAGTGATGTCGCTCGGTTCAGAAAGAGCGAAAACGAATATCTACCAAATTTCATCGAAAAATATTCACCGGTTTTCAAGATATTAGACTTTTACTTTTGTTTACTTTTTGGGATCTCCGCTGTTCCTAGCGACTTTATTTGAAAGTGCGGCATTTGTTGCGCGCAAAGCAGCATATACCACCGCGTGCTACCAAACGTTTTAGTAAAAGATTTAAAAATCGTTAGATCTCCGCTGACGTCACAAATTCTAAGGGGGCATACCAATGCACTAGCCCCTTAGAATACGAAAACTGCAAGTTTGAAATTCCATGTCTCCGAATTAAAGCATTTGTCGATGTTGTGAGTGCCCAAACCGGTATTTGCAGGCCATGGCCACCAATTTGGCTATCTCAACTCAAAACTAATGTTAAGGTGGGAGTGTCCCTTTAACGTGCTTGGTCAACGAACTTGGTCAGTTAGTCTCATTCAAGAGGGCAATGACAAGTGTCGAGAAAATCGGGACCCGCTATAACTTCTTGAAGTGCGATTTTATGGCTCAAGATGATCTCCAGAAAAAGCTCATAAGCCAACGGTCATTATGGGTTCAGAGGCCAGTTTTACCAACAGAAAAATAGCCGCCTGCCGGAATTTTTTGCCTAAAGATCGTTTCACATATGGAGCGTAAACGGTAAAGCCCTATCCGCTTACGAGCCCATCGCGTTTACGCTCCGTATGTGAAGCGGTCTTGAGGCAAAAATTCCGGCAGGCGGTTATTTTTCTGTTGGTAAAACTGGTCTCAGGTCATGATATTTTCCGGGCTGGTAAAAAAAAAAAAATGATGGGCTCGAGGGTACAATTTGGTCGTGATCCAATGCCTAGGTGAGCTTTTAACGAAAAACCACCCGCTGCCCCTATACGTACAAGGGTTAAATGGGATATAGCATAGGCGGCGGAACGGGGAGGGCACCGGGGCACCGTGCACCCTTTGATTTTTGCATTTTAACATTAGCCCTATGGGCGTTGCATGGAAAGAATGGGACCAAAAGTCGGCAGTGCCCCCCCCCCCCCCTCCCCCTTAATTGAAGGTGTTCCGCCGCTACTGGGATATAGGTATTAAATGTTTTGTGGAGGAAGTGTCATGTTTTAAATTTGATGCATTGGAAATGCACAAATGCCCAAAGAGTTCCAGGACGGTATGGAATTTCAGTAAACTTGGTTGTGTCAGCAATGGGGTCTGGTAGGTGGGGGTAATGGCCCTGCTTGGCGCCCAAAAAGGGGGCACGACCCCGAATGACCTGCCGACCACTGGCCTACAACAAATATTCGCAGTTGGCCTTTGCCTCTCTTGCACTGTGGCGGCGCCTCCACTATCTGACTGCGGGCAGGCTGTTCCGCCGGGCGGCGGTGCACGGCGGCACAGTATGACTTGGTACGGCAGGCGGCAGCTGTTTATTCCAGCGGCGCCGACGGACGGCCGCCGGCAGCCGGCCTGTTTAGGCCGCGTCCAGCCGAGCATGACCGGCCAAAACAGAGCGGCGTCAGGCCGAGCGGCACAGTCCCTGACTCGCCGTATTAGCGCCGGCTAATTTCGCCGCCGCCCAGCCGTCGTCGGCCCGTCACTGGATCCAGGGCCGGCCAGGTGCCCGTCCGGCCGTCCCGCCGGAGCCCGGTGACCGGCTCACTGCGCTGAGTGGTCCGGCCGCCCGCCGCTCCGTCGGCCATCATGTCATTAACTAATCTGTTACACAAAGTCGGCTGTAGCGATGGGCCGATAGTTTTGTGTCGGACCGGCCGGCGGAAGACGGCGCCGGAGAGGGCCGCATCCGGGGAGCGGGATCACACGGCCGCCGACCGACGAGACGCTTCACGCGCCGCCGCCCTCCCCAAAGACGCTAATTATTTGGATAGCTCTCGGAGATGACGGCTGGAGAGCAGCTGGCGGCCGGCCGGTCGCGTGCCGCCCCCGTCCAAAGGAGACGCCACTCCGGACACGCTCACGAGCCTCCATACAAGGTGCTTCCTGAAATCTCAATAACCGCCATGGATGAGTGGTCCACAAAGCGAAAACGAGGCCAGCAGGGAAATAGACGACTCAGTATAAAGGGGAGTTTTATCATCCATCAGACAAGCTTGAACAACGGGATCTTCCGTAAAATTGCAGGTTAGCTGTCTCGATACCACTCAATAGGCTCTCTGTCTCGGATAGGCAGCCCACTGAGATCGGCCGCGCGGCTCGCCGGTCAGGTGCGCCTCCTCCGGCTGACTGACGCACGCCGGCGGCGGGGCACCACCGTGCCGCCGCAGGGCTGTCGTGACGCCGACACGGAGCGTCGGCAGCCGCCGCTGGCGGCCACCAAAATGGCTGCCGGCGGCACCGGGCGCCCGCCGCGACGTGCCAAGGTAAGTACGCCATCCGGCGCCGCTCGGACGAGACACGTGGACTGTACAGAGCCGCCACGGGGCCGAGCGGAGCCCGTGAACCGCCGTGGAACCGGGAGAGACGCGTGGACTCGTCAGTAGACCCTGGGCTGCGGCGGCAGCCGGCAACGCCGCGGCGCCGCAACGGTACAGGCGACGCCAAATATTTACCGGCCACTCGTTGGAGCGTGACCGTCAGCGGGCATTTGCGCCACTGTAATCGGCAACTGGTGACGGTGTCGGGCGCCGGCTAATGGCCGTCACCGGTCTGGCAGCGCTCCGGCCCGGCAGAATGGCGTCTTTGTTCGGTGGTGAGCCGCGGCGCCGCCCGTCTCGGTGTCCGCTGACGTGACGGGAACGCTGCCGTGTCAGCGAACGTAACGACCAGTCTGAATTAGCAGTATACAACACCGTCAGGCCGGCCAAGTGTCCCACGGAGCTACAGATCAGCTGTCAAAAGAAAGAGATTGAATCACTAACTATCCGCAGTTGTTTGTTTATTTGAGATAAATGCAGATGGTTCGTGTCATCGCTGTATGTAGTCATACAGATAGATAGCACATCCAATGACGTTATGCAGGATAAAGACCCATAGCAGGGACTCGTCTCGTCCTGAAAGCGGGCATTGACGTCCGAATGAAAACTATATGCACTGAGTTAAGGCACCGCCGCTTCACTCCATAAATAGAACGCATAAGTAATATTTGAGTTCAACGTGGGCGTGGAATAGGTATTTGTTTGATACATTGACACGAATGCATATGTATCAATTTTAAAGAAAAGTGTCCTAGAGTACATATACACCGTCTGGTTTATTCCCAACTGCAGCCGTCGTAACCGATGCAACCGATGCCACAGAAATGGTAAGTTAGCCGCGATGATGAACCGTTAAAACGGCTCACTAACTAACCGAGGACCGCTGATTTTTGAACTAGTCGTGATCTGCAGTTCGTGAGCCGTTCACGAGCCGCGCCCCGGGCCGCGAGTCACAGGTATCCCACCTGTGACAGGGCGGCTCACCAGACGGCCCGCGGGGGCGCCGGCCGACGGCTGTCGGCGCCGACACGTTATGAGTCGCCGCTCGCTTTGATCTCGCGGCGGCGTTTACCGTTTCCACCAAACGTTAGTGCAGCGCGCGCCGCAGCAAAGGTGGGCCGCGCGCCTGGCCGCTGCCGCGCCCATTACCGGCCGTAAACAGCAGCCGACTCGGCGGCCCGGCGCCCGGCGGCCGGCGCCCACCCGAACAGGGCCGCCTTATCGCCGCTCGACGCACAGTAGTCCGCTTCAAACGGTTCCGGCTTGTTAGCAGTGACGCGCCGCCACTTCCGGCGCGCTGACTGGGACCGATGCCGGCGGACAGGCCAGGGACAGGGATAGGGGATCGGGGACAGGTCCGAGGAATGAGTCGGTGGAGGAGGCTACCTGTGCATGCTTGTTACCTACTATGACTCGGATCTAGGCCGTAATCGCCACCCTGTATGTGGAAGGCTTGTGATGTTAATACATACATACATGCATACATACATACATACATACATACATACATACATACATACATACATACATACATACATACATACATACATACATACATACATACATACATACATACATACATACATACATACAGGACTGAGCCAGTGATATAGAGGAGGGAGATACGGGAGTCGGGAGCTGGGAGCGAAAACTGGGAACCGGTTGTAGGGTCCTCGAGGATGAAAAACCACGGGCTGGGAGCCAAATAATAGAAATGCACCCGTCGCGGAGACCAGTGGCCAGTTTTACCAACAGAAAATTAGCCGCCTGGCGGAATTTAAAGACCGCTTCACATACGGAGCGCAAACGGTTAAGTCCTATCCGCTTACGTGCCGCATCGCGCTTACGTCTTTAGGCATGTGAAGTATGTGAAGCGGTCTTTAGGCAAAAAAAAAAAATCCGGTAGGTGGTTATTTTTCTGTTGGTAAAACTGGCCTCAGAGATGAGCCAAGAGTGTGTCGCCGTCGGTATGAGACTGAGAATTGCGTATTTAACTACTGCAGTCTGCAGCCAGGGTCATGAGGGAGTGCGGCTTATGGTCCATGTAGGCGTGTTATAAAATGACCCATAAAACACGTGTCGCACATATGTTTAATAGCTTGTTTAAATTAAAAACGCGAAGTCATTTAAATTTGGTCCTGCAGTCTTCGAAACCGAAAAGTCTTTTAGGGCCCATTCTTTGGGGAACGTTATGCTATATACCTGTAAGAGGGTACTTTCATCCGGTGTGTGTGTGGTACGATCGGTAAGAAAGGATTCGGTCCAATTAATGGCCTGTCAGAAGCGACTCAATTTGCTCCAGGTCCCGCCAAATCACGCCATGGCTCACTTGGCCCGATTTGGAACAATTCTGCCTCAGAAGGTCAGAGGCGATAAGAATGTCAGGCAGAGACGTAAAATAGGGCCTGTTTGGAATGGGCTGGATGGAACAGACTCCCGTTCGGATACAACCCAGATCAGTCAGTAAGAGGCTGCCAAAAGTCAGTAGTCAGGTAAGGCAGAACCCGGTGTGGTCCCCTACGGTCCCAACGCGGCAATAGCGGCTCCGTGCTCACTAAGCATGTATGCATAGAGCCTATGAGGTGGAAGTCCGCTAAGCCTTGGTTCGTTTGAAAATTACTGACCCCGAGGTGTTCTCATGTTATGTAGAACCAGATTGGGTGATGGTTTTTTATTTTTTTTACGATTAGAAAGGGCCCGGTCGCACAAGCCGGTTAGATCATCGCCACTGCAAGGCCATATAATCGCCACCATTGAGTAACTTACATGTACCATGGGGAGAGCAAGGAGAGATGAGTGACACCGGTATGACACCGATATCCAAAGCAATGCCATAGACACTATAACATAGACAATAGACATGCCATATACAAATGCATGCCATAGACACTAGACACTACTTATACTCCATATCGATGGCAATGCGTAGCTATCGCGAGAGAGTAGAGACAGTGCTTAAAAATTCTAATTTAGGCATTTGAAATTTTGAAACGATATTCACTTCTATATCACCACGTTTCGTTCACACAATTGTAGTTTATTTGTATCAAAATATATTGATTCAATTTTAATTAAGTTGTTTTAATCAATTTAGTTAGGCATGCCGGATAGCTATAAGTGCACAGCTACGTAAAGGTAGACATACGACATGAGGCGAGCAATCGGACTAAATAGAAAGCAAAGAAACGAAAGCCAGAGCAATGTTATGCTTATTATCTTCAGCGAGAGGCTTCATGTACGCTTTTCATTAACCCTCACCCGCACATGCCATTTTCCCATCCTAGAACGCACATGGGGGTGGGGGGGTTGCCACCCCCGCGTCATTTCGTTCCTGCTGGAGGTAGAGCTTCGCAGCAAAAACCAACATATTCTTTGGGAAGAAAGAAATCCAATGGTACCCAATTTTACCTCATTAGGTCAATCATGGACCTTCCAGGTCAGGTCAAACTAAAAAATGTTGCTGTTTGGGGCCACCGTTGGAATACCTATCACGTGCCCATCATATACCGATGACGCTGCCGTTTGTGGTGCCAAGCCAGCTAGAACAGCTAGTTTTGATGTGGCCCGAGTTTTGATATGGCCACGAGGAGAGAAGTGGTTTGTAAATTGTATGAGTTCAATACTGCCCGGCCGGTATTAAAACTGCCCGGCCCGTTGAAAACCTCGCCTCGCCGCTGACCGGCGAGGCGGCCCACATTAATGCTGACCATTCATGTATTCATGTTACGGCCTCGGCCCGTTTGAAAACTCGGCCCGTAGTAATGCTGACCGGGGGGCCGGTCCGTATTGATACCGCACATACCGCATATTGATATTGACCGTATTGATGCGGGCCGGTCCTCCGGACAGTATTAATACCTACGGACAATGTCAATTACGAAAATTGGAATAGTGATACCAAACCAAATGCCAACAAAAACCATGGCAAAATACCGAAACCAAACCAACTTCAGAATATGAGCTGGAAATAGGTACCATCTTTTTACCAAAGTCTCAGCCTCTTATACCTTAGTCAGGGTTCGTAATACCAACAAAATACCGAAAGCATTATATTGAAAAACCAAATGTGCCTACCCAAATAATATTTGCTGATTGTTCGTGGGACAAGAAAGAATTACCCACATCAGTGCGCATTGCATTAGTTTTTATTAGGGTAAGTGGCTCCTATCACGCACACGTCCTAAACACGCACACCAATGACTCTTTTTAATATAGCTGCCCAAGCAGAAGTGTAGAAAGCATAAATCGACCGAAAACGATTTCTGGCAACATTTGTGCCGCGGCGGGCAGTTGTTTCAGCGCTCTCGCATCAAAAGTTAAGTAATGTTAGCATGTTTTGTAAAGGAAGTGCTGATTTCTAACGCTGAAAAAGTGCCTGATATAATAATGCGTGTATCGGTGTGCATTAATTTTTCATGGAACCATAAATATACCGGATAGATTATCAGGCATCAATTTGTGGCCAATAAGTCAGTGTTTTCTTTGATCATACGTGTATTACCTGGAATGCGTCGAGAAAGACAGGAAAGGGCTGAATGTGAAGCGTGCGTGTTTAGGGCAGCTGGTTCTCCAATGACGCACAGGTGCCATGCGGCATAAATGCACATACATCAGATGGATTTTTTAACGTTTCTTTTTAGAGGGAACGGTTTAAATCGCATTACTGTGATACGTTAACATCTGACAGAGTTCTGGAAGATTGATGGTCCCCTGCGTTTTGACAAAAAGCCAAGGGATTTAAAACCAGGCCCGGGGGCTCGGACGGTGACTCCAGGGCGGTGTTTCACGGCCGCTAGCAGCGCGCTGCCTGCACACGTGTCAAATTTGGTTTCCACGGAGACCAACAAACTCGTATATCCAAAACAGCTGCAAACTGTGACATCAGCCCGCGAAATGCGCTGGCAGTGTGCTGCTATCGGCCGTGAAACACCGC
The DNA here is from genome assembly GCF_019059575.1 of Amphibalanus amphitrite. NCBI lineage: Eukaryota > Metazoa > Arthropoda > Thecostraca > Balanomorpha > Balanidae > Amphibalanus > Amphibalanus amphitrite. Next base: position 106,702 of record NW_024882060.1, read on the forward strand.
CCTGGCCCGGGGCTCGACCACCGAGATCGGGCCCGGGGACTCGGCTGGAGAGCCCAGGGTCTCGCGTGGTGAGATCGGGCCTGGAGCCTCAGGTGTGAGACCGGGGCCGGGGTCTCGGACTGTCGGGCGGTAAGACCGGGTCCGGGGTCTCAGGCGGTGGGACTAGGCCCAGGGTCTCGAGCGGTAGGACCGGACCCAGGGTCTGGGCCGGAGAGGCCGAGTCTGGGGCACTTTCAAATAAAGCGATTTGTCCATACTTATTTCGATGATTTTGATCCCCATCCTGTCATCTCTTCCTGTGCGCATTGGAAGCATGTGCATGTGCGTAATAACAGCACTGATGCTCTATAAGCGCACACCGGGAGTTGGTCGACGTTTGGCCTTATATATCATAAATGATAGAAAACCGCTGAAAAGCAAATGCCGGGCTAAACAAAGAAATGTTTAGGACAACTACTGGTACCAACCTTGTCAACATGATAGGCGTCAGTAGGCCACACGAGTAGTTTTCCTGTTAGGTGTGCGTGATAGGGGCCACTTACCCTAAGGTACGAGGTTTAGAACAACCATTGAAGTTTCCTTACGTGCTACCTATTAGCTGTTTTCAATGTCGGTAAGACAGTGGCACGTGGAGCATTTAGCTGATACGCCTTTAAGTAGAACACTACCTTATTCTGAAAAAATAAATTTCGCACTTCGCTATAGGTAGACAAAGGCATAGAATACTATAGAGTCTGGGTAAGGTTGCTCATTAGCGACCCTTTCCTATAGGTATTTGTGACCCACCTCTCTTACAGAAAAACTGGTAAGGGAAATCGTGGAGAAAACAATGTCAAAAGGACTGCCATACATTGCTTAGCAATCTCAATTCTTTTCCGGTTGTCGGTGCCTTTGTTGAGACGTTTTAGGTGAGTTTAAATAAATGCAAAGGGCCATTTCCTTATCCGCAAACCGTGTGTTTGTGCACCATAAAGCGATGCACGTTAAGATGATGCACCTTTTTATTCTGAATCAACAAGCATTTTTTCAATTGATTGCAGTGCAGCCCTCCCGTAGTGAATCGCTTGACTGTGCACTGCTTCGTGGTTAAAAATGAATCGCGGACCATGTTTCCTATTTACGCCCGACATGGTCGCTGAATATAGCTCAGGAAGGGAGATGAATGGGAAAAGAGAGAAGGGAAAATGAGGGGTTGCTGAAGCTTGCGATGTGTGGCAGGTGATACCAATTGTCATGGCAGACTGCAGGGGTGCCGAATCCAGCGTGGGCCTCGAATACAATATCAGTATGGGATAACCTCAAAAATGGGATTTCGCCTTATTTTCGCCTTTGGTGCATTACGTGATCAGCCTCCAAAAACATAAACGTGTTGGCTAAATGCTCCTGTTCAAGTGATTTGTGTATATGCTATAGGTATTTAAGCATCTTATTTCATGTTTTCGAGCGTAACATTTTTCGTCAATTTTACTATTGGGAAAACCCATAGGTAGACCTATTTAGCGACTCTCCCCAGTCGCTAATCGGGACGAGTTCCCTGTAAGCGTTTTTGCAGTGGTTTGCCAAAATGCTCACTACAAATTTGTGGATATTGAGACAGAAAATGAATAGATTGTGATAGGGAAATAAACAATCTCTCCGAAAACCAATCCAGTTCCAGTAATACAGTGGCACCCACAAAGCGCGAGCAGCGACGGTTCAAATTAAGGGGTCGCTAATTAGGTAATAGGTATCTTACCCTATATCTGGACTGTTCACTGATTTCGCCGACTGTCATTAGGATCGTGCTGGGAAATGTGGCGATACATATAGTGGTCTAGGGCATATGTAGGTAAAGCAAAGTCTGTAGACTGTAAATGAATAAAACTGATTCATTTAGTGCCTGAAGGATGAAGTTCTTTATTTAGTTTAGTAGGCACTAGGCAGTTCAATGCCGTAGTCATTGCGGTGCCCGTGTTATGAGCATTTTTAGCTGTTTGTGTTCTTTCTTTCGACCATTTTCCTGACCTTTTTACGAGCAAACGCGAATCGCGAAATGCTTTTGCATTTTATATGCTCTTTCTTCAATGTTCTTTGTTTTAATTTAGTTTAACTAATGAAATATCTAGATTCTAGCATAACAGATAATTGAGGGAACTGTCGTTGATCATAGAGGATAACTACGAAGCTATAGGTATAAACGGATGAAAAAATAAGCGATGAAGGTTCCGGCCCAGCCTCGTCCCATTTCGGCTCGACTTGACCCGTCCCCAGGGGCGGAGCTTCCTATACAGTTGGTGGGGCGGCTGCCCCCAAAGTCTTAGAAATCAGCTTCAGTTGGTGGGACAAAACGCTTATTGATGGGGCAAAATGTTAAGTTGGTGGGGCCCCCACCAACTTAACATTTTGCCCCATCAATAAGCGTTTTGTCCCACCAACTGAAGCTGATTTCTAAGACTTTGTTGCTTTGCAAATTATTTTTTTCGCATTGAAGAGCTTTGGAATGTCTGTTTAATGCAAAATATTATATCTGTTATCATAGGAATTGATTCAGTGTGACATTTTATTCAACTTCATAATCGGACATTGAGGGTTTGATGATTTTTTGCCCCACCAATTTCCCTGGAAAAGCTCCACCCATGCCCGTCCCAACTCAGTCCAAACCAGCTCGACCCGAGTCCGTGCCCGCTGAAACGCGTCGTACAGAGCACATCCAATATGTATTCTTTGAAAGCAGGTCAGTCAGTGACACGCACACACACACATACACTGAGATCATAACGACTCGAAACAACAGGCGGCGCCGGGCGCAGGCCGGCGGCCCACCGACCCCGCGAGGCCCCACTGAGCCTCGACCCAGCCGGGGCCGGGAGTCGCGGCCCCAGCGCGCTCACTGCAGCCCGGTGCATGTTAGCCACAGCTCGCACCATCGACAACAGCCAATCTAAAACATATTTAAATTAAACAACAGAATGCGATAAATATCCTCTGTGTCGGCGCGGCGGGCGGCATTACCGGGTCAAACCGGGTGGTCCGGCCATTGTGTAACAGTCGGCACACGGTCCGGCCCCGACTAACACGCTGCCGGTCGCGGGGTCTGCCGACACACCACCGGCCGACCTCAGCCGCTGCCCGGAGCGGCCCTCACCTGCCCAGCGAGCACTGCAGCCGGTACAGCTCCTGCGCCGCCAGCCGGAACGGCAGCGCGGCCAGCGGCGGCGCCGGTGGCGGCGGCGGAGGCGAGTGCTGCGAGTCGCGCGCCATGATGGCCTCGATGCTGAACGGAGCTGCTGGCGGCCGGGCGGGCCGCGGCGCTGCCACCGGCACCGGCTTGATGACAGGCGGCGGCAGCAGCGGCGCCGGCGGCAGCGCGCCGAACGTCATCGGCCCCAGGTACGGGTGCAGGTGCGGGTGCGGGTGCGCGTGTGGGTGGGCGTGCGGGTGCGGGTGCGGCGGCACGGTCGGCTGGCGCATCATGAGCGCGGCCCGGTACGGCTCGAGGCGGCCGGCGGCGGCGGCCGCCGCGGCGCCGTACAGCTCGTGGAACGGGTCCGGCTGGTGGCGCTTGTAGCGCTTACGGCGCCGCAGGAAGCTGCCGTTGTCGAACATGTCCAGCGAGGCCGGGTCCAGCGTCCAGTAGTTGCCCTTACCCGGGTTACCTGGCTCTCGCGGAATCTTGACGAAGCAGTCGTTGAGGCTGAGGTTGTGCCGGATACTGTTCTGCCAGACAGGGAACTTGGCTTTGTAGTAGCTGAAGCGGTTCATGATGAAGTCGCAGATGCCGCTGAGAGTCAGTTTCTTCTGCGGCGACTGCAGGATGGACATGGTGATGAGCGCGATGTACGAGTAGGGCGGCTTGACCAGCGCGCCGGCCTTCTTCTCGCTGTCCGGCTCCGTCTGGCCGGCGGCCGGCTCGGTCCGCGCTCCCTCCCCGTCACCGTCACCGTCTTCGGTCTCGGCCGGTGGCGGCGGCGGCGCGGCCGGCTGCGGCGGCTCGCCGGCCGGCCCCTCCGAGTCGTCACTGTCCACCGTCACGTGCTCGTCCGAGGCGTCTGAGGGCGGCTCGCTGGGAGAGCGCACCGGCTCTCCGGTCGCGGGCAGCCGGAAGTCGAGCGGCGTCTCGGCGAACTGGGAGATGGCGCGCAGTCCGAGGATGTCGCGCACACTGTACCCGAGCGGCCCGGCGGCGGCGGCGGCGGCAGCACCGGCAGCGCCCGTCTCTCCGTGCACCTCCATGGCTGACGACTGAGCCCACAGTCCGCTCTGCGCCCGGTCCCACCGCCGCTCCGTAAACTGTTGTAACACAACGCCTGCCAAATGTTTATCGCCCTCCCCAAACAAATTGTTGCCGAGCGCAGCCAATGGAAACATGTCTATCCGTCAGACGTCACAAGACTCCGCCTCCGAGGGCGGAGCTTGTCGCTGATTGGTCGGCGCCGGCCGCCGGATTAGCCGGCCGGCGCAGATGTGAGACAACTTTGGCATGGAGAAAATAATTATTATCCCGTGAGTGCAAACAACCCATTTCGACGTGTTGAGATATAAGAGAGGCCCGGCTCTGCAATGTCGACAGCGAGGCAGGCTGGGCGGGCGTTTGGTGAGAAAATATTGGCGGAATCGCCGCCAAGTCGGCGCCAGCACGTTTTTCGCCGACGACGGTACGAGAGGAGAAGGCAGCGCAGCAGCACGGCGGCGGCGGCGGCCGGCCGGCCGAGTTAAAAATAATCGCCATCCGATGGGCGGCCGGGATTATGTCAAGGGTCTAACGAGCAAATGAGAGCGGCGCGGGAGAGGCGGCGCCGCGCCGCGCCACTATTTACCACCGGGATTAGCGGCCGAATCAAACGGCGCCGCCGCCGACACGCCGCTCACTCAATACGCCACTCTTCTCGGCAGCGGCCTTCGCGCGTAAATCAAATAGCTGACACTAAACAACACATTCCGGCCGCGGCCCGGCTGACAGTCGACAGTTTTGGCGCGCCGTCGCGCATATTGCCGGCCGACTTCATTCCGGCGCGGCCGAGGCGCTGACGCAGCCGTCGGAACGCGCCGCTCTGATCTAATATTTGTTATAAGATCAGAAATATTTGTCGGCTCGCCGCGTCAAGCGCAGATATTGCGTGCTCATTTGTAATAGCCGGCGGGGCTGGCGATGAACGGCGCGAGACAAAAGGATATGAGGCCGGCTCGGGCGGCTGGCGAGCGGGGGTGCGTGCGCCGCGCCGCGGGGGAGCCGGCTATATCGGATGACGGCAGAGCGGGCCGACAGCATGTCTAATCTGGCCGGCGCGATACGATCGCGGGTCGCGGCGACACGCCGCTCTTAACACGGCACGTTAGGCTATCGGTAAATAAACGGTCCGGAGCGGCGGGCGGCCGCGCCGGCCGATACCGGCTAATGAGGGCTGACAGACGGTACCGTGTGCGGCTGACTGACAGACGGTGGAGAGGCTGACAGAAGGGACGGGGGACTGACAGACGGTAGAGAGGTTTGACAGACGGCAGAGACTGACAAAACGGCCCGGCAGCGCTGACAGACGGCACCATTTGAGCCTAGCTGACATACGGCACGGGAGGGCTGACAATCGGTAGGTATAATAGACTGTCTCACACTAGAGAGTCTCACAGACGGCAGAGAGTCTGACAGACAGCAGAGAGGCTCACTGACAGACGGAAGAAAGGCTGACAGGCGGTAGAGGAGCTCACTGACAGACGGTTTAGAGACTGACTGTCGGTCCAGGGGGACTGACAGACAGGACAGGATTGGTGCCCATCTGAGTACAGACGGCTCCATAGAAAATGACAGACGTCAGACGGCTCGGGAAGGCCGACGACCACAGGGTCCAGGGACTGGCAGATTTTGTACCTAAGTGACTGGTGACATTCAGAACAACAGACTATAAATGATAACAGAAGGTCTCCAAGAAGCAATACGAGTCATAGCTGCTAGACGGACGGGGGATGACGGAAAGACGGGGGCGGTGAACGGTAGCTGACAGACGGAGGAATGGCACACGTCTAGGGCTGACACGCGGGGCTGACAGTCACACTCACAGCCCAGCACCCGTCAGTCAGATATGACGGAGGGTCGGGCTGACTACAGCAGACAGATATGACAGAGGGTTAGGATGACACTCTCGCGCTGACAGTCGCAGTCCAACATCCGGCAGTCAGATATGACAGACGGTTGGACTAACAACAGCCGTCAGATATGACGGAGGGTCGGGCTGACGACAGTAGTCAGGTATAGAGATTAGGATGACAGTCGCCGTCCAACACCGGCCGTCAGCTATGACAGAGGGCCCGGCTGACGCCGCCGCCCGCCGCCCGCCCGGCCGGCGCGCGGCGGCCGCCCGCCAGGTTTACTCGGCCCGCCGGCACAGCTGGGAGCTGTCTGTGGCGGTTTTGTCACGACGGCACAATATTTACCACATCAACAGACGCTACAAGAGGAACGGCCTGCCGAAACATGGCCGGCGGCTGGCGGCGGCGGCCGGGGTGCGTCAGTGGCGCCCGGCCGGCCGTATACAGTCCGGGGCCACACTCCGGGCCCGCCCCCCACCGGCGCGGCGCGGCCCGTCCCCCTCGTCCCGGGGATCTGCTGCGAAACTGTGTGCCTCAAGACGATTACTGGGCAAGACGACGAAAGGAATTTTTTTTTTTTTTTTTGCAAATCATACCCAAGGTAGTGGTTGAAAAAATAACGAAGGTCCCACTTCCGCATTTAATAAAAATGTCGCCAATTATTTCGTAGCTCAATGCTCCGTTGTAATCATGTGCTCAGAGAACTGCTAACGACGCCGACTTTTTCGCATCTCATTTGCTTAATTCATTGGTTATACCTACCTCATTAGCTCTAGACCATAATTGTCTGACGCCTCGTCCGCATAGTTCATTCCTGTAGACTAAAGCAACACCAACCTAACCGTAACCATCCGGGCTCACTGGAATCACAATCAGAATCAGAATAACATCGGACATCACATGTATTAAATCAATTTCAATCGCGATTATTCACTGCACAGCAGATGAGAAATGCATCACCGGTGAGCCGGTGGGTCACCGGTGAGCAGACCCACAGAGGTCATACGGCGTCCGTCTGGTGCTCGGAGACCACAGGTACTGTCGATCGGAAGGCCTCGTCCAGCCGCGACTCGTCTAAGTGACGGCCTGTAACGTCGACACAACGCGGTCAGGTCAGACAGCCGCCGGGAGACGGCAAAGGTACGGCCGGTCAGACGGCATGGTGGGATGATCGGATGCACGCTACACGCCGACACAGGCTGTAATGATTCGTGGTAGCAAATACTGAGTGAGACCTTGTACAATATACAGGCTGAGCACAGTAGTACCCGCTCGTCATAATAGCACAAAGAGTGACGAGTAACAGTGTCCCGTGGTGAAATAGAAACGCACTACATTATCACGAAACAGCTCATTAAAAAGTAAAAACTCGCAACAAAAGGTGGCGAAGTTCTAGAAAGCACGCCACTCCAGCTCCTTACTAGAAAACTCTCGCAGACCTTTGCGCGACACCAGACACATGGCTGGTGAGTGGACTGACCTATGAAGATGAGTCGCGTCACGCGCGGCTCGTCGGGCTCCCAGCGGCTGGCTAACTCGGTGTCGCAGATCTCCCCGACCGCCTGCAGGATGAGCCGCCGCTCCTCGCCGAGCACACTGGCCATTCCCTGGGACATAGAGCGGTACACACAGGGTTAACACGAGTGTGAGCCTGAGGACCGTGCCACCAGCCGCCGCTCCTCGCCGACCACACTGGCCATTCCCTGGGGCATACAGCGGTACACAGTGCTAACAAAAAGGAGGGTACACAATGTTAGCAGCAGTAGCTGAACAGTCGGGCGGAGGGACCGCGCCGACAGCGGACCGCGACCCGGCCCAGTAGTGTAGTACGGCTATCTAAGCAAACCACCGCGCTGCTTGGCCGATGTGTACCACCGCTCATTTATTTCAGTATTTCGTTTCACATAAAAATATTGGGGCCGGATAACATAATGTTTCCAATTGATAAGAAGGCTCGTGATGCTGTTACTACTTTGGGAGTGGATACACACTGCGACGCTGTAACAAGACTGCCAATAAGCCTTAGTGAGGGGGCGTCGAATAGGTGGCGAAGGAAATAATAATCCGTTGTCCATCCAGCGTTCATAATCTATTGTCCATCTACAAATGTCGCCACAGCGTCGCGTTCTGCGGACAGGCAGCTTCCATCAGGCTTCGGCACCGCTGCCTTCTTTAGAATGCATTGCTCTGTAAGATTCCATTAAAAAACCTTATGCCGCGGGCTTACAGAAAAACATTCAATATTGCCCCGCTAGAATCATTCGCAGCAGCAACATCTGACAAAAAGTGCTGTCTCCCATAACTCAGACGTCGGTCTGGCGTTCGTCAGCACAGACGGCTTATAGCTTATTGGTATAAAGCGCATTAGATACTGCTCGGCAACCACGTAAAACAAAACAATGCACATTGCACACCGTCAGGGTAAAATTGAGCTGTGATGTTCACTTCTTTCTTACCAGATCTAAAAGTCGGTGCCAACACAGAAACACATATAGGTCTCTTCAAATAGCAGTAAAGATTGAAGGAGAACAATGATCCTTAACCTAATCCATTTATTAGAGCCTATCAGCAGAGATCAGCCATTTTCTAGGAACACCATCATGATAGTGGTACGGTTATTGACATGTAAAGGATACAACACCAATCAAGAGCCTATTTGTAAAAGCCGGACCCATAAAGTGTACTTTTCGACAATCACAGTTCAACAGTGAAATGCAATGTTTTGATACAGATAACTACGCCTCACCCACTGACATAGAGTGGACCATGAACCCTGACCGTAAAATGTATAACCATAAAGACGTAAAAAAGATTTGTGACAGTGACCTACCCGTAAGACAAAATCAGTTCTGTAAGTACGAGGAAAATGGAAAATATTAAAAGGTAAGAGTCACGGTTTAGTGACGCACTGTAAATCATCGACGAAAAATCGGAAAAATCAACGTAGATATTCAAAGAGAGAACGAACCAATATTCAGTGCGGCATCCTTCACCCCCTTTCAGTGGAAACTCAAGACTCTCTTCGCTAGCGCCTACTACGCTCCCTAAAACTTGTAAAAACCATGTCTCCATATAACAGCCTGCTATCACAAAACGCCATAAAATCTATGATGGTCGTGGGATAAAAGGAGCGGAATTTTCCGATCTGGCCGCGCTAAATGTGATAATATTTTCCTGTCTGGCTGTGTGGAGCCGACTGATCGGTCCGATCGGGGGCGCCTCGGAGCGGCGCCGCACCGGTCCGACGCCGCGGATCAGCCGATAATCAGGAGCGCCGCACTCTACACGGCCGGCGCAGCCACTCCATACGGAAGTGTACGCCGCCGCCACCGGCAAAAAACCTCCTTTTCAGGGGCGCACGGCCGCCTTTCACCGGGTGGAAAACTATTATGACAAGAGGCCGTGCCGGCGGCGGCGCGGCGCGGCCCGACGATCTCGCCGGCAGCCGCGCCGCCACTCATCCACTACAGGCCACCGGCCCGACGATTGATATAATACTACCTTTTATATTCATGAGGTAAACAGGCGGCATTGTGCCGCCGGCCGGCCCGCGGTCTTTCATTAAGTGTGTGTGAATGGAGTTTATCGGTGCAGATAGAACTGGCCCACGGTGGGGCGTGGACAAAGGCGGCGGCGAGCGCGGCTCCCGGCCGGCCCGGAGCCGGTCCGCGGGCCGGCCGCTCGGTATTGAGCGGCGGCGCAGGCCGGCCGGCCGGCTCACCTTCATCCGCAGCATCTGGACGGGCCGGCCGCGCCGGTCGGCCACCGTCTTCTCCCAGAGCAGGCCGTGCACGAACGACTCCAGGTCCCGGCGGCGCACGCTGCCCGGCCGCTCCAGCGTCACCGTGCCCAGACTCTGACAAACACACATAACGGGGACGCCGGGTCAGGGCGACGCCAGGGTGGGGAGGGCAAGATTAGCTGCGAATGTGCTCCAATACCTACTCGATAAATGATAGTGGCGAGATATCGCGGGCGAATAAAAAAAGGTCGATAGTTGAGATTTTGTTACGCCAGCCTGACATTCGACGACATTTAGGAGTCAATCTGCAATTAGGAGCTATATTTTCAGCACCAAATACGGATAAAATATATTGTATCTATACCTATGAAATCGTATGAAAAAGGATGCGGGCACTCTCGCCCAGATAGACGCTGTCAGCTTACCTGGTCTATATGCGACCCTCCTGGTACGGTGAATTGCTTCTCTAAGCTGAAAAACACAACAACAATAATCAATAGCACGTAGGTATTATATCATTAAACGCCGTCGGGACAGCGAAAGCGTCCAGCATTAGCGATCACGGCCTCTAAAAATCCTCGATTGGCGCTGTAGCACTGCGTCAGACAGCTATCTGCCGTCGGACAGAAAGCACACAGACAGACAGCCGGTGCTGTTCAGATCGTTCAGATTGGCCAGATGACAACCGACAACAGGCATCTGGTCAACAGCTGACATTTGAGACATCGATGCACGTTAAGTGCATACGTAACGTACATACTAACGCATAGAGATCACAGAGAGACAAAATTATCAAAATATTGGAGAGTCTTGACTAGTTCCCACAGCTGCGTTGTATTTAAGACAAATAACCAATAAGGTTGACGCATCAGGTTCCGAAATTTCTATCTTACGGGCAGATCAATTATTCACTTGTTATTCAATATCAATATCATTAATATCATATCATCAATTATTCAATATCAGAGCTGTCACACATCCATATGTAAGCAGCCGCAGACATAGAGACAGCAATTAACCCGCGAGTTGCTGGGGGGGGGGGCGTTAAACGCCCCCACTTTTTTCGCCGGGCTATAGCATAAAAACGGCGCGCCGCAGGCGCGCCAAATTTTGGGTACCTGTAGGGAATTGATTGAAGTTTACTATGACCAAGTTTCAAAAAAATCGGTCGGAAAATTTTTGAGATATCGAGGTTTTAGTGACGTCATGATTTCTGAGTTTTCGACCAAAAACGGCATATGTTCAAAAAATCATATAAAATCACAGAATAGACATACAGACATGCCGTAAACGCCATTAGACTGCCAATACCATGGTCAATCAAATGGCTATCTTCGATTATTGATTATCGTTCCGCATTTTCCAAAATCTTGAACTGAATCTTGGCAATTTTTCGTGACTACTTCACGACCATGATACATGAATTTCTTAAATTGAACTTTTTGAGTCAAACACGTACACATATGATAAAATGAATGTCACCATCGTGTTCTACGCCCCAAATTACCTGTAAAACATGTGTCACAGGCTGCGAATATCAGTTTTGATTTTCGGGGATATGTGCCTACCCGGTTGACCTGACCTTGACCCTGACCTATGCTTGACTGACCCCTATATGGAGCTGACACTCTTGTAGGCCTTATAAGATGGATTGTGCACCGTTTTGACAGAGTTTATGGCGAGAGGCGCCCATTGCGAAGTCCTGAAGTCCATGCTACTGAAAGCCCGATTTCAGGTGTTTGACCTGACCTTGACCCGACCTGTGACCTCAAAATTCAACTTTAAAGTACTCATCTGAAGCGTCTCGTCGCGCTCTTTCGTTTGCCGCCTCGTGCGTTTCGCTGCGCCTATTGGTTCTCGAGTTATCGGCTGGGGGCGTTTAACGCCCCCCCCCCCAGCAAACGGTGGGTGGCGAAATACCCCAGCAACTGCCGGGTTAATACAGATGGACAGAAGAACAGACGGCCAGTCAGCCAGTTGATAGTGCCAGTCTCAGTCAGTCAGTCAGATACAGTCTGTCAGTCAGTCAGCCAGCCAGCCAGCCAGTTGGTCAGTCAAACAGACAGTCAGGCGACAGACCGGAGGATCGGGTGATGTCGGGCCCGCCTCTGCCGGCGTGGGCCGCTGGCCGCCACACACCATTAGGGGAGCGGCCGCCCGCGGCGGACAATACCGATGACAGGTGCCCGGCCGACCCCCGCCATTTATAACGCCAATGATAATTTTATGGATTGGGCCTTTGTGCGGGCCGTTTATGACCGGGATGCGGCGGCAGATCGCGGGTCGGCCGATTAATTTCGGGGGCGTGCGGGGATCGTCCGGGGGAGCATTAGCCGACGGACGGGGCGGGCTGTCTGTCAGTGACTCGCCAGGACGCCGGGGACGCGCGGTCGGTCGCACCGGACGACTGATACACGAGCATACGAGCAAGTGGTGCAGGTCGAGATGTGGGCTGAAGGCGACCGGCGTCACCACTAGACGCGAAACGCAGTGTCAATCAGCGACAGAAACAGCTATTTACATACATGACATGTGACTACATAGGAATAAAACCGTGTTTATCGAGCTGACCGGTAATCGCGGAACGCCGCCATGGTGGCATCAACAGTACTTGCCTTTTAAAATCCACCTTTTCATATGCATGGAGGTCTAAGATCTTGTCTAAATCCACCCTGAAAGAGACGACACGCATTAATTAAGCGAGGCACATATTTCCAAAATGATGCATATTTTCACTACATTATGTTAGCTCGGTGATTGAGAAGCAGAAATGTAAGTAAACATACAAATTACGGAATAACACGACATTTTACGAATAAAAATGATAAATATTACAAGAATTATCTGTCTCCTCTACATCATGTTCGGTGGCGGCCCGTGCAGTCCCAGCCGGTACCGTTCGGTCTCGGTGGCAGACAGTCCGTCCTCAGTCGGTCCCAGGCCGTCCCGCCTCGATCAGTACCAGATCCTCCGATCTCGGTACACTCGGGGGCAGATTGATGTTCCACCACTCCCTACCCATCGGGCTCCCATGGCTCAGCACTGGCTGCTGCCAGTGGCAGCACTGGCAGCACTGGCACTGGCAGGCAGTGCTGAGCAGTGCTGAGGGCAGGCAACACTGGCAGCAGCCAGTGCTGAGCCATGGGAGCCCGATGGGTAGGGAGTGGTGGAACATCAATCTGCCCCCGAGTGTACCGTCCCGTCGGCACTCGACAGTGTCCACCGCAGCGCGAGGTCGGCCCTACACTCAGCGAGAGGGCCCTGCCCTACCTGCAGCGGGAGGGCCCTGCCCTACCTGCAGCGCGAGGTCGGCAGCAGGTAGGCCCGCCCAGTCCCGTCAGCAGTCCCCACCTGCAGCGAGAGGTCAGCCCTACCTGCAGCGCGAGGTCGGCAGCAGGGCGGCCGCTCCGTTGATGGCCACCAGACGGCTCCGTATCTCGTCCAGCTCGGCCGGCGTCACCAGGTCCGTCTTATTGAGGATGAGCAGGTCGGCGAGCGCTACCTGCCTGCCGCACAGAGGAGAGGGTAGAGGATGAGCAGGTCGGCGAGCGCTACCTGCCTGCCGCACAGAGGAGAGGGTAGCGGTCAGCGTCCGGTTCCGTCCCCCGTACTCGGCGCCCGATATTAATAGCAGCTGCATTCTGCAAACGCCACAGATGCGGGCGACACTTATGTGCCTAATTGTCGGCTATCTCCGCCGACCGTCCCGAGCAGCCGCAGCGGGCCCAGACGGAGTCCGGCGTGTCCGAACATCGCTCCGGGCGGCGCAGATTGGCTCAGCACCGCCCGCCGACAACACAGCCCGCTGACAGATCGCGTTACCCGGACATTAATCTGCCAATCTGGCAAAACGGATTTATCACAAGCGAGAAGACACAACGAAATCACGCGCTCGGACGGCGACGTTCCACTAATCGAATGTAAGACGAGGGGCCCGAGCTCCAGAGGGCTTCAAAAGCCACGCTCGCGGACAAAGGGATTGTTCGCGCGGAACATCAGCTGGCTGGTCTGACGTGCAAGAAGTCCGCTAATGCCGAATTTTCTTTCATATTTAATGTATTCAAACTGAAATAAAGAACAAAAATTGATACCAAACAGCAAAAGTATAAAACAGCAGCCTTCCACCTTAACACAAAGTGAAATCATTTTAATCACTCCTCAAAGACGATCGATTAGGTCCCACTGTCGAAATAATTTCATCACCAGCCAAATTGGGTATGGCAGCCATAATCTTTTCCATCTCGTAAGTACCACGCTAAACGAATCGATTCGTGGGCTTTGATTGGATCAGAGCTGATCGGCCCCTCAACATACACGTCTGGTGCCGGCATCACGTGAGTTGGCTATCAGATTACCGTACGTGGTATCGCACCGCGCCGAGCGGCGAAGGCAGAAAATCAGGACAGCTGAGAGGAGCTGAACATTTCCGGTCATTACATCATCAACGGCTAACTAGTTAGGGCATTACGTTGACTGTCGAGTCACTAACCATTGCGGTAACACCCAGCAGTGACCGGTCAGCCCCGCATCCTAGCCCCGCGCACCTGGGTGCAGGGCCGTGCGGCTCACCTAGGCAGGGTGCAGGGCCGGTGCGAGTCTAATCTAGTAGGGGTGAATGGTGGGACTGCCCGCCCCTCATATGATGAGGGCGTATCTCGCCTGATCGGGGTCCATATCACCTATGATCTCACCAGGGTGTAGTGGATGTCAATACGCTGGTTCCAGCGAGTCGGAGCAACATGGATCATTAGCTGCCCTGCATAACTATAACATGCTATAACTTATCCTGGTATGAGTGTGACAAAGAAGGGCAGGTAGCAAGGGTGCATCTCATTTGGTGCAGGCCGCAGGGAGTGGGTGCGCCGTATCTGATTGGGGTGCAGGGAATTGGTGTATCTAACCTGGCCGGTGCGCATTAAAAATGGGTGTCTCTAACCTTACCGGGGTTCAAAAAACAAGTGCGTCTCACCTGGCGGGGTTGCAATGAGTGGCTGCGTCTCACCTGGCCGGAGCGCAGAAAATGGGTGCGTCTCACCTGGCCGGGGTGCCCAGAGTCGACTGCTCCGCGGGCTCCTCTGACATGGCTTCCTCATTCGCCTCGTCCAGGGTCTGAAACAGGCCCGTCCCGCCAGCGGTCACCATATGTGCACAGCATCGCAGCCGTGTGGACGAACCCGCCGACAGCCTCGACGGCCGACGCCCAATGCGATATGGAGGAGGGATGGCCGGCTCTAGGTGTGGTGGCAACAGAATATTTGCATGTGCGCTCTGCAGAGACGAGGAGGAAATGCTGTTAATATATCCTTTAAAGAAACTATCAGCAGGCTACCTTTGCTAGGTTTTGAATGCGGAAAACGCTATTGTTCATGAAGATCATTGCGATGAACCCCGTAATAACTGTTCTTTTATTAACTAGTCCTTCTCATTTGTCCAGCATCAAGTCTAACTGTCCCGGTTAATTAGCTACGTCATTTCTGCGACTGCTTCCATGACTGCCGATAGCCAGTGGCGGATCCAGGGGGAGGGCAAAATGGGCATTCCCCCCCCCCCAACGGCATAATTTTAACATTACGCCTATGGACGATGCATGGAAAGAATCGATGAATTGTTATGGTTTGCCCCCGCCCCCCAAAAAACTGAGTTGGATCCGCCTCTGCCGATAGCTAAAGCAGCAGATAAGTGAGCTTACTAGAAACACTTTTGCGGACAGGACAGAGACACGGGACCTCAGTTAACACCCCAAGGCTGACGGCCCAGGTGGAAGAGGCCCACCAGAAGCCGTCAGTCGCTGTAACGGCCCATTCCGTCACCGGGACTGCTTGCATTGGCTCGGAACGGCCCTGCCGGCGCCATCTGTCGGCCACTAAATCTACTTTTATTTACACTTGGCGCCGTTGGCCGACGAAACAATGGGCTCCGATTACAACGCGGAAAAGGCATGTGACAATGCCGAACAGGCGGAGCACCCATCACTCACCTTAACAATGTTCTTAGCGTCCACTACAGTTACTATACCTGAAAATAAACCGGATGCATTAGTAGGGAGACGGATCAGGGCAGGCTCATTCACTCTACTGTTCAATAAAATGACTCGTAAGTACCTATCGTGCGAAATCGGATACTTAATGGCTGCTGCCGGCTTCTTTGAGGCGTGTAAATAAATAAATGAAAGGCATCTTCAAGAGTCATTAAGAAACATTAAAAACAATGTGACCTGCATAAAACGGCTGGTTACAGGGTGCTTCATCCGGAACAAAGACTTACTACAATAAATATGCCATTCGATCAATACTACCGATGTCGTCTTAACTCTACGCTCTGAATAGTCTGATAAAAATTTATTGGCCATCAAGACCTACAGCCGGACAGATGTCTCCGCCACACCGCAGCATCACGTACCATCCAAATAGACATCACTGCCCAACTCCTTATCCAGCCAGAAGATGGACGCGACCGGACCTGGGGAAGCGCGCACAGAAGGCGACAGATGACGGTTAGACAATTATCATCGTAGCGGGTACATTTGCGCACAATATACGTACAGTCTGTCTTATAAGTACCGCGCAAAGTGACGGTGGATCCATCAAGCCTGACCGAGGAAGGGCCTGCTAAATTTGAGTCACCGAAGCAATTGACATCCTCGTCCATTCCCCAGGTCAATTGGTTCGGTGACTTTCAAATTATAACAGGCCCTTCCTCGGTCAGGCTTTATGGATCCACCGTCACTTTGCGCGGTACTTTTAAGACAGACTGTACATGATGAAGGCACACGGACATGATTAGCTAGTATCATGGTTTCTTGCTCAAGAAATCGGTTATTACTTGTCCCCACCACGATCGGCCGGCCGACAGTGCCCCCTCTTATATCAGCGCGGCCCGGTCCACTACCCACCGGGGTCGGCCAGGCCGGCCGACAGTGTCCCCACTTATATCAGCGCGGTCCAGTACCCACCGGGGTCGTACTGATACCAGCGCGGTCCACAGTACCCACTAACCACCGGGTCCGCACTACCCACTACCCACCGGGGTCGGCCAGGCCGGTCGTCTCCAGCAGGATGTAGTCGAATCGGCCGCGCTTCTGCATCAGATTCTCGATGGCCTTCACACCGTTGTCTCTGCGACGGAGGCGGAGAGCGAAACGTGACATCAGACGGCCAACAGTTGGGACGTGTCATTATTGTTACCTAAACATTTCTGACCAGCGGCAGACGACCGTTAATATACTGAGACTCATACTGTCACACAACATAACAACATCTTTGGTGAGAGAACCTCACTTGACTGAGCAGCAGAGACAGCCGTTTCTTAGCTCCAGCCACTCTTCGTACATGTTGCCCTCCTCGCCGATCGATAAACTCTTCTCCATCGCACTCCCTGGCAGAAAATACGATAAAGCGAGCTAAAAGAGTGCCACCAAACCGTTAAGCTCGTAGGCTAAATAGCACTTTGCAAAAAAAAAAACACACACACACACACAAATCGCAGCTGCTGCACGCCTCACTATTTAAACCAGGGCTGCGGAGTCGGAGTCGGAGTCGGAGTTGGAGTCGGTCGGAGTCGACAATTCTGCCCGGAGTCGGAGTCGGAGTCGCCAAAATCTTACCGACTCCGACTCCGAAGTCGGAGTTAACGCTGCATGGCTCCACGTCACGCACTGCACCTGGGGCGTTCCACGACAATTCGACAAATAAAAAATTAAATTTGCACCCACATATTTTATTCTTCATTGAAAACTGGTGTAAGGGGTTGTGATGGGCGGGGAAGCCAGCTGTGGCAAGGATTTTTTTCTTCGAACAACGGTTTCTGAGATATAGCCTCGGGCAATTCCTGGAGGTCACGCTGCAACCTTATGTTTGACGGCTTATAACTCAGAAACTATTAGTTTTCTATGATAAAAACTTTATATGATTCAACTCACAATCAACCAACAAACATTTTGGCTATCTCGGATTTTCAATTTTTGAAAATTTTGATCACGTGACCTTTTGACCTATTTTTCAAAGAGTGACCTTGATATTTTCCCCACTGAAAGTTGCAATTTTGTCTGATGACGATTAAAGCCTTATCAATTGTCATTCATATGCGATAATAAAAAAGTAGCTATCGCCCTGCGTTGACCTCAGGTCAGGTCATTTTTATGAACTGTCCATTATTACGAGCGGGAGCGACAGCGAGATCTCGAGAACAAAGCAAGATAGCGACAAGCAGTAAACGATAAAGGGTACACACGGATAAGGTCTACAATTTTTAATGAGGTCATTTTCAGGTCAGGTCAAAGATGACGTCACAGGGGCACAAAGGAAGTCAAAATAGCGGCACTACATATATATGAAGTTTTTCTCGAATAACTTTCAAGGTATCCCAGCTGGGAGCAAACTAATAGCACCATCGTGATCCTCTCGTCGATCCGCATCGAAGGCATATGTATGTTGACCTCGAAAGGTCAAGGTCAAAAACTGACCTTAGGTCACGTGACCTAAGGTCATCATATATGCATATCATTCGATGCGCCTTGACGAGCTGAGCACAATGAATCCATCCGCGCATCTGTATCTCAAACCTGTAAGGAGTTATTAGCAAAAAAACCTTTGGTGACCTTTAATGATGTCACATGACCTTCTTACAGTTGCCCAAGAGCAAAAAAAGGTCTCAAGGTAGGCAAAATTGATCCTATATGAAGTCACTCATGGTAAATTAGGCGATTCCGACGTGTTTTAGTTTAAAAGTAAGCGAGCCGATTTATCCCCAATTTACTTTTAATGGGATGGTCAAGAAATTGACCTGACCTTAGGTCATCGATATCGAAATTCAAAGCGAACTGGCGCTAGGCCAATGCAAACACAATGGTGTCTGTTCCACGTCTCTTTCTTTATTAGATCAAAAGGTTCAGCCAAAACTATTTTGACTTCCTTTTTACCCCTGTGACGTCATCTTTGACCTGACCTGAAAATGACCTCAGTAAAAATTGTAGACCTTATCCGTGTGAATCCTGTACCGTTTACCGCTTGTCGCTATCTTGCTTTATTCTCGAGATCTCGCTGTCGCTCCCGCTCGTAATAATGGACAGGTCATAAAAATGACCTGACCTGAGGTCAACGCAGTGTCCCAAAATTGTGTTTTGGCTTGGGTGTCAAAGGGAAAATTCCTCTCGAAAAAGGGGGATAAGAGTGAAAAATTCCCAGTCAGACAAGGCCCAAAAAACAGTGGAAAAGAGATCAATGGTATACATTTCTATATAATAAGGTGAAATCAAAAATGTAATGTGTAAAATGACCAAATGCCAATGCTTATTCTCAGTAAGGCTGGGAGTGGAAAATTGCTCTTTGATATTAGAGATGAGAGTGCAAAATGATTTTTATTTGGATGTCGTTTCCCACCCAAATCAAAATATTTTGGGACACTGGGTCAACGCAGTGCGATAGGCACTTTTTTATTATCGCATATGAATGACAATTGATAAGGCTTTAATCGTCATCAGACAAATTTGCAACTTTCAGTGGGGAAAATATCAAGGTCACTTTTCGAAAAAATAGGTAAAAGGGTCACGTGATCAAAATTTTCAAAAAATTGAAAATCCGAGATAGCCAAAATGTTTGTTGGTTGATTGTGAGTTGAACCATATAAAGTTTTTATCGTAGAAAACCAATAGTTTCTGAGTTATAGGCCGCCAAACATAGGGCTGCAGCGCGACCTCCAGGAATTGCCCGAGGCTATATCTCGGAAACCGCTGTTCGAAGAAAAAAATCCTTGCCACAGCTGGCTTCCCCGCCTACCACAACCCATTAGGCCAATTTTAAGCAAAAAATAAAATATGAGGGTGCAGGGCACTTGTCGATTTGTCGTGGAACGCCCAACCTGTTGAATTGACGATATACAGCTCTCGAAATTAGATTTTGTCGAAAAATGACCACTTCGCTGTTTTGGACGAACGTTTTCAGTGAAAGAAGCAGAAGACCGTGAATTCCCCAGAACCTGCTTGTTAATTCTGAATATTGTTTTTATGCATATTTGCAATGCAAAGCCCTGGAACGCACAAAGGATCGTTTCAGGCAAGATAAAACATATCTATTATGAGCTTCAGTATCACGATATGGCTTTCAATAGAACCGTCCGGAGTCGGAGTCGGAGCTGGAGTCGGAGTCGGAGTCGATTTTTAAAGCCGGAGTCGGAGTCGGAGTCACCCTAAAATCCATCGACTCCGCAGCCCTGATTTAAACAGCTACCCACTACACTTTGAAGGGAAACTAGTGTTGGTGTAAAAAGTATGCAATGCATGTTTACTTAAAGCATTACCAAGGGACATCAATGAATCAACGTTGTACTACATGAAACAGCACATGACACATCGACGTTCAACTTGCTACCTACCTTCGCCGAATTCATTGAGGATAACGGCTATCCTCTTGTGGTGCTGCTCCGTGAGTATGTAATTGAGCAGCGTGGTTTTTCCGGCGCCTAGGCAGCCGGTGATGATCAGAACTGGAATGGGCGCGTACTGGGCCGGTACCAGGTCCGGAACAAAATC
The DNA here is from genome assembly GCF_019059575.1 of Amphibalanus amphitrite. Classification (NCBI taxonomy): domain Eukaryota; kingdom Metazoa; phylum Arthropoda; class Thecostraca; order Balanomorpha; family Balanidae; genus Amphibalanus; species Amphibalanus amphitrite. The sequence goes on from NW_024882060.1 coordinate 127,029, forward strand.
CTCCTCGTCTGACATCGCGCCCTCTGCAACGAAACATCGGCCGGAGGAAAACGGGCCATTCGCAGAAAACAGCTATGTACAGCGCGCGCCCGGTGTTCGACAAACAACACAATGGCTCAGTGCTAATGCACGGTAGCATTGTTCAATGGCAGATTCACCACTGTTTTTACGATACACTGCTGGGGTGTTTTGCTGCCCGACACAAGTTTTCTCCAGACTTCCTGATGGCTGAAACAGACACTTTCGACGGTCAGGAAATATCATGCGAGCCTTTTCAAATATAGGTACTATATAGAATTCGTTAGCACCAATCAAAACTCCACCGTGCGTGAAAGTAAATCGAAAGAGAGCTTGTGTACCTAGCCTAAAATTGAAAAGGCTCTGACATGCAATACCTATCTTGAATGCTTATTGCCAGAAGAGTCTGTTTCAGCTTTATCTGTATGGGTAAAACAAATATTTTCCCACCACCGAAAAATAATCGGTATGATCATAGAAAGTGAGCATAAAAAACTTGATTCTGAAGACGGACAACAGCTAAGCCTAAATAGTCATTTGCATTACAAAATTTCAACCAAAATACAACTTACAGATATTTTGAAAACAATCTGCTACACATCCCCTCCCATAATAAAACTTTGTGTGTTAGTCATTAGGTCATGCCAGCAAGGACTGAGGTCTACTTCATCTCAGTCCATGATGGTCCAGCTTACATTTCCTGGGACCCATAGACTCTGAAATGGCATCAAAATGATTTTAGGAGAATCCTCCACTTGTGTGAACTTCATCCACTGCAGTCTCAAAGGTAACACAATAACAGTCTGATGAAGGTTCAGGCTAGGCTGAAAGGGCCTCACACAGTACACTGATTTTAGAGGGTCCAGGATGTTTTGGCTTTCAGAGGACTCATGGGTTCAGAGGTCAAAACTTAACCCTTAGGACTCCTGGGAGTCCTGGTAGTGCTACCCTACATCCAATGGACTTTCAGTCCTGTAACTGCACCATGTCTTATGTAACAGGCAGTTTCAGATGTAAGCTGCCAATAAACAAAAGAGGGGATACCTATCACATAACTGACCTGATCATCTGACCTGAGGTAGCAGGGTAAAAGTATAAGATAGAGAAAATGTGAGGGCTCAGGAGGAGGGAGCTACTTAATTTGTAAGTTTTAGCATCATTTTGTGAGTTACCTAATTTCTGACACTTAGTGCTGCCAATTTACACTTTAGGGTAGTGCCTGCTGATCCCCAGGGTGCTGACCAGGGCCCTGTTTCACCAGTGATAGCAGCATGCTGCTTTTCCATTTCACGAGCTGACATCACACTTCTGGTAGTGTTGGAGGAATAGGCTCCATGGAATAGGCTCCATGGATGTCTCCATGGAAACCCAATTTGACACGTGTAATAGCAGCGTGCTGCTACCACCGGTGAAACAGGGCCCAGGTATACCCAGTCAATGACAGTGCTTTCCTCGATAATTAATTTTCGGACCTACGATAACGATAAAATGATAAAACGATAACGGTGATTATTTTTTTAACAGCGATAACGAAACGATTAACGATATAACAATAACAATAATTGTTTTTTTAACAGCAATAACAAAAGCGATAAGAAATACAGCTTAAAAAGTGTACTTTAAGTTTATTTGCAGATCTATACACTTAGCATGGCAACAGGTTGCGCACACATACTGTCGCGCGGCATACACTGTCGATCGTCTTCCATTTTTCCATCATCCCGTTTTACATTTTATCGTTTATCGTTCATTATTTTTGTAACTTGCGATAAGTGGATGAGCGATAATTTTGAAAATTTAGCGATAAACGATAACGATAACCGATTTACTTAACAGCGATCATTATCGTTTATCGTTTATCGCTCATCCTATCGCATGCGGAAACCACTGGTCAATGATAACTCACCCTGCCCACACAAAACTTTTGATGCAGATGGAATGACTACCGTACAAACTTACAGTAAATATTCAAGTAAAGAGGAATTATATCGGTATACTATAAAGACAATACAGACCAGCACAACCCCTCACTCCTTGCTAGTCGCTAGTCGATCTATACCTTATACTCTGGCTCAAGGCCTCTGGCTAGTCGATGTTGTTGTTGTTGTTCTGGGTTAGGGCGCGTAGCAGCTTGGCTCTTGCGTCCAACTTCTTTTGATGGCAGTCTTTCTTCTTCTTTTCTTCTTAATGGGTAACGGGAACTAAGCAGGGTGACTAAGCAGGGTTACGGATTTAGGATAGGTATAGCCGTGGTGTGGACTTGCTTTGGGAGGATGTAGACATGAAGGTCTCTGCCGGAGGCAGAAACGGTTAGTTTTCGGCCGTAGTTGTGGCATCCTGGTTACACTACTGGGGATTCAGCTAGGCTACATAGACCAAAGAGATGGTCTGGATACGGTAGATTCTAGAACAACTACTTGGGAGTGAAAACTGACTATTGTCTAACTAAACTACAGACACAATCAACAGAGCATCGATAACACGCACTCTAATTAGTTCACCAATAAGTCACAGCAGTGTTGGACATCACAAAATCACAGTGCTTATCACATCGTCTCACAATCTCTGAGCAACACCGCATTCAGTAAGATATGCAAACACAGCATCAGTGATCAAGGGAAATTCATTTCCCAGTAGAGATCCTACATTCATCTGGACATTGGATATGAGACATTCTATTTCCAGGTTCCGTCTTTCGGCACAGAATTTCCGACAATGCAGCAAGATGTGCGGAACGTCAAGTGCACATCGGCAACGGTCACATATCGGTGGAGGTTCGCGATCAAGAATGTGTCTGTGAGTAAGAAGAGTGTGGCCTAATCGCATCCTCGTCAGTATGATTTCTTCTCTACGATTACTGCGAGAACTCGACATCCATTGGCCGACATTTGGCTTAACCTCTTTAAGGAGCGTCGGGCGGTAATCGTGCCATATCTCAGCGAACTTATCTTTGGTACTCTTGCGTACCATGGGCAGCAACTCTCTGTACCCTGCATTAACATGTGTGACATTCGGTTTCTGGTGAGACATTCTGGCCCAATGATCGGCTCTTACATTGCCTGCTACACCACTGTGTCCTGGTATCCACAGAAAGATACATTGGCGTCGATCACGTGAGAGCTGGTAGAGAATCTCAGAAATCTCTATGACAATGCAATGTTCTCGATTGTGAGACGCTATAGCACGTATCGCGGATTGCGAGTCCGAGCAGATCATTGCTTTGTCAACCCGATGATCCGAAATGAATCGAAGCGCTTCGCGTATGGCCACCAACTCCGCAGTAAACACAGACATCCATGGCTCCAGTTTGTGGGAAAAGAAAGCATTATTCACTGTAAAAGCGCAACCAGTCGATCCATCAATCTTAGAACCGTCAGTGTAGAATCTCCGGAACCCAGGATATTGTGCAAGCACATCTTGGAACGCTAAATGTATGTCCGTTTCTGTCATGTGTCTCGTGCCATTGAGTAACATCATCGTGGTAACGTCAGGTAAGAGCCAGGGGGGTATTAGTCCACGTGGGTTCACCGTGTTTCGTGGTAATCGGAGACCAAGTTCCCTGCACATGGTGGACAACCTATGTGAAACAGGAAATCCAGAGATCCTTCTCATATAATGTTCCGATAATCCTTCATACACGTGTTGGTTGCTCTCCATATCAACCACTTTGCGACATGGATGTCGAATGTCTCCCTGTACCTTGAGATAATATCTTAGGGATAGGTCTTGCCTCCTGAGGCTAAGAGGAACCACGTTGGTTTCAACCTGCAATGATCGTACAGGGCTGGTTCGCAGTGCTCCAGTCGCAATACGTAGTGCTGTGTTCTGTACGCACTCAAGTGAATCAATAATGCGACTTCCCGGCCCATCAAGTAGCACTGCAGCATAATCGAGAATAGGACGAATTAGAGCTTTATACATTCGAAGGAGAATCACTCGATCAGCGCCAAAGGATTTGCCTGATACACATTTGAGAAGAGCGATTCGTTTCTGTGCCCTCGCTTTCGTATACTCTACATGCGCTCTAAGGTTTAGTTTGCTGTCTAGCAAAACTCCCAGGTATCTAACCTGTTCAGCAAAAGGAATGGTTGCATTGTTGATCACAAGGGTGGGGTAAGACCCCAGGTCAACATGTCTTAATCCACGTCTGAACATGACCGCTGTGGATTTTTCTGCTGAGAATGAAAATCCATTGTTAAGCGCCCATTCACCAACTTTGTGCAGAGCCTGTTGACATGTGTGAAACAGTTCAGGTAGGCGTCTACCCTGCGTCCAAATCGTGCAATCATCAGCATAGATGGCATAGGAGACACCGCGAGGGATATCATTAAACATCGAGTTAATAGCAATGTTAAAAAGCATTGGCGATAACACCCCACCCTGCACAAGTCCGTATTCTTGAGAGAATGTGTCCGATAACACACCACATCGAACCTGAAACGTTCGTCGACTTAGGTACGATTGGACAAAGTACATCAAGTGTCCTCGAAAACCCATATCAAAAAGACGATGCATGAGCATAGTAGGAGACACCATGTTGTATGCCGATTTTAAATCGAGAAAAATTCCAATTGTAGTGCAATGATGGAGGAATCCATCTCGAATCTGGGACTCCAGTCGTAGCAAGTGGTCCATTGTGCTCCTGTTCTCCCGAAAGGCACACTGGAACCTAGATAGCAGGCAAAACCTCTCTAGATACCAGCTCAGTCTCTTCCCGATCATTCTTTCCATCAGTTTGCACAAAACAGAAGTTAACTGAATAGGTCGATATGATTTGACTTTGTTACAGTCCTTGCCCGGCTTCAATATAGGAACAACATACGAATGTTTCCATGTTTGTGGGAAAACATTATTTAGCCACAAAAAGTTGAAAAGTGCCAACAGTTCTCGCAATTGCCCTTCATCCATGTGCTTGAAAAATTCATAGTGCACTTTATCCGGCCCAACTGAAGTAGAACCTGATCTAGATATTGCATTAGTCAGTTCACGGAACGAAAACTCTTTATTATAGTCTTCGGTGTTCTCACTCCCAAAGTCCGGCATGGAATCAACAAGTGTCCGTTCTCGTTGTAAAAATACATCAGAGTACATAGAACGTCCACTCAGACCAGCAAAGAAACGTCCAAACGTGTTAGCCACCTCAAGAGGATCATCGATCGTTGCATCATTTTCAAACAGTACCGGGTATTGTCGGGATATGCGACCTTTGTAGTTAAATTTCCGAAGCGTCTCCCATAGCTTATTCATTGGTGTTCGGTGATTAAACATCGATATGAGCTCCCTCCATGAAGTAACCTTTGCCTCACGGATTGTGCGATGAGCCTTGGCTTTGGCTCGACGATATTCAATTCGCAGAAACTCAGAGTGTGGGTCTCTCCTCATTCGATTCTGAGCACGCCTTCTCTCCCTAATGGCATTTCGGCATTGGTCATTCCACCATGGACATTTGTATCTAGTGTTACAGTTTCGGGTGGGAATAAATTGGGTGGCCGTTTCCAGCATCGCTGCCACCATGTTGTCACAATTCTCAACACCATTTCTGCTATCAAACTTAAAAGAAAAGTGCCTCTGAAACTCAGTCCAATCTGCTCGCTTAATATTCCAACCTGAAAATAAAGGTGGAACATTTGGAGGTGGTGTTCCTGTATCAGAACCCATTCTAATGTGTATGGGGAAATGGTCACTTGAATGGAGGTCCTTGTCAGTATTCCATTCCATCATGGGTGCAATATCGCTTGTTGTAACAGTTAAGTCAATAAACGACTCGTTGCCTGTAAAGTCGTCTATTCTAGTGGGCTGCCCATCGTTCAACACACACAGCATATTCAGGTTGATCACATCCATCCAGATATTTCCTCGAGCATCATTTATTTGGCTACCCCACATCATATGTTTGCTATTAGCATCCGTGCAGATGACAAAGGGCTTAGGAAGCTCTTTGATCAGCTGATCCAGCTCAGTAAAAGAGAAAGTCTCATTTGGTGGTAAGTACAACGAACACACAGCAATTCGACGGTTTTGGACCCGTATTGAGCATACCACTGCCTGTAATGTGGTGTGCACGTCTACCTGAAAATGTGATAACCTGTTTGACACATAAATCGACACTCCTCCACCTCGTCCTCCCTGACGTGAGTATCCATGATATGCAGAAAAACCAGGTAGTCGAAAAGTATACCTGTCATTCATGATGAAATGAGTCTCTTGAATACATATGAGGCTGAAGTTACCATGCATGAACATGGGTTTTGCCTCGGCCCATTTGCCAATGAGCCCTCGTGCATTCCATTGTAGGAAGCTAAGACCCATGAGAAAAACTGAAGGTGTAACTGATCATAAAATAAATAGATACCACTTCAAACCAAAACTTCAATAATGTGAGCAAAAATGGATTGTGTACACCATCAGTGTGCTGTATGTAGCACTCAGTGCCATATGCGCCATCAAACATGGCGCAATACAGCACTAAAAACATATAGATACTCTGCACTATGTTTGGTCTTTCTACTGCCTGACCTTCTACTAAGTGGGTTTGAGAACCATCCTAGTGAGACTAGGCATTCGTTTCTCTGTACCCTGTCCTGTCGGAGGTTCCTGTTTACCTCTTGTGTCCTCATGAGAGGAGGGATGCATTTGGGAAGTTGGATGTTTGCCTTTTCCTCCACCTCTACTCATACGTTGTCTACCACAACGGTCCACTTTGGTCCACTCTACTCCCTTCCTACCAATCTCTTGGCTTTCCCCATCGTCCATGTCATCAGAGGTGTCAGTCTCTTCGACGACCTGGGCCTTTTGGCAACTCCCATTCCCACTACCTGGAATGGGATTGTCCTCAGCCATGCTATCTCCCACCTCACGTGGTGGTTGTGCAGGGGTTGGGACACAGTCTCTCAGTTCAGGTTCTCGGTTTGGGGTCTGGAGTGTCTCATCAGAGGTGTTAACCCCTGCCTGACTCGCCAGTTTGTTGAGAAGGGACAGCATCTTATCCACCTTTGTTTCCAGTACATCAACCCGCTCCCTCAGAGAAGTATCCAGGTGGTTCTGTTGCTGTGTGGTCGGTGATGTCTGAAGTATAGCGGAATATGCCGGTGTCGTGGGTCTTTGGTGCCTTTTCTCATACTCCCTCCGAGCATGAGCGTATGAAATATCCTGTGTCACTTTGATTTCACACACCTCCTTTTCCTTTCTCCAGACTGGGCAGTCGTGGGAGAAACAAGGATGTCTGTCATCAGAAGTACAGTTAATGCATTTGGGGGAGCAGTCCCCTTCATGTTTCTCACCCCCACACTTCAGACACAACGCAACACTTTTGCACTTGGCCTGAACATGACCATATTTGCCACACTGATTGCAGAGCAGAGGGTTAGGAATGTACCTTCGCACCTCATAGGACACATAATCAAAATGTAGTTGTGTTGGGCACGTTGGCTTGTCAAATGTCAGGATGAGCAGAGGGGTGTTTTCCCTGTGGGTTCCCACCCTCCTTGTCACCCGTTTCGCTCCAACCACTCCAAACTCCTGGAGCCATCCCACTACCTCCTGTTCGGTAAGTTCTGTCAGGTCAAAGGCATAGATAGTGCCTTTGCTCGTGTTAAGTTTCTCTGCTTTCTGAACACTGCACTCCTCACTTCCGAACATTGTCGCTTTCAGCAGTCTGTCAGATTGCCTTTCATTTTTTGTTTTCAGCAACAGACTCCCATCATTCTGAAATGTCGCCTTTGATACTCGATCTTGTCCTCCTAAGATGCCCCTAATGCAAGTCTGAACCCAAGGCCAGCCTTTGCCTTTGATCGGACTCCCTGACTTCAGGGTGACACTCAGGTATAATCCCGAGTCCTCATCACCCCAAAAGGTCTCTCTCATGTTATCTACTCTAGACCTCTTTGTAGCTCTGGGTGTCCCCATCATTTACACACCGGCCTACACTTCCGCAATGGATCCCAATCACTCATTGAGGCGATTGTGACTCACCACGTGGCCGAGCTTCCACCCGACAATTAATCAAACCGAAATGGGAGAAAAAGAAAAATGGATGCTTCTCCAAAAGAATTGAATAAACAAAAACAAATTGGACTTAAATAGTCCTCTTCCTTCTTCCCGGCCTCCCCGATCACAATCAAGAGCTTTGCGATAACACGTCCTTCCTCTCCCGTAACTGCGAACGTTCTGTCTGGCTAGTCGAGCGTGAGCGTATGATCTCTTCATTGAAATCGGATCTTTTTTTTTTGGCCGGATCCATGATCCTAAATAATAATTATGTTCAATACACTCCGTTAGTGTAAGTTGACGGAAGAGGTGTCAATCAAAACGTATATTGAGCACAGCCTCTCTTTTCGTTATCTGCTGCAGTCGCAAAGTAGTGAATACCTATGATCGTAGCAGTTGCGGCATGTTTGTAAGTTTCTTATTGTGTTTTATTTTGATACAATAAAGAATTTAGACCAATCAACGTCAACCGTTTCGCCATAACTAGTTTTGATTGGAGTAAATCTACACATACTCGTGAGAGGCTCGTGGGAGGCAGCAAAATCGAAGCTCGAACATGTAACGACATGAAATATTTACGTAATCTTAGCCAAGATCTTAGCCAAGATCTTAGCATGGATTAGGTAGATTAGGTATTAGGAATACTTCATCCATGATCTTAGCGATCTCGTCGTGGATCCATACAATTTTATATAACCTTGCATACAATATACCGAATCTGCTAAGTTGTCACAGGGGCATCTTGATCGTGCAACCGCTGAACCTCGTGAGCATTTAGTTGGATCAATACAGATTACAGGTCATGGGATCATCCCATCCCGGAATAGTAAACATGTTCATTTCAAATATATGGTCAGAGGTCTTGATTCGACATCTTGATTCTGTGCCATTGTACGATGTAACGGAAGTTGGCACAGATTCAGTGCGACTGTTCCCTCTTTTCCATCCTAAGGAGTCAGCACGGTAGAGCCTTTTTGTGCTTTGAGTTGTTTGGAATATTTTGATTTAGACATGGACATGTTAAATTTTCCTCTTTAGATATTTTTAATTATTCTAAATACAACTTCATGCTTAGTTAATTCAAAGTTAAACCATAATTATCAGCTTGTTGTCTTATCTTGTGCATCTTATCTTATCTTATCTTATCTTGTTGTCTTATCTTATAAAAAATGAATTGTGATGTTTAGAAAATGATAATTCAGGGATTACCTAATACCTATGCCCCTTTTTGTGCAATTCTAGCTACTACCCTTCTGAGCTCTTGATCCAATAATGGCAATGATAAAGATGTAATCTGATGAACAATACAATTGCACCTCTGATCAATTTCTATTAAATAAGGATGCATGGAAGGGGTGTCCATCAATGCTAGGTACCTGTTTTTGAATGTTTTTGATCCTTTGGAAGCATTTCTCATTACCATTATTTCAGTTCCCTTGATCCTTTGTGCCATCAGATGAGAAAATATCAATATCCAACATTTAAAATTACTTTTCACTTGAGGGTTATATCCTCAAGAATTTCATTGTAATAATATCTTGGCTATCTGAATTATTGTTGCTTAGATATCAATAGCTATGGTAGCCAAAACATTATGTCAGTTTTCAATCAAAGGAATATATTATATGTATCTCAATACCTATTTTATTTTCAGGAATATGCAAGAGGTGCAACAAATATGTGATGCATTATGGCATCAGTACAACCTTCACCAAGCCTGATTGTTGCTTATATGTTATCAGTGAATGGCAAAATAGAATTTTACTTCAACTGAAAGAAAGTAACATTTGAAGAACTGCAGTTTGCTAAAATGGCTGCCCAAGAAATACAACAATTGTTCAGAGAGCTGCAGTCAGTGGTCTGCAGAGAAGAGCTTCAGGGTGATCCAGAGAGGGCCATAGGACTCATCCTGAATATCAAAAGATATCTGGAAGAGCAGTTCACTGACACTGATTTTCAGTTCATTCTATCAGTGCTGTTCCCACCAAATGACATTGCACATGGCCTGATGGGTCTCCTCCAAGATGTTCGTGAGATCAAGGAGTTTGGATCATTTAAGGTGGAGGGCTGCCGCGTGACTGCTGACCTGGTGTCCAGGGCCGGCGCTGCGTCGCTCGACTGCGAGGCGGCCGGTATCCGCAGCACGGCCTGCCTGCTGTCGGGCCGGCCGCAGGAGACGAGCGCGGTGCGCGCCGAGGCGCTCCAGCTGCTGATAACGGTGCTGGCGGCCGGCGGCGGCCGGTCGACGCCCGCCCACCAGATGGCGGCCGACCTGCTGAGCAAGGACCTGACGCGCGCCGCGCCGCCGACCGTGCGCCGCCAGCAGCTCCACCTGCTGGGCGCCCTCTGCCAGCACTGCCCCCAGCAGACGGCCGAGCTGGCCGAGCGCGCGTGTACTGCGCTGCTGGACGAGCTGAAGCGCCAGCTTGACTCCCGCTCGGCCAAGCTGGAGATGACCATCGTGTCTGGCGCCATCCAGGGCCTGACGTGTCTGCTGCACAGTTTCTCCCAGTCGGCCGATGACAACCCGGTCGTCTGCGGCCGCATCTTCGACTACGTGGCGCGTGTCATCAACCCGACGGCGGAGCTGTCGCGTCGCGAGGCGCCGCGCGCCGCTCTGGCGCTGCTGGCCACGCACGCCGCCCAGTTCTCTAAGCACATGTACGATCGCTATGTGACGCTCTACTCACACCTGGTGCGCTGGGCCCTCTCCAACAACCGGGACGACGCGCGAGCCGGCGTCGGCGCGCTGGACGCGTTCATTAACCAGGTGTGTGAGTGGCTGACGACAGCGCCCACCGATGACGGCCGGCCGGCCAAGGTGTTCGCCTTCCTGCTGGCGCGGCTTCGAGAGCTGCTGGACGACCGCGCCGCACCGCCGGCCGTGCTCTCTGTGGCCGTGCACGGGTACGGCGCGCTGGCGGCGCCGTGCGGCCGGCTCCACCCGCCGCAGGAGCTGGCACTGCTGGTCACCTGGCTGGCAGACCGCGCCGAGAGGCTGTACCTGGCCGGCGAGTCGGCGCCGCCGGCGGCCGAGCTGCTGCTCCAGCTGCCCGGCCACGTGTCGTCACTGGGCTGCTGCCTGGCGGCGCTGCCGACGCTGCCGGCCGCCCAGCTGGTCACTGGCGAGCGGCTGCTGCTGCTGTTGGTCGAGCACTACCCGCGTGTGCCGCCCACGCACCGGTTCCTGGCCGACGGCGGCGTGGCGCGCTGCCTGCTGGCGCTGCTGGGCCGGCCCGAGCTGGCGGCGCCCTGCCTGCGCCGGCTCGTCTACCAGATGCTGCTGCGCTGCTGCTCACACGCGCTGGCCGTGGAGACGGAGCTGCAGAAGGACTCGGCTGTCTCGTACGCGGACCGACCGCTCAGCTACAAGGACTACCTGCCGCTGTGGGACGCGCTGCTGGCGGCGCACGGGCTGCGCCAGCTCACCAGGAAGGGCGTCAGCGTGGTGGCCCTGCAGGCCCTCTCCAATGAGGTATTCGCCGCACTGGTGGACGCCAGCCAGAAGATAATCTCCGAGCTGGACCTGAGCACTCAGCCTCTGGACGGAGACGCGCCGCCGGCCTCCGGCGACCCGGCCGTCAGCCTTCAGGCCCGAGTGCCCAAAGACTTTCAGGTGTTCATCAACCTGGTGTCGGTGCTGGAGCACGCGCTGCTGTCGGACGGCGCCGAGCTGCGGCTGCGTCCGTGGCTGCCGCTGCTCAGCGGGCAGGTAGTGGCCACCTCTGTGCAGCGACCCCTCGTCAGCGGCCTGTACCGGCTGGCGCGGATCTACCTACTCACCGCCGGCCGGCTCGGCTGCTGGCAGGCCGTCCAGGAGAACAGCGACAGTGCGGAGGCGGGCCTGCGCCGGCTGTGGGCGGCGCACGTGTCGGAGACGGCGCCCCGCTGTAGCCAGTACCGCGACGAGCTGCAGGAGGCCTGCGTCTCTATGGTGCTAGCGGCGCCGGCGGCGCTGGCAGCGGACTGCGCGTCGCCCCTGCTGGCCGTGGCGCGGCTGGCGCTCCGCCTGGGCCGCAGTCACCTGCCGCTGGCCGCGCGCGCGCTGGACGCTCTCGAGTGGTGGCTGCCGGCGCTGTCTGGGTGTAGCGAACGGTGGGGCGACTGTGTGGAGCCGCTGCGGGCGATGGCGCCGGCCCTGAGCCAGTACTTGGCACCGGAAGCCACGGTGGCGGCCGGCGGCGATCGCGCCCCTTCGTCGCGCCGGCCATCTGAGCTAACGCCGTTGCGCCGCCGCGCGCTGCAGCTGCTCGGCTTGTTGGCCGCCGCCGGTCTGGTGGCCGACAGCTCCGAAGCCGAGCTGGTCGCCTGGAGTCGGCGGCCTGTGCTCGGCCTAGACGTGCCCTTCTCGGACGTGAAGCCCAAGCTGTGGCTGGAGACGTTTCTACCGCGCACCGTGCAGTTGGCGCTGGGCTCTGGCGACGCGCAGGCGCGGACGTCGGCCTGTGAGCTGCTGCACGCCGTCACCGTGTTCACGCTGGGGCGCGGCGCCCAGCTGGGCATGGACGGCGCCGGCTCTCTGTCGGCCGTGTACCGGCGCCTGCTGCCAGCGCTGCTGCGGCTGGCCGCCAGTCCCAGTCTGGTGGCGCGCCAGCTGTTCGCGCCGCTGCTCACGCAGATCACGCACTGGTTTACCACGGACGCCATGAGCGGGCGGCCCGAGTCGGCGCTGCTGCTGGACGTCCTGCTGGAGGGTCTGGTGGACGCCGGCGACCCGGCGCGGAGGGACGTCAGCGCCGACGCTCTGCGCGAGTACCTTCAGTGGTCGCTCAAACAGCGGCGCGCCGACCCGGTGCAGAAGGTGGCGCCGCTGCTGGAGGCACTCTACGGCCACCTGCGGCACCCGGACCCGTACCGCCGGCTCGGCGCCACACTCGCCTTCAACAACCTGTACCGCGTGTTCCGGGAGAGCGACCGACTGCTGGACGTGTTTCTGCTGGAGGTGACGGCCGCGCTGCTGGCGGCCCTGGCTCGCGCTCACGCCGACCCCAGCGCGCTCGGCACCGACACGGCCGCCGCCGATGCGCTCGGTCACTGCCAGCGCATCTTGGCGGCGCGCGCCAGTCGCCTGCTGGAAAAGAGCGAGCAGCGCCGTGTGCCGGCCGGCTGGCAGGGCGCCACGCTGCCGGACCTGCTGAGCTGGCTGGTCGGTCAGTGCGGCGCACCGCAGACCGAGTGTCGTCACGCCTGCTACCGGCTGCTGGAGGCCCTGACACCGCTAGCCCCGGCCGCCCGCGGCCTGCGCGGCCTGGTGGCGGCCGGCGGTGGTGCCGTCCGGCTGCTGGAACACGCCCTCACCGGTGTGTACCGTGATCTGCGCGGACCGGTGTCTTGGTCCGCCTGGCTGGACGCCCTGCTGGCCGCGTTGGACGGCTACAGCTGGGCGCTGCAGGTCGGCGCGCTGCCCGCCGACAGGCCGATAAGTAGCGACTCGTACCTATTGGACAACATCCGTTTTCTGATGGCCGAGGCGTTTAAACCGTCTTTCGAAGACTCGGCCGAGGCAGGTCGGTGGGCGCCCGTGCGCCGGCTGCGCTGCACGGCGCTGGTGCGCGCGCTGGCCGTGATCGAGGCACTGCTGCGGGCGGCTCCTCGCGCTGTCACCGACATCTGGTCTCTGCCCGTGTGCGACACGGTGGCCGCCGCCGTCCTGGCGCCGGCCGAGCTGGGCTTTGACGTCAGCGAGGCGGAGGTGGTGCGCGAACTGCCGGCCGCCCTGGACAGACTGCTGCGCTCGGTGGCGCGATACGCCGACGCTGAGACACGCCGCCTGCTGACTGACAGTCTGGCGCGCCGCGCGGCCGGTCGCTCTGTCTGCCAGGCGCTCGGCGAGGCGCTGAGCAGCCAGCACGACCAGCATGTGGCGCAGCAGCTGCGCGGACTGCGCACCCTGCAGTCGAGTCGCCTACTGAGCAGCGCGGCGCCGGCCGAGTTGCAAGTCTCCGGGGAGGAACTGTTCGCGGTCGTCTGGGAGAGCTGCGGGCGCCAGCCGCCGACCGACCCGATGACGGTCCGGCTGGCCGACACGGCGCTGGAGACGGCGCTGGCGCTCGGCGTCCCGGCGCGCAGGCTGCTCTCTGCGCTGCTCTCCGAGGAGCAGGTCCGCGCCGGCACCGGCTCGGCCGAGCGCGGCTGGCTCTTCTTCAGCCGGTTCTCGGCCGTGCTGGTGCCGCACCTGCTGCAGCCGGCGGCGCGCGAGGCTGTGCTCAGTCCGCTGGTGTCGCGGGCGGCCGCCCACCCGCGCGGCGTGCAGCTGCTGACGGCTGTGGTGCGCGCCACGGCCGCCGACCGACAACTGAGACGCCAGCACGGCGCCCCGCTGGCCCGCCTCCTGGCCGAGGGCTGGCAGCAGCTCGAGTCGGCCAGCGAGTCGGCGCTGGTGCAGCTGCTGGGCCTGCTGCTGCTGGTGCACCTGCCGCTGGCCGGCGAGGATCAGGCGGCGTCCCCGGTAGCCTGGTACACGAGGCTGCTGGACGGCGACCGCCTAACGCTGGAACAGAAACGACCGGCGCTGCGCCTGCTGACGGCCATGCTGCGCTCTGCCACGCTGTCAGCCAACATCTGTTCGCTCCTGGAGAGGCTCGAGTCGCGCCACTTTCCACTGGAGTCGTCGGAACTGGCGGCCGGCTCGCCGGCGCTGGCCACCTACCGCGCCGTACTGGCCTCCCTGTGTGAGGCGCTGGAGATGACGGCTCACCCTGCGCTGGCGCGCTACATGTGCGTGCTCATGTGCCGCGAGGCGCGCCATCCGTGCAGTGGTCTGCTGCGCGCCGCGCTGACAGCCGCCGCTGGGCGACACGGCACCGCCCAGCAGCTGGCGCTGGCCGAAGAGCTGCTGGCTCTGTTCTGGCCGGCGGGCGGGCTGCCGGCTGCCGGTCGGCGCACGCTGCTGGTATCATTCCTGTGTCCTCTGCTGCGGGCCGCCGACCGGCCGGTGCTGCTGCAGTTCTACACGAGCCATGTGGTCGCCATCGCGCGTCCCGTCCAGGACCCCGAGCCGCCCGCCGTGCCGGCCGACTCGGAACCCACCGAACACCAGTGGGTGAGCCGCATGGGTGGCTTCTCGCTACTGGAGGTGCTCTACGCGTCCTTGCCCAAAGATCAGACGCACGCAGCCACGTCGCCACTGGTGACGGCTTTCGCCGGTGCCACGGCGCGCGGCAACGAGCTAACCAAGGCACTGCTGGGCTCGGGCGCGGCGGCGTTCAAGGCGCCGCCACTGCGCTGTATGGAGCCGGCGTCTCTGTCGGAGGCGCGGCGCCGCTGCATGTGCGCCGCCTACTGCGCGCTGGCCGCCGCCGTGTCGGCCACACAGACGGAGGCGCGCTTCTACCAGACGTTCCTGCTGGCCGAGGCGCCCGAGCGCAACCAGCTGATCTGGGAGCGGCTGGTGGACGCCGAGCGGCGCTATCACCTGCCGGTGGAGGGCGGCTCCGAGCTGCGCCGCTGGCACGTCTCCATCCCGCGCCCGGCCGGCGCCGGCGGCGGGCAGTCGGCGCCGCGCCGGACCGGCTCCGTCAGCCGACTCTTGGCCGACAGCAGCCTCGGCAGCCAGGTCACCGACTACGACTTCACGGCCAGCGTGGATCTGAGCACCCAGGAGCTGCAGCAGCAGGCGGAGGCCGGCGGCCGCGAGCGATCAGCGCCGGCCTCCCTCCAGCTGCCAGCCGACGATCTGAACGAGCACGAGTGTATGGCGTGCGCGACGGCGCTGGTGGGCCACCTGGCCGAGCGAGTGTGGCCGCTGCCGGAGGTGGGACCGCCCGCGCAGCCGGCTCCCTGGGTGACGGCCCTCTGCGCCCGTCTGCAATCGGATAACACGCCGGACAACGTGCTACTCTTCCTGTGCCGACTGCTGACCAACTGTGACTCGGCGTGCCGGCCCTACGGCCGCTGGCTGCTGCCGCCGCTGCTGCGACTGCTGGCTGCCGAGCGGCTCGGCCCCGAGCTGAATGCGCTGCTCCTGGATGTGCTGGACATGCTGGCCGGCTGGGCGCAGCAGGACGTCACGCCGGAGGAGAGCGCACGCGCCGACGCTGGCCGTCTGCTGGAGGTGGTGCTGCGACTGACGCCGAGTGCGCACCGCGGCGTGGTTCGCATCATGCTGGACGTGCTGGAGAAACTGGTGAGCGGCTGGGGCGACCGGGCCGCCTTCCCCGGCCGGCCGGCCGTCCAGCTGCTGACCGGTGACCGGCAGCTGCACGCGCCGCGCGCCGGCGTCTGCGCGCTGCGGGCCGCGCTGCTGGCGGACCGTCCGCTCGGTCTGGACGGGGACGAGATGCAGCAGCTGCTCGACAGATTGCTGACGCTGATGGTCGATCGGAGCAGCACCGCCGAGCTGTACCGACCGGCCAGCACCGTCGTAGCGCTGCTGTGTGCCGGCCGCACTGACATCGAAGCTGTGACGCCGGTCGTGGCCGCTAAACTGGCCGCCGTGGAGAAAGACGACCGAGTGCGTTGGGTGACGTGCCTGGCGCGTCTGTCGGCCCATTGCCGACCGTTGGCTGCCAGCCAGCGCGTCCGACTGCTGTTCCAACTGCCGTCCCTGCACGGCGAGCAGAAGGCGCTCGGTCTCCAGGTACTGCACGACATTATCGGCGACGTGCCGCAGCTGAGCAGCGAGCTGGCGGCGCTGCGGCTGGACCGGCTGACCGAGGCGCGCGACCCGCAGCTGCGCCGGGCGGCGCTCCAACTGCTGCTGGCCGCCGCCGAGAGGGATCAACTCTCGGCCGGGCAGTGGCCGCGCTTCCTGCCGGCCATCGACTTCGTGGTGAACCACGGCGGTGCGCCCGGCCGCCGGCTGGCCGCCGAGCTGTGCATCGAGCTGCGCCGCCGCTTCGACCGGGACGACTCGGAGGAGGGCGCCGGTGTGCGCGCCCGCGCCACGGACGCCCTGCTGGTGCTGCTCACCGACACCGACCTGACGGTGCGCCAGACGGCGGCCAACTACTGGGCAGACGCGGGCGCCGACACCACGCCCGGCCGGCTCTCCCGCGTGCTGACGGACATGTTTCGGCCCGGCCTGGAGGCGGCCTATCTCAGCTACGCCACCTACTTGGTGCTGGGATTGACGGCGCAATCGCCCGACTTCGACCGCAAGATGTTCGACCGAGCGCTGCCCGAGAGTGAGTTCGAGGAGGTGGCCATCGTGTCCGACTGGCGGGTGCAGAGCGCCGCCGCAGTGCCGCTGTTCTCGCAGCCGGCGGCCGGCGGCGGACCGCTGCCGGCGCTGCTGCGCGCCACACAGCGCAGCCTGGCGTTCACGCCCACACAGCGGAGCGCCGCCAGCCAGCCGACGTTCGACTGGCTGACCCAGACGGCGGCAGCGCCGGCCGGCACCGGGGCCCCGAGCGGCGCCCGGCTCCGATACACAGACGACGTGGACGGCGGCCGCGACGGCGGCGACGGGGACGCCGGTGCCGACGCGCTGTCGCGCATGCTACGCCGCCGTGTCGAGACGGACGCTCGCCAGGTGTCTGCCCGCATGGCGCGGCGACACGCCGACCAGCGCGCACTGCGCGAGGACCGCCAGCGCGACGAGCCGCGCCGCCAGGACGCCCAGGTGGAGCTGTTCCGGCGGTACCGGCGCGGCGAGCTGCCCGACACCGAGATCCCGTACTCTGACCTGCTGCGGCCGCTGCAGGCGCTGGCCATGCACGACCCGCCGACGGCAGCCCGTCTGCTGGCCGGCCTGCTGGTCGGCACGCTGCACGAGCTCGACGCCGCCGAGCAGCGGCCGCCCTCGCCGACACAGTCGAGGAAGCGGCCGGCGGCCGGCGTCGGCGCTGACCAACTGAGAGACGCCGTGTCATCCGGGCTGGAGTCTGTGCTGCGCCGGCTGCGCACGGCCGAGCCGAGCCTGGTGAGCGCCGCGCTGCAGACGTCGCTGGACGCCGAGCTGGCGCTGCCGCCGGCGCTGCTCGCCTCCGTGTGCCGCCTCAGCGGCCAGCTGCCGGCCGGCATTATGCTGCTGGAACGCACCTTGCGCCAGCCGGCGGCCGTCGAGGCGGCCACCGATAGGAAACGGCCGCGTCTCGGTCTGCCGCCACCGGCCGCCGAGCCGGCCCGAGACCGGGACCGGCTCTGGAGCGTGCTCGCCGAGCTGTACGTCCAGTACGGCGACAGGGACTCGGCGCGCGCCGCGCTCGGCCGGCGCGCCGACCTGGCCGCCGACTGGTCCGCCGCATTGGAGGCGGAGGCTCGCGGAGACTTTCTGGAGGCCGCGCGTCACTACGAGCAGACGATCCGGCGCGGCGAGGACCACCTGAGCGATCAGGCCTACTTCCAGTGTCTGTCGGAGCTGTCCGAGTGGGGCCGGCTGAGCCGGGCTGTCGACCAGCGGCTGACTGCGGACCACGACCAGCAGCCGCGGCTGGACAGCGTCTGGCTGGCCGGGAACGACGAGCAGCGCGACCACCTGCTCCCCTGGCTGGTCGTCAGCAAAACGCAGCTGGCCATAGAGCGGGACGGGACAACGACACAACAGCTACACCAGTTCCTGGACGCCGGCCTGGCCGAGGAGGCCAGTCGCCACCTGCTCGAGAGTCGCTTCCCCGAGGAGCTGGCGCTGCGCCACGTGGCTTGCGGGCAGCTGACTCGCGCGCGCCATTACTGCCACATGGCTCAGGAATCGTTTGTGCGCGACTGGAGCGCGGCCGAGGCAGCCGGCGGCCAGTCGCGGACGCTGCTACTGCAGCGGCTGCGCACAATCACCGAACTGCAACAGTTCCTGGACGCGGTGACGGCGCCGGACCCGACGGCGGCCGCGTCCAGCCTGCTGGATCACTGGGAGCGCAACTACCCGGCGGCACAGGAGAGCCTCGCCTTCTGGGAGCGGCTGGTGGGCCGCCGCCACCTGTACGTCGACCAGCTGCCGCCTGGGACGCGCCAGCAGCGCTACCTGCGCCGCTCGCGGCTCCGGCTGGTCGAGGCCGCCCTCGCACAGCGCAACGCCACGGCGGCCGGCCGGCAGCTGGGGCACCTGCGCTCCCAACAGTGGGACGCAGACGACGCCAGCCTGGCCGCCGAGTACCAGCTGCTGCGCTGTCAGACGGCCGTGCTGCTCGGCCGGGACCCGGTGCGCACGTGGCGCGTGCTGGACGACCAGGTGCGCTGGCGCGACTCGGCGCCGCCGCTGCCGGTCGGCCTGCTGCTGCGGCGCGCCCGTCTGGAGGCGGAACTGGCCGAGCGGTGTCTCCTGGAGCCGGCCGCCGTCGCCGACCCGTTCGTCAGCCAGCTGCTGGAGGAGAGCGGCCACTGGACGGGCGACGGCGCGCGGGCCGACCTGGTGCAGCTGGCGTTCGGCCGGCTCTCGGCAGCCGTGGAGGCGGCGCGCGGCTCGCCGGAGGCCGCTGACGCCTGTCTGGAGGCGGCCAGGTTCTGTGGCCGCCAGCTGGAGGCGCTGGAGGAGGCGGAGGCTGGCGGCCCGGGCGCCGAGCTGCGCGGGCCCTTCGTGCGCTGCACGCTGTGGGCGCTGGCGGCCGGCTCGACCGAGGCGTGCGACTGGCTGCCGCGCCTGCTGCAGCTGGCCGACGAGCACCCGCCGGCGGCGGCCGCGCTGGCGGACGGCTGGGAGGCCGTGCCCGAGTGGCGCTTCCTGGCCTGGCTGCCTCAGCTGTTCTCATATGGCGCTTCGGCCGGCTGCGGCGGCACGGTGCGCCGGCTGCTGCTGCGGCTGGCCGAACAGTACCCGCAGGCGCTGGCCTACCCGCTGGCCGCCAGTCGGGCCGACACGGGCGCCGTGCGGCCCGCCGAGATGAGCGCCTGTCTGGAGCAGGCCCACCAGCTGATGGCCAACTGCCGGCTGCCGGAGCGACTGGTGGCTGAGCTCGGCCGGCTGGGCGTCTACTCGCGGCTCAGGAGTTTGTACCGTCACCTGCAGGCCGGTCAGCTGGAGAAGGCAGCCGGCGCGCTGGCAGACTGGGGCGGACTGGCGGCCGTGCTGTCGGACCCGCCCTCCGAGGCCGACCGCCAGCTGCTGCGACTGTGCGGCGACAACGGAGAGCGCATCACGACCAGGTCGGCGCCCAAGGCCGTGGATCTTATCAAGAAACGACTGGCCGAGCGGCCCGCCTCACGCCGACTGGGCGAGTTCAGCGGCTGGCTGGCCTCGTTCCAGGACGTTAACAGCCAGGAGCGGCTGGAGCTGCCCGGCCAGTACACGGGCCGCCGCCGACCGCAGCCCGACTACCATGTGCGCGTGGCCAATCTGTCCGACGAGGCTCTCGTGCTGAACTCCATCGAGCGCCCGGTGCGCATCACAGTGCGCGGCGACGACGCCCGCGAGTACCGCTACCTGATCAAGGCCGGTGACGACCTGCGCACCGACCAGCGCGTGCAGCAGCTGTTCCGACTGCTGAACGGCGCGCTGGCCGCGGAGCCGGCGGCCGCCGACCGCCGGCTGGCGCTCACCACCTACACCGTGCTGCCCGTCCACCCGACGCTGGGTATCATTCAGTGGCTCGATCACACCAGCACGCTCCACCAGTTCATCGGCTCGGCGTGCCCCGACCTCGAACAGCAGTGCGCTGAGGCGCGCGAGCTGTTCAGGAAGCAGATGAGGCGGCACGCGACCCAGAGCGGCGCCAATGACGTGCAGCTGCAGAGCGAGTACGCGCGCCGCGCGCCGCGGGACGTCGTGGTGGCCGACCTGGCCGCGCGCGAGGCACTGATGCGCGACGAGCGGGGCCGCGCGTGCAGCACGCTGCTGCAGCAGGCGGTGTTCCGCCTCAGCTCGGGCCCCGAGGCGCTGCTGCGGCTGCGCACCCGGATGGCCGAGTCACACGCGCTGCTCTGTGCCGCCGGCTGGCTGCTCGGCGTCGGCGACCGCCACCTGGGCAACTTCCTCGTCTCACTGGAGGACGGCGCAATGATCGGCATCGACTTTGGCCACGTGTTCGGCTCGGCCACCAGCCTGCTGCCCGTGCCGGAGCTGGTGCCGTTCCGCCTGACGGCGCAGCTGGCCGGCCTGACGGCGCCGCTCGGCCCGGCCGGCCTCACCCGGCACACCCTGCTGCGGGCGGTGCGCGCGCTGCGCTCCTCGCGCCACCTGCTGGCCGCCGCGCTGCAGGGCTTCGTGCGCGAGCCGGCCGCCCAGTGGACCGAGCACCAACAGCAGCCGGCTGAGCACGCGCGCCGCTGCGTGCGCCAGACGCGCGGCCGGCTGTGCGGCTCGCACCCGGCCGCCGACGTTTGCCAGCTGCTGGCGGGCGCCGGCCGCCTCTCGGCGCAGGAGGTGGAGGCGTGGTCGGCGGCGGCGCGCGGTCGGCGAGGCCACGAGCCGCGCGCCGAGCTGGCCGACGCGGGCCTGACGGCCGAGCAGCAGGTGGACTGTCTGCTGGAGCTGGCCACCGACCGGTACGTGCTCGGACTGGCCTACAGCGGCTGGGCGGCGCACGTATAGACGAGCCGGCCGGCCGGGCCGTCACCAGCCGACTCTGTTCGGCGCCGGCTGACCGCTGTCACTGCCAGACACCGCTCAGCGGGCCTGTCTCAGCGCGGCGCCCCACCGATCAGGGTCCTCTCCCAGCTGAGGTCGTCGAGCGCCATCCTGCCGATGGTGAGCACAGTTCAAGATGTTGACGTTTTGACAGTGGTTTTCGCTGTGATAGCTGCTACCCAATCGGCGCCACAAAGGTGTGTTGTCGTTGCTTTCTTTGCTAGTCCGCATATTTGTGATCGCTTGTGATTCAAAAGTGCCTGAACGGAATCGCTTGGATGGCGATCCGAATTCCAATGGCTGTTATTTTTCTGTTGTTGAGTATCTTTTCCTTCGATTGCTAGCCGAGTGAAATGAATAATCACAATTGTGTATAACCCAAACTTGTTTCCGACCTGGCTAGATAATGTCAAAAGCCTGGGAACAGCTTCAATGACATAGGCATGCATTTTTTCCCGCTGCTCCGAACAGCGCATGCTGATTGCGAAAACCCTTCCAAATAAGCCATCCTACCTCATAAGTACCACCACATGGCATAGTAACTGCGAAGGCGATGAGGTTATCGACTGGACACGCCGTCGGGGCCTGAGCCGACATTACTCAGCGATACAGATCTTTTTTACATGTGTATTTCTGATACAAGTCGCACGGGCCCGAACACAGCGCGCGGTAAGGGAGGGGTAGGGAAGGGGCGCAGTCGGCCGCTCACGCCCCGGTCTGTACGTTCAGGAGCGCCATAGCGTCGCTGATATAGGACGCCGTGCCGATGTTGGTGGCGATCGCCACGTCGAACGCCTTCTGCATCAGCTGGCTGGCGTGCTCTGTGGGACAGAGGAACAAGGTGTAATAATCCGTGCTGGCGTGCTATGGGACAGCGGAAGCAAGTGTAAGACGCTCTACTAGCGTGCTGTGTGGGACAGCGGGGCACGTTATCAGACGCAACACAAGTCTCCAGGTCCCAGCCATGCCGAGTCCTCGCGGCGCCGCGGTCGGGCGTCCGGCCGACTCACCCTGCGCCAGCACCACGATCTCGGGCAGCCGGTCCAGCACCATGGCGCGCACGCACTCGTCGCCGCTGTCCAGGCACTCGAAGTAGGCCGAGACGCAGCGGTCGGCGGCGGCCGGCGTCTGCTGCAGGTAGCGCAGCAGCAGCGAGTGGGCCAGCTCGCGCACCGGCGCGCCGCAGCTCGACAGCAGGTCGCACAGGTTGTCCTGGCGGACAGCCAGAGACGGTGCGTCAGTACGTCGTCGTCACACATCTCAACACAGGATCTATCACAGACCCGGTGACTCGGTATTATTCCAACTCCGCTAGACGGTTTGCCTTCACTTCTTGCTCACTGGCTTAGCCCGCGAGACTAGCGGGACTAACCGCCACACCAGTGTGACGGAGCCGGCCCCGTGTAACGACCTGTTCTTCCCGCCCTCGCGCCCAATCTCCTCCCCCTGCGGCCACTCACCACGAACTTATCCAGCACCCCGACGCGCCGGGCGGCCAGCGTGTCCAGGTCCTGCAGCACGGCCGCCAGCTCGTCAGAGCTCTCCGCGCTGTTCAGTTTCATCATCAGGCCGGCCAGCTGGGCGGGAGACGGCGCCGCGTCGGCGCCCGTCGAGAGCGGGGGCGGCCCGCCGCCGCCGCCCGCCGACGTCACGTACGAGGCCAGCGTGCGCAGCAGCGGCTGGTCGGGGAACCGGGACGCCAGCGACCTGACGGCACGTCCGGCACACACGGGGGTCACGAGGGACATGGCCGGGGTCACGGCGGAGGTGGTGTTTGCACAATTTTATACGGACTGTGATTCCCCGTGACTGGCCACAGCCGAAATCACTGTCGACAAGCCGCATCGAAATGAGAATTCTGCTTCACAAATTGCCATTTTTTTCGCCCTAAGCTAATTAAAGACTCAGATGCAACCCACATCCCCAAGAAGAAATTGATACAAATGGTGAGAGGAGACGTCGACATACAACCTCCTTCTGACCATTTGAGACACCACCCTGCAGCAGCAAGTGCTCCTCTGCTGTTTTCCAGCAGTGTTCCTCTGCGGCCGCACGGGCCGCCCGGACCCGCGCGTGACTCACATGATGAGCTCCGAGTACTTGTGCAGGAACTGCGAGGCCTCTGCCGGTGCCCTCGACAGGAAGTTGTTGAGTATGACCGCTATCCGCGGCACCATGGCCGTTACCTCCTTCAGGTTTTGTCTCTGAGAACAGATATCGAGCGCGACCCGTCAGCGCCTCGCCGCCGTGGCTAGTCTACAAACGGCTGATAGGGCTGGGACAATGTTCGCGAGCGCGGCCCATTAGTGGTGAAACGTAGTAGCACGTCAAAGATAACTTTGTAGTCAAATGATGTTCAGTTATAGCCGTCCACGATCCAGCTGGCGTATTCTTTTCAGTGAAGACGTTTCAATCTTACTGAGTTTGTGCAGAGTCCAATCACCATTTCTTCCCGGTGAAGAGTATGAGAATATCATCACTCACGGACTCTGTACACATGCGGTAAACGCCCCTATCACCAGTCCACCTGTCTGTGCGGCGGCCGGCCTCACCTGCAGCATATGGCAGTAGGAGTCGAGGATGTCGAGCAGGGCGGCGCGGTGGTGCGACAGGTACACCTGCGGCTGCAGCAGCTCCAGCACCCCGAGCAGCTTGGCGAACAGCACGGCGTGGTTGCGCTGCCGGAACACGGGCCCATCCAGGTGGGTGCGGCCGCGCAGCAGCGAGGCCACCATCGGCAGCTGCCTGAGGACCACAGGACCGGCCGTCAGGGCGGGCACACACACACACACACAGCTGCTGGGCAGCAGGCAGAGAGAACAGCCTCCAACACACGACACAGCGGCGGACGTATGTACATACAGACACACATACACACCTGAGCAGCAGCATCGGGTGGGTGGCGGCCATCTTTCGCAGTGAGATCTCGAAGTCGCGCATCTGAGTGATCCACTCCTTGCCGGGCCGGGTGGCCCCGATAGACGTGAGCAGCGTGTGGGAGAGGGCGTCCAGTACGCTGACACCGCCGTCTGCCGGGGAAGGGTAGGGCAGGTCAGCTCCAAGATTCTTACAGATAGGTCAGCTCAGGGTATGCCAGGTCAGCTCAGGGTATGCCAGGTCAGCTCAGGGTATGCCAGATCAGCTCAGGGGTGCAAGTCTTAGCATGGCTGGTCTGGTTAGCTCGAGGTGTGTCTACTCAGCTCGGTGTCAAGTCGAGTCAGCTCAGGTGAAAACCGCGCATGTCGCACTGTCTCTGGAGTCGGAACATGTGCAACAGTATGGAAGTGCGGCCCAGTCACTGCGGCGATTCGACTAAGTCACACAGGCAGCGTACACCACCAAACGCAGCTGATAACCGTCAGGGTCAGAGATCAGGGGTCAGGGGCCGGGCCGGGGGCGGGGGCGGATCACTCAGGCGGCACTGACCGAGCGGCGCCGACTCCAGCAGCTCGCCGCCGCCGTCCAGCAGCGCGATCACGTGCGGCAGCTGCAGGTAGAGCTCCAGCAGCAGGCGGCCGGCGGCGGCGGCGCGCGGCCCACCGCCGGCGCGCGTCTGCTCCAGGTGCGAGACGGCGGCGGCGACCAGCGGCGGCCGGCGCCGGCAGCAGCGCAGCAGCAGCGGCAGCCGGGCCGACACGTCCACCGGCGCCGCGGCACCGGCCTGCTCGCGCACCACGTGCCGCACCAGGCTCACCATCTGCCGGGGAGGGACGGCGGGTCATCAGTAGATACAGACACGGCACATAGGCAGACTCACCATCATCTGTCGAGGGGACTGGTTAGGAGCGAATACAGTAATCGCGAGCGTAGAAACGGGCACCATGGGAAACATTTGTACATCCAGCTTTTCAGCCGAGTGGTTATTACCCAATTAACAAAAAGCAAGGCATATGCCTAATTATGTAATTGGGGCATAACATTTCCCCAGGTTCTGTTCGTCCGAAGCTGAGCCCGCCTCGCTCTCCGCTGGCACGTCCAGCTAATTTGTACCCAATGGCCGCCGGCAGAGCCCTCCAGCGCCCGCGTTAGGTTGGAGATCCCGCTGCCGGAGGAAACATTCCCAATCGGCCCACCTGGTCGGCAGAGAGCCGCAGCATGTCGGCGCTCTCCTGACGCGGCGACACCGACTTGTCCTGGCCCTGCCACAGGCGCGGCACGAACAGACACGCCCAGAGGAAGTCCAACACCACCGTCGGGTCGTACCTGGCGGAAAGCGACGCAAACGTCGGCGCGCCAGTCGCACAGTAGCCTAAACACGTCTCGATCTTGGCAAAAAAAGCATTATTTTGAAATGCATAAGTAGCTATGAGAAATACAATTCCCGTAAGATTATGACAAAGCACACCACAAACGCTGAATCGCACAAAACAATAAAGAAAATGGGACATGACATGAGAGTTTGATTTGAATATGACCAATGAATGCGACAAAAAAAAATCCCGGAAATAATATTAAGTCAACGATTACTCACATAAAGCAAATACATATCGCAAAACTTTGCATCGTAATGAGGCCATAGACTAGAGATCCTAAAACCACGACAAATGCGTGGAGGTAAAACAGTCGCAAGCAAAGCAAAACGCAGGGCTCGTCCGGGATTTGAACCCGGGACCTCTCGCACCCTAAGCGAGAATCATACCCCTAGACCAACGAGCCACAGGCGTAGAGCTTCTAAAAAGTCGATCAAATAACAAAGCAGCACGTGCCGCCGGACCATTTCCATTCTTGCCTCCAAGCAAGCAAGCTATGGAGACAACTGCTAGAGCTACAACCGGACGAGGCTACAGCTGGTCCTCACTTGTCGCAGTCAGTTCCGAGCAGGACGTCGATGGTGGTGTGCAGCGTGGCCCAGCTGGCGTGGTGAGTGAGCAGCGCCAGCAGATAGGCCCGGTTACCGGGCTGGCCGCCACCGCCGCCGCCGCCGCTCGACGAGAACAGCATCTGTACACAGCGCCGGTACGAGTACGAGATCAATGGCAAGATCAAATAGACTACAGGTGGGGAGAATGCACATCATCTACATGTTTCATAACAGCTGTTGCGGTGGAAATGAAGCCAAAACGAAAACAGAATTGGTTTGTCTGAATTATTTGGGCGAGGAGTGAGGACCGAATCGCCAAAGATCCTGAATAAGGCAGCCGTTAGAGACTGTTTTCATGAGGCAGAGGGCGCCATACAGCGATATTACAGATAGGACCCAAGCAATCGCTTCAATGACGCCCGGCAGTTTGTCACTGCCATTGGTCATCGCCGTAGCTATGGCTGTGCGAGCAGCGGTGACTCAGCAGACTCCCTCCGACAGCCGCGCCCAGCGGACCTCTGACCTGCAGCTGAGTGTCCGGGCACGACGAGATGACCTCTGGCTCGAGCAGCTCGAGCCAGTCGACCAGCAGGCCCACCTGGCCGGGACTGAGGCCGGCCGGCGCACCGTCCCCGGCGGCGTCACCGGGCGACCGGTCCGCCTGGGTCGGGGCGCGGAGAGACGTCAGATACACTAGCCGGGGACCGCAGATAAACAACGAATTACAGAGACACAGCGAACCACAGAGACATGGCTACTGTACACAGCGAACCACAGAGAGACACTGCTAAATGCCCTCAGTAGAGCTGACAGAGTACCCCCATCCTCCCTCCACGACCGCGTGCGCTGACCTGATCGTGGGTCCGTTTCAGTCCCGCCCGGCCGCCGGCCGCGTTGTGCTGCAGCAGACAGTGTGAGATGGCGGCCACCAGGTGCGGGGTCCGGTCGGCGGCCAGACACCGGTCCACCAGACGGCGCACGGTCGACTCGGCGCGCGACGGCGCCGTGCCGCTCAGTACTGTAACCGGCGGCCCGAGTCAGAAGTCAAACACGTCATTGGTGATGGGGTGGTGGAAAATAGGCTGACCAAACAACATGGAACGTCAGACAGAGCTGACGTCGCATGCTTCCAAAACGGCGAACGATTAGGTGAAGATTTCGTGAGCGCTGAATAAAAGCACAAACATTCTGCGTTATCCTGCCCGGCTCGCACTGTGCCGTGCTGGTGTCGCTCTGACTCACGCTGCGTCAGCTGGTGCCTGGTCAGCTGGCCGGGCGGCGGCGCCAGCTCGGACGCCGTCGTCCGCCGCTGCCGGCGCAGGTACGCCTCGCAGATGGACGCCAGGGGGCCGGGCGGCGGCGGCGGCGAGCCCGAGCCGATGGCCTCACACACGGCCGTCAGGTCGGCGCTCAGCGACGAGTCGGGTCGCACCTGAGACGGCAGAGAGACCTCAGTCAGGGGCAGAGGGGCGCGACACAGTACTGCTGCAACGGGACGCCGCACTGAACGGCGGTGTGTCGCATTCGATCACCGCTAGATTCCCTATCATTAGCACTCCAATTCCAAGCTCCCAGATCATGGCATCGAGTTCGATTGTAGCCCTTTCTACTCCTAACGCCCACTCAATGTGGGCGTTAGACAGAGGCACTGGTGGCAGGGCGGGTACCAGCAAATAGTGGCGGCTACAGCCGCGGGCCCCTCGTTAAGCCGCCAGCACTGGTGACAGGGCGGGTACCAGGACACAACAGGGATACAGCTGCAGGTCCCTCGCCAGCACTGGTGACAGGGCGGGACCCAGGACACAGTGGCGGATACAGCAGGTCCCTCGCCAGCACTGGTGACAGGGCGGGGCCCAGGACACAGTGGCAGGTACACTAGCAGATCCTCACCACGGCGGTGAGCAGCCGCAGCAGGCAGCAGGCCACCGTGGGCCGCCGGTGCAGCTGGCTGAGGAACGCGGCACCGCCGCCCTCCCGCAGCAGCTGCAGCAGCGCGCTGATGGTGGCCTTTGTCACCAGACGGCCCACCTCGCGAGCCTCCATCGAGATACACTGGCGGCACAGAGTCGCTACGCGGTCATGACAAATACGCCGCAGGGATGGAGACAAATGCAGACGCAGTGTTCGGTGGGGATGACATCCATTGTGGTCACATAGCAGCATATACAGCAGGTCACATAGCAGCCTGAGCAGAATATACAGGGAACAGGCAACGACGTGACAGGTCTGGTAGCTGTTGCGCTAACACTACAAACACCATTGACGCGATGATAACTAAACTAGCCTAATGGATCCGTTCATTCTCATACTGCGTCCGCAATCATCACCCACCGCTCCCGCCCAACGCTATCACCCACCAACCCTCCCATCGTCCCAGGGAGCGCCGCGCGGCGCGGAGCTCACCCTCTGCAGGCTGCGCAGCTGGTGCTGATGCGTAGCCTCCGGCTGGTCCGAGAACAGCTCGCGTACGAACCAGAGCACCTGAGACGGCGCCAGAGCCGTCAGCGGCCGGCTAACGGCCACCGGCGGCGGCCGGGTCGGCGACGGCGGCTCCAGCACCGCTGCGGAACGCGCGGGCGGGGCGGTCAGCACATGGCTCTTAGGGTACACGGGCAGGACGGTCAGCACACGGGGCTCTTAAGGTACACGGGTGGGAGGGTCAGCACACGGGGCTCTTAGGGTACACGGGTGGGAGGGTCAGCACACGGGGCTCTTAGTGTACACGGGCAGGACGGTCAGCACACGGGGCTCTTAGGGTACACGGGTGGGAGGGTCAGCACACGGGGCTCTTAGGGTACACGGGCAGGACGGTCAGCACAAGGGGCTCTTAGTGTACACGGGCAGGACGGTCAGCACACGGGGCTCTTAGGGTACACGGGTGGGAGGGTCAGCACACGGGGCTCTTAGGGTACACGGGCAGGACGGTCAGCACACGGGGCTCTTAGGGTACACGGGCAGGACGGTCAGCACACGGGGCTCTTAGGGTACACGGGTGGGAGGGTCAGCACACGGGGCTCTTAGGGTACACGGGTGGGAGGGTCAGCACACGGGGCTCTTAGGGTACACGGAGGGACGGTCCGCACACGAACTGGCGGGGTACACAGGTGGGACGGTCAACACACGGACTGGTTGCGCACATGAGTGCCACAGTCAGCACAAAGCACATTAATGACTGGTAGGGCACGTCATAAGTAAGAGCGGTGAGCTTAATAAAGTAAGGCAAATGAATTGATGTACGGTTCGAAATGGTGGAGCAGCTAATGGGTCGCAAGCTGGAGACAAATCAGGGATTATCCAAGAACTTCTGTTGTCTACCAGATCTAAAACAAGACTGGATAGTGGATAGTATCCAGTGGCGCGATTCGCGGCTGTGACTACAGAAGTCCCGTCCGCCACCATCTACTCACGCTCGGGTGACTTTTTCTCGGCGTCCGTGCCGAGGATGGCGGCGAACTGGTGGCCGCCGCGCGCTCCGCGCTGGTGCTGCACCTCCACCAGCTGCGCCATGAACTCGCGGTTCAGCACGGCGCCGGTCACGGCCGCAGGGTCGGCCGCCACGGCCGCGTCCAGCGCCAGCAGCAGTTTACTGGGGAGACGGGCGGTACAGCGGACCGTTAGCACACAGCAGAGACACAAGGCGCCACCACGGCCGCGTCCAGCGGCAGCAGCAGTTTACTGGGGAGACGGGCGGTACAGCGGAACGTTAGCACACAGCAGAGAAAGGGCGCCACCACGGCCGCGTCTAGCGCCAGCAGCAGTTTACTGGGGAGACGGGCCACGGTACAGCGGACCGTCAGTTACACAACCCAGAACGGGAGAACGGGTGGTAGGAGTGACTAACGTTCAGCAGCCAGCGCCAATCCTTATCACGTCCAGCCATGTTCACAACTACGCACGCTCACATGGCCGTCAGGTGATACGTTACGTCCGTCCACGTCCGCATTTACCCGAATCAGCACACCCACATCATCCCCTCCCCATACGCGGGACCGGACTCACGTCATACTGGCCACGGGCACGCCGAAGCTCTGTATGAAGAGCAGCAGCTGGGCCGGCTCGAGGCCGGCCAGAGCGGCGTCCACCAGTCGGGCCGTGCTACTGCGGATCATACGCAGCTTCAGCCAGTCCTGGAAGAGCGCCGCCTCCGAGTCGAGGGCGCGCGGCGCCGGGCCAGCCGCCGGGAACCACAGCTCCAGCAGCTGGTCAAACAGGTGCCGCTCTGTACGGAGACGCGGGGTGGAAGCTCAGGCAGGTCCACTGCATACTGTTGTTGGCAATCTTTGTTATAAAAAAAAAACTGAAAAAAACACAGCCAATTCAGAGAGTGAGGCGGAAAGTGAAATAAAGCAAATTTAGGCTCTGTGGTAGGCCATATTATTTACCTAACTCGTCTAATTTAGCTGAGCTGCTGAATCAGCTCACATCACTTTTCTAAACAGACAATGCAAACTCAATACAAGAGTTCATCAAAATTATCAGAATCACTTCAGTGTCAGTAATTGACCCGGTCCTCTTACCTGCGCCCGGATGGTGGGTCAGCAGGATGGCCCGACTCGCTTACCTGCGCCCGGCTGACCGGTCAGCAGAATGACACCAGTGTCAGATGACCCGACCTGCTTACCTGCGCCCGGATGGTGGGTGAGCAGGATGACGGTGGCCTGCACCACCAGTGTGTTGATGGTCGCCTTACGTCCGGACGGCCAGCACACCACCACCACGTCACCGGCCTCGGAGCGGTCGTAGCCGGCGCCGGCCGACGGACCCGTCACCTGAGCCACAGCGGAGAGGGGCGGCTGGTCAGGCGATCTGTTATTGCTGAACCATATACCACGAATTAAGATTGGCATACATATTTCAGATAAAAAACATTGCATATCTGACTGATAGCAAAAATTCAAAATTCATATTTGTTCACTATTTATAGTTTAACCCGCGCCCTGCTGGGGGGGGGGGGGTGTTTGAACACCCCCCTTGTGGTTTTTCGCGAATATCTCAAAAACGGCGGCGCGGAGCGCCGCCGTTTTTGGTACACCTTATCATACATCAATTCTACACATGTTGTGAAAATTTCAGACCAAGGTCGTTCAAGGTCAGGTCACCAGGTCACTTGAAGTGACCTCACCTCATAAAAAGTTTCAATGTCTGTCATAGCTACACCAAGTGACCGATCGCTTTGAAACTTTCAGCGATTACTAAGAGCAATAGCATGTACAAAATGTATATCTCAGAATTTTGATATCGATGACCTAAGGTCAGGTCAATTTTGCGACCTCCCCATTATAAGTCAATGGGAGAAAATTGAAATGCGCCTGCTTTGGACGAAAGACATTATAAACACTCCCAAACACTGAATTACAAGTGGTTTAGACACACTGAACATGAAAATGGTGTCCGTGACCCCTGTTTATGCCCTGAGGTCATCTTAGGTCACGAATGGTATCTAACAGTTTTTCGCAAATAACTTTTGATAGAGGCATGCTAGAGCGATGAAAATGCCTTAGATGTGTTCAGCTCGACGATACGGATCGACTGATATGCAACATGACCCTTTCCGGTCAGGTCATGACCTTGACCTGAGGTCAAATTTTCAAGTTGACCTTTCAAGGTCAAGTTATAGTTCATTCGATGCGTCTTGACGAGAGGAACACGATGCCGGTAAAAGTAAGCTCGTACAAGGCTTGGGTCAAAAGTTATTGCAGAAAAACTGTTTCCGAAAAAATTGGCTATTTTTGCAGTTTTTGCCCCCTGCAGGCAAAACCGTTGACGTTAGGTCAAATCTGAGAAAATTACTCAGAAAGGGCGTGAATAGGGCTATCGAATGCGCTTTTCCGCGGCGCTGTAGCTCTATTGGTTCCCGAGTTATGCGTTGGCTTCTTGGAAATTGTCGACATTCGACCTGGAAATCGGCGAAATTTTGCCTTCAATGACCTCTGGTGACCTGACCTTTGACCTGACCAAAAAATTGACCGAAGTGATTTCCTCATTATTTTTGACGCTCTTTCGAACGCCGCCTTCCGCGTATCGCTACGTGGCCCAGGAGCCGAGTTAGAAGGGGGGGGGGGTGTTCAAACACCCCCCCCCCCAGCAGGGCGTGGAAATCCAGGACCCCCAGCCGGGCGCGGGTTAAGCAAAGAAATTGCAATGAAAATTATCCAGAAATGTGACCATTCTAAATGACCGATATCCGATAGCTCCGATAGCGTTCTAATCACAATCAGGTTTGATTTCAATTGATCCGGGCGCCGACAGACGCAGCTGTGGCCGACTGTCGGTCGGCCGCCGCCCCGTCTCACACCACTGACCAGCTGCATGTAGGTGTTGAAGATGTGCAGCAGGGCGCGCAGTGTGACGTAGTCGGCGTCCGGCCGGCCCGGCTCGGCCGGCAGCAGCGCCGTCACGATGGTGCTGCGCTCCACCAGCAGCTGCGCCAGGTCCACCACCGTCTCGGCCAGCTCGGGCAGCGGGTCACCAGAGCCGTGCGCCGCCAGAAACTGGATGTAGGCGCCCACCAGGCCGGGCTCCGTCTCGTACTGGGGCGCAAACACACAGACGGGCGGCCGTCAGACACGGCAGGAGACAGACAAACAACAGAGACCCGGTACTCAGTCAGTCAAGCTACAAGCATAATAATATTTAATGACGATCGCATCCTGATGATCATTCATGTGGATAGCTCACAACACAACGAACATTTTACTTGTAGATCAGACATAAAACTTTTCCGTTTCGCAATCAAGAGACCGATTCGTAATGCACAACAATCACAATGACCATTTAAAACTTCTTATAAGTTTCACGGAGTGTGTGTATAATCTGACCACATCGCTGTTCAGTTCTGCCGCAGCAGATGCTGGAGAATTAAGTCGCGACTTTTAATGACATCCGCGAGCCGCCGCAACTGACCACTGGACGAGCACAGGGCCCCGTGGTCAGCCGCAGTCTGCCGCACACTCACGTGGCAGGCGATGCGCAGTCCCTGTATGGCGCCCTGGCGCAGGTGCGGGAAGTTGGGCACCGCAGGCAGGTGGCGCAGTAACCAGCTGTAGGGCTCGCGGGGGTCGGCCGGCGGCGCGTCCGGCGGCTGCAGCACCAGCTCGAACCCCTGCACAGGTCAACAGAGGTCACTAATGTCAGCAAGTCAATAACCGGCTGCAGGTCACCAAACGTCACATAGTTCAACAAAATACTTCAGAGGACGGTCACGAAAATGACAGTCACAAACCATCTGCACACGTCATGCTAGCCTCGCCTCAGAAGACGCAGGTACCAAACAGACTTCCGCTCAGACCAGTGACCGGACCGCCTCCATCCGAGGACCACGGTCCGAGCGGCGGGCGTCCGACCGACCGACCCACCTTGGCGGCCTGCAGGCGCGCCTGTCGCTGCTGCGAGCTCAGCCGGCGCAGGAAGTACTCGACCAGCTCAAAGTTGGCGCGCTGGTCGTGGCCGGGGTGCCGCACCAGCCGCTGAAGGTGCGACAGAAGCTGATGGTGGCGCGCCGGCGCCGGCGGCCGGCCCACACCCAGATCGTCCACGGCGCCCACTGTCTGAGTGAGCAGGAACTCGCAGAGGCACTGCACCGGCAGAACACTGAAACACAGCAGCACAATGAGTGAGCGGGAACTCGCAGAGGACACTGGACCGGGAGGACACTGAAACACAGAAAATATAGCAGTACATACAATGAGCGAGCAGGGAGTTCAGGCACTGCACCGGGAAGACACTGTAACACTGCAGGGAACACTGAGTGAGCAGGAACTCACATAGACACTGCGCCGGGAGGACACTGTAACACAGACCAAAAAGGAATGCAACCACAACATTAAATGAGCAGGAACATAAGCGTAGGTGAATACGGGTTTGCAGTTTTACTCGGGGAAGAGGCTGATAAAAATCAAAACAACACCAAATGGTGCAATAATCTTGAAAAGTCTACAATTTATTCGATAAAACTCTCCGGACGAACTTCTCAGTACTAACCGGTCGAACATTTTATCGTGAACGATGCAGCGTTGACATTTAAACATCCGTAATAACCAACGCCACTGAGGCTGAGTGAAGTCCCACCTCCCTCCCCGCGTCTGGACGCACCTGAAGGCTCCCTCGTTGTTCTCCACCAGGTCGGAGAGCCAGGGCATGCTCTGGTTGGGTCCCTGGCGCTGCAGAATGTCCAGCAGAAACTCGGGCTCCCGGGAGGTGCAGAGCAGCTGTCCGAGCCGCAGCTGGGCGTTCAGCTGGGACAGCTGCTCGAGCACGGCGGCCGGCGGCCGGCGGCACGGCCCAGTGGGGTCCAGGGTGATGAGCTGCCGGAGGAGACACAGAACGGTCACGATAACAACGGAGCCGGTAACGGCCAGATCCGACCACAGCAGTCAGGCGGTGAACAGTCAGATACACAACCTGCAGTCAGAGTCACGGTGAACGGTAAGATGAAGACCAGTCAGACGGTAAAATCCAGGGCACAGTCAGTGCTGATCTGTCCTCTAACCTGTGTCAGCAGCAGGCTATTGGCCCCTGTGATGGTCTGCATCCTCTAACCTGAGTCAGCAGCAGGCTGTTGGACTCTGTAATGGTCTGGCCCGTGGAGGCGGCTGCGAGGTGCGACTCATACTCGAGGATCTGTCGTCCCTCCATGGCGGCTAGCTGGAGCTCGCTGGCCAGCGGGTCGTCGGCCCGATCCGGGGATACCATCGTCGGCGGCGGAAAACGGAACGAGCTGGAGGCAAACACACATAGAGATTTGAGCTGGTAATTGCTCGACAGTGCCAGCATAAAGCCAGTATGTCATTGGGCAACTATCAAATCATTAGAGGCACAGATAACAGTAGTACTACTGTTATCTGTGTTTAGGGAAATCTCATTAGGATGACGAACACGAAATAGCAGTATAAATAATTCAGAAAAGAGATCTCGGACTTCGGAGATACATCGATTGAAAAAGGCGCGAATGACCAACGGTTTAAGTTCAGCGGTAACAGGGAGTTTAAAGGAGCCGGGCTAGGCAGCTTAACACTTAATACTGTCATAATCAACAGTACTGGTATCAGTGGGGTCCATCAGCTGCAGCGGCTGACTACGGACACCGACCGTCGCTCCTCGCGCGGCACTGCGGGCGACACTCACTTAGTGATGCACATCTCCATCAGCATCTTGAGCGTGGGGTAGTGCTCCCAGGCCACCTTGCCAAAGTTGGTGGGGTTGTGCGCGCTGACGACCAGCAGGATGGTCCAGACCCGCCAGTAGCGCTCCTGAATGGCCAGCTGCGGCGGCATGTATCCCTCGGGCAGCGCCATGTGCTCCGGCTGGTGGTAGACGGTCAGGTTGAACAGCAGGTCGACCATCTCCAGCTTGTCCAGCTGCAGGCCGCCGGTGGTGGTGCCGCTCTCCGTGTGCAGGTGACACAGCGCAGAGCGCTTCACCAGGTTCTCGGCCACCTCAAGCGCGTTGGCCGCCGGCATCGGGTGCGTCTGCCAGGGGACAGGGCGGAAGGTCAGACTCTGTTAGAGCAGCTCACCGCCGGCATCGGGTGCGTCTGCCAGGGGACAGGGCGGACAGTCAGACTCTGTTAGAGCAGCTCACCGCCGGCATCGGGTGCGTCTGCCAGGGGACAGGGCGGAAGGTCAGACTCTGTTAGAGCAGCTCACCGCCGGCATCGGGTGCGTCTGCCAGGGGACAGGGCGGAAGGTCAGACTCTGTTAGAGCAGCTCACCGCCGGCATCGGGTGCGTCTGCCAGGGGACAGGGCGGAAGGTCAGACTCTGTTAGAGCAGCTCACCGCCGGCATCGGGTGCGTCTGCCAGGGGACGGGGCGGAAGGTCAGACTCAGCAATGGAGCGGCGTACCGGTGAGCGGACACAGAGATCCGAGGGGAGATCAAGAAACATGCATTTGGCGTATTTTAACAGCGAAAGTCGCCATAAAACGGAAAGGCGCAGCTGCCGGATATGATGTAATACGTTATGACCGGGAATTATGTGGCAAAATAGTCGTTTCTAGCAGCTAACAAAAATAAAATAAACGTTCCTTATAAGA
Source organism: Amphibalanus amphitrite (assembly GCF_019059575.1). NCBI lineage: Eukaryota > Metazoa > Arthropoda > Thecostraca > Balanomorpha > Balanidae > Amphibalanus > Amphibalanus amphitrite. The sequence continues at coordinate 163,303 of NW_024882060.1, forward strand.
CATTTATACCATCCTCTGCCTTCTTTCACGACATTAGCCGGAGAGTTGAGCTACATCCACACGAGAGTATCATGCCGAGTCGGCCGGTGGCCCACCTTGGAGAGGCCGATGAGCAGCACGCGCAGCAGCGTGTCCTGCAGCACGGGCACCTCGGAGGCGATGCGTATCATGAGCGCGCGTTCCACCTCTGGCGGCCAGTTGTCGTGTTTGTGGTAGGCCTCTGCCGGCTCCATGAACAGCACCTGACGCAGTCGGCGGGGCACACATCAACAGTCAGTCACAGTCACTACTCACTGTCACAATCCGTCATAATTACAACTTATCGTTCTAATGTCAGCGTTATTGTCACTAAACAGCCGTTACCGCCGAATATCGGGCCATACGTAAACGGCCAGTCAGTCGCACTCGCAAACACTCACAGTTACAGGAACTAAAAACAACAGTAACGCAAGCACCAGCGATAACATTATAACATCAGCATAAGCAATAGCCCGCTCATGATCCCTCCTCTTCCTGCTCTCGTCTGTGCCCACAGCTGCCCCCCCCCCTCTTTTGTCGACTCAATCATCGCCGTTACCTTGTACACGCAGTGTGGAAACTCGGGCCAGTTTTTGACGACCATGTCGGGCACAGCCGTGTGCAGCCACTGCGCCGCCTCCCGCTGGATCAGGGACACCATCTTCTGGTACGCCTGTCGAGCCGAGCAAAGAAACATTACAGCACACCGCTGCAGTAACAGCGTCTCACTCTATTACAGACTGCATAACCCAGCGGTGAGTTGTACATTAATTGGAATAATAGTATATACTTGTAAACCGCGGACGACAGTTGTAACTGATAATCTGATCTAACAGTAAGGACTCCCAGAGGCCAGCAAGGGGCCCTCAGGCCGGTAAGGGGTCCTCATAGGCCGGTAAGGGCCCTCAGAAGCCGCCAAGGGTCCCTCAGAGGCGCCGCGGGGCCCCTCGGGACCCGATGGGGGGGGGGACGTGCCCCCTGTGCCCCCTGGCTACGCCACTGTAACAGTCTCTTCACACAATGCTAGACAGTTTACATAGGCCATCTTTTAGATTTAACAGGAGAACCAAGAACATTTCGCTCCATATGCACGAGAATGTCACGCACGAATCGTAAACAGAGTCAGTCTCGGTTAGAGACCCGTCAGCAGCAGATGATACGCGCCAGTTCCGCACCCGTGACCGGCGCCAGTACCGTACCGTGAGCGGCGTCAGCACCGTACCGTGAGCGGCGTCAGTACCGTACCGTGAGCGGCGTCAGTACCGTACCGTGAGCGGCGCCAGTACCGTACCGTGAGCGGCGCCGTGTTGCGGCTCTCGCCCGGCCGGGTGGTGGCCGCCTCCTTCACCGGACCGGTGATGGCCAGCAGGATACTCAGCGAGACGAGGTCGCACACAGAGTTCACGTACCGCTCACGGAACTCGAACTCGCGGAACGCCGCGTCCTGCCGGAGGGACGAACCACGTCAGCTGCTTAACACGAGCTGTAAGCTGATGATCACGCGTAGATAAATACACTGACGGTTTAACCGCAGAGCACATTGGTATGAGCCTACGTCCGTTCTAAATCATGCATCTCGGTCCTGGGTGAGTTTGCTATACAATAAATAAAGTTCCCGAAGGGACTGCCTAACAGAACTGATTTTGTTGGGGATTGTCTATAAGAAGTAAAATTAGCTTAATTACTGACCAATAAGAGCCTCAGGTTAACAAGCTTCCAAAGTCAAGTAGCTCTTCCACATGAACATCCGTCATACGCATCGATAAGTCTACCTTTCTCTCCTGGAAGAGTCCCGAGCAGAACTTGAGGAAGTCGACCTCGTATCGGAGCGAGCGGCAAATCTCGCGCCACAGCGGCCGCAGCACGCGCAGATAGTAATCCTCCTTGTTCATCAGCAGCTCCTGCAATCGAAACACCCGAATTGGTCACATTTCCACTGCAACCAGCAAATACAGCTAATACATCCATCAAAACGGCGCAATTGCCAGGGCAGTCAGGAGCATCCTGCCCCAATCACTGGTTAAAACAGCCCTGCCAGCGAACCAACATTTGACTGCATCACCGTCCACCAGCTTGTGTGCTTTTATGGCCCATGCCTTAAAATGACTTTGGACTGTCAGTCTTCCCCACCCCGTCCTAGCATTCGCCCGAGGCAGGTACGGGAGACTGGTGTGACCACTCTCTAAAGACCCACACTTAGCACGCTGGCGGGGCACGGGTGACTGCGGCCGCTTCCCAAGCCGCCGACCGACACCGGGTACGCGCCGCGGCCCTGTCCACTCACCAGGAACACGTCTGCGAGCACGCCAGCCGCCTGGTGGCCCGAGTGCTGGAACACGGCCGACAGCACGGCCATGTTGTGCGGGTTCCGCGTCTGCGACAGCTCGTTGTAGATGGTGTGCTTCAGCAGCGTGGCCATGTTGTCCGGGTGAGCGGCCAGCAGCTCCCTGCGACAGAAATAGGTCATCGGGCGGTTACTGGACAGTCACCGTACTGCCAGCGGACAGTCAGTCTGCACACTGCAGCAGACACCCACCATGAGTCACCTCAACGCCAGTGAACAGTTACCACACTGCCAACCCCGACAGAATCCGCACGATCGCCGGATGGTCATCACTATCAGTCGGTCGCCCGTATGGTCACAGCCGACTGCCACCACACAGTCGTAATCTGGGCAACAATATTGATGAGCATAGGCAGAGCATAGCTGCTTCACGACCGAGATCGTCTTTTTCTTCTACACAGCCCGCCACACTAGGTCACCAATAGTGCACCGGTGACAGCAGCTCCCACCTTATTCACCCACCTCATGCAGCTGAGGTAGAGGTTGACGATGGGCTTGGCCTTGATGCGGAACTTGACCAGCTGCGAGATGACGTCCACATCGAACTGGGTGTGTGCCGTCAGGTTGGAGCAGAGCGAGACGAGCAGCTCCTGGGCGGGCCGCGACCACTTGGGGTTCTGCAGCCACACCTCGAGTCGGGAGACCACCCGCTGCCGCACCTGAAGGTGAGAACAAACACGTAAAAACCACACACAAACAGCCACACATCGAGACGGGAGACCACCCGCTGCCGCACCTGAGGGCCAGAACAAACAGCCATACACAGACGCTCATGGCCACACCTCCAGCCGAGACGCCCTGTCTGCCGCACCGGCCCACCACATGGGACACACGTACAGTCACAACCACGTGCACAGACAGAGCGCGCTCACACCAACAAACGCCGCCGCCGCGCCGGGCCACCCACCTCAGGGATGCCGCAGACGGAGGCCAGCAGCCGCAGGATGTTCCTGGTCACAGTCTCAATCGGCTGCTTCCGCGGCCCGATGTACTCTTTGACGGCGTCCAGCACCAGCGCGCGCACCCGCTCCCCCTGGGTCTCGTACCTGGCAGAGACGCAGCATGTATGTCACCAATGACACATAGTCAGCACCCGCTCCCGGCCGAGGTCCGTATTTAACACACAAGTGAACAAAGTTACTTGGGTCACGTCAGGCACTCGTATTCACTCCTGTCTTCAGCACTTTCAACCAACAACATCCTGGTGATAATCAGTAAACAAGGAGCAGTAATGAAAATTCCCTGCTCACGAGACTACTTAACTAACATAAGGTCATGCCTGACACTCACCTCGGCTTCACGGTGTGTCCCGATTTGTCGTCGAGAACGATGCTGATCCCCAGACTGTCGTCGTCGTCATTGCCCTGCATCGAACTGGAGGAAGCTGCGAGAAAAAGAAAATGCGTTATGTGGTGGCTCGACCTGCACGGGTAGGTAGCCACCCTATAACACTTGGTTGCTACGCATCTACAATAAAAGATAGCGTGAAACTCAGCTTGTTGGATCGATTCAACTTTACGTCACACTGAGTTGCATTAAAAATTGCGCTTTCCCGCGCTTGTCTGGATCGGGGTGGACATCAAAATGATTAACTGACGAATTGCTAGCAAACGATGAATATGTTGTGGCGTCCATCAGCCGTTAGGGGTCTTCAGCGTCCGGCCGTCCGGCGCAACAGTTCCTATGACTACACCTACTCTAAGCATGCAAAAAGCCAGTAAGCTTGCACACGGTACCGCCAGACCACCTCAGCCCCACGTCCACACACCAGTAGCGTGAGACCGCCATCTCCACCGGTCCGAGCGACTCACAGGCGGCGCCGGGCGGTGACGGGCAGTCGGGCCGGCCGGCCAGCGTCACATCCGGCTGCAGCATCGACTTGGGCGCCAGCCGCGTGCCGAACGCAGTCAGCACGTTCTCGACGAACGGCCGGCACTCCTCGCTGTCCACCCACAGACGGTCGCCGGCCGCATCATCCAGGTAAACCTGAGACGGCGAGCCAGCCGGTCAGGTCGTGACAGAACTAAACGGGGATGTATGCTTATTATGTTCACACTTATCTCGTCGGTGACGCCCTTATAACAAGGGAAACACGAAAATCAAGCCCGAACCCGTCCATCTCTTTGCGTTAACTTCGAATTTAATAACGGCAAGCCAGGAGCCGTTGTAGCGCGGTCCCCGCCCGGCGCCCGGCGCACTTACCCTGACGAACATCTCCTTCCAGTGCGGCTCGTCCCTGAAGACCCAGTAGAGCAGGTTGGCGGCCAGCACCTGCACCTGCGGGTTGCCCTTGGACTTGAAGCTGGCGGCGGCGTCTCGCCGGAGCAGCGAACAGACGGCCGCCAGCGCCGTCTCCGTGCAGAAGGCGGCCGGCTGCGTCTTGGCCACCAGCAGCAGGCTGAGCGTCAGCGCCGGGTCCGGCTTGGCGCGCTGCGCGTGCAGCTGGCGCACGGCGCCGCACAGCAGGCCCTCGGCGCGCAGAAAGTCGGCCTCGGCCACGGCGGCCACCAGGTCGGCCGAGGGCGGCAGCTCGACGGCCGCCGCCAGCCACGCCTCCGTCTCCGGCCGGGACGCCTGCCGAGAGAGGGGGCGGGTGACCGGCGGGCGGACCGCCGGACGGCCGACAGGACAGAGTACCTCGCTGACCACCGACAGAGCAGTGACAGACTTCTCACAGGGCAACACAGAGGTATCGCAGGAACAATGTAAAAAGGCTGCACATGGTGCCTACAGACAGATACGTTTGCATACATTAACAACTCTTTGCTATGCTGACTTTAAATGCATAGATAAGGACAGAGCCTTACATGAACACTGAGATGGTATGCAGCTCAAAAACCACCTGCAGGCATACCTGTCTGTCTACTGGTCTTACACTTGAAGGCATGCCCAGCTGAGACTTTGGCTTTTTCAACATCCCAGATCCTCCTGCCTCCATCTTCTTCTCCGGTTTAGCTGCAAAATCATCATGTCTGTAGAGTGGTTGCATATATCAGCCTGTTCATTCATAAACAGACATCAAAGACAGAGGGACATACACAAAAGGTAACAAATATTTTTTACTTGTTGAACAATTACAGAAAATTGTTTTTAGTACAAAACTTAGTCATCTCCAAAAAATAATATGTGACTGCTATTACTTTATGAGCAAATACAACACTATTAACATTTTGCACTTGAAACTGATTGGTTGATAATGAAAATTGTATGATAGGAACAAGCTTAAATAGGAAATACGACTTACACAGCAGCATGGTGGTTGGCTTCATCTGGGCTGGTGGCTGGTGCTTTGAATCCATATCCATTCTTGAACTGCCTTTGGCACCCAGAGCAATCAAATCACCATGCAAAGGTGCCATTGATTTCACTTTTCCACCCCTTTTGGGTGGACCTCCTCCATGTTTGTTTCTTTCCATTTTTATAGTGTTATGTCTAAAACAAAATGTTTTGTCAAGCAAAATGACACAATTTAGGCAGCTATTCAGGGCAGCAAAGAAGCAACTGGGTGCAATAGATCATTGATTCCAACATTACAGCTATATAAAATAACACACAGTGTGTACTATTTTATAATGCAATAAGCTATTCTATGTTGCTGTGCTGTTACACACACAACTGGACAGCCTACTATCAGATAAAAAATAATCCCTGGAAAATTGAGTGTTTTTCATAATATTCTTCTCATCATTTCTTAGACTTCCTTAATATTTTCTTATCAGAAATAGGAATAACAGGATTCTAGCTGCAGTAAAAGCTTAACAGATCTATCTATGATCTCATCCAATCAGACAGAGGGGCAGGGCAGCTGATTCACTGATCTTTTGCTAACTGGATCTGGCAATCAGCTATCAGCATGGAACAAAGCTTCTGTCAGTTGTCACTTACAGCAAAAATAGCCAAAACAATTGCTGTAGTCACTTGTCAGAGCTGGGGCAACCACTACTTCTTACTGATATCAAGAAACAGTCTGGAGACTCTTCAGCAGGTACAATTAGAAGAGGGTGAACAAGCTCAAAGGTGTGGTTTACATGTGATATCAGCCATAAAATCCCTACACCAAGTGACTTAAGCACTTCTGAAATAAAATGGCAAATGCCTTCATTTTAGCTTGTGGGACTGGGGACCACCTCTTACACCTACCACTTACTAGTGCAGTAGCAGGGAAAACTGGTTGATAATTTTCCAGATGTTCAGCCATGGAATTGCTGTGTCCCAACTTCAACTAGGTACCTTTGGTACAAGTACAATGTTGTACTAAAAAAAAAAAATATTGTTGATCTGTACAGATCAAGATACAAAAGAAGTTTATAATTTCAGAGATTCTGCTGTCATTCTTTCATGGAAGGGATCAGGGCCTTGTTTCATGCCTTGATGCTACATGGCTGCTGGCCTGGCACCACATATATTGTGGTATTGGGTATCCATGGACACATCGACATCAGCAAACTCGGATGCTCTCCCATGTAAAAGAGTCAGAGCTTGTTAATGTTATCACAGAAACCCAATACCTTGGTACCACAGTATATGTGTAGATGAAGTACAGTTGGTAAGTTGGTAGGTTGTAGGTTGTAGGTTTTAGATTGGTAGGCTGTAGGTTTGTAGGTTGTAGGTTAAACTCACCTGTTAGGTTTCCACAACCTTGGCTCGTAAAGGAAGGAGTGGAAACCTATTGCGTGCAGAGACGCGCCAATTCCTTGGGTGGGCAGATGGCTGGACCTCAGGCAAGGAATTGGAATGGTGCGTCTGCATTTGGTATAACACTGAAAAAAGAAAACTGGTGCGTGTTTTAAGTGCCAGAATCCTAGACAAGATGATCAATTATGTAAATGAGAAAAGAGGGTACCGAAATGTGATACGTTCTCGGAAGGAAAGGTCAGGATAGGTAACCTAGGTTAGTCCACCCGGTCCAGCTCGAGAAGGGCGGGCAGCAGCTACCTAGGGGGTAAGGGCGGAATATGATAGGTAGCCCAGGCGCGTATAACCCCGCCCCAACTTGGGAAGGGTGGGGCGCTTACCTGGGGGGGGGGGGATGAAGGATGAGATGTGGATCGTTTGCCTTCTCTTATCCTGTGTGTTCGTACAATCTACTGCCCAGTGCGGCTTTCAGTCCCTTTTTAAACTGCACCAGGGACTCCTCGTTCACCAGCCAATCTGGGAGGGCATTCCAATCGCGCACGACTCTGTGGGTGAAAAACCGTGACCTTGCATCTATAAGACTCCGACACGTTTTTATCTTTCTACTATGCCCGCGCGTTCTGTTGTCGGCCTCCAGATCCCAGAGGATCTCCGGGGATATCTTACTGTGGCCGTGAAAAATCTTCCAGCATTTGATAATATCGGCTCGAAGGAGGCGTCCCTTCACAGAGAATAGGTCAAGTTCCTTTAGGCGATCACCATATTCCATATTGCGGAGCCCAATCACATTGCGAGTCCAGAGCCTTTGAACAGACTCTAATCTTTTGAGATCCTGTACATAGCCACTGTTCCAGATCGGTGACGCGTACTCGAGAATGGGGCGAATGTGAGATTTCAGTATATGAGTCATAAAGTCAGGCGAGCGACACCTGGTCGATTTCAAGAAATTGTGAGCAACTCCTCCAGCCTTCGCTGCTATGCTGGCACAGTGTTCATGGAATTTCATCTCGTTGTCGATGATAACACCCAGGTCACTACATGACGTAACGCAGGGAATTGTGTCACCAGCCAGTGTGTATGCACGGGGCTCGAAGTCATGGAATCGTCGCCTAAATCGTATGACGGCGCACTTCCTGAGGTTCATGCTGAGACCCCAAGACTCTGCCGTAGAGTGGAGCAAGTCTATATCCTTTTGTAGCGCCTCTTCACTGGTGTTGTGTTTATCGTTGTCTAGTTTGATAAATACTTTAAGATCGTCAGCAAAGATCTTATAACTGCACGACAAACTGGACGCAACGTGGTTGATGTAAACCAGAAAAAGAATGGGTCCTAAAACCGATCCCTGAGGAACGCCACTCCGAACCTCCGCAGCTGAACTCGTGGTGCCCTTAACAAGAACCTGCATCGTACGCCCCACCAAGAAATCTGTCAGCCATGTGATAAGTCGCCCTTGGACACCGACTAACCTGAGTTTTTCTAGAAGAATGGTATGGCGCACCACATCAAAAGCCTTTGAAAAGTCGAACAGAACTAGATCAACGGGATGGCCCAGATCTAAGGCTACAGTTACCTCATCGTAGGTCAGGAGTAGCTGGTCTTCCGTGGATCGTCCTGGACGAAAGCCGAACTGTTCGTCACTGAGGATCTGATTTGCAATGAAGAATGCGTAGAGCTCTTTGGAAATTATCCTTTCAAGACTTTTGCAAGATACAGACGTGAGCGATACTGGTCTGTAGTTCATTGGGTCGTTACGAGAACCCTTCTTAAGTATCGGTACGACGAGCGAGGATTTCCACGCCGAGGGCAGCGCTCCCTCCAGAAGAGACTGCCTGTAAATCATGAGAAGTGGTGTGCATAAAGTTGCAGCACATGCCTTAAGCAGGGCTGGGTGCAAGCCGTCCTGACCCATTGCTGAGTTCGGATCAAGGCTACTGAGCGTAGAATGTACGTCAATTAGGCTAATGTCAATGTCAGCCATGACAGTATCACTTCGCTGGTGAGCAGCTGGTTTATCTGGAATCGTCGTAGCGTGTATGCCAGTAAACACATGCAAAAAGCAGTCAGCCATCTCCTTGGGGTCGTCAGATATGGTATCAGGGTCGAGACGAAGAGGACCAACTGAAGAGCGAAGCTGCTTCTTGTGTCTAATGTAAGAGTGTAGCAGCTTGGGATTATCTCTAGACCTTGCTGGTTGGTAGGTTGGTAGGTTGGTAGGTTCAATGTTGTAGGTCAATAAGTAGGTTAGGTCAGGTTAGATTATGTTTTTTATCTTCACCGTTCTTCATCTTATAATCTTGATCTACACATTTTGATGTACTGATACCACCAGTCGGGTAGCTTCAAGCTGTGACCAGTTACACGACACACAGAGTCCAGATGGCAGCTTTTTAAGGATAGCAAGAATAGCCTTTTTTATTTTGACTGACAAAAGCAAATTAATGCTGTGTTTAATTGGCTGTGCCAAGTTACATTCAAATCACTTTTCATATCTACTGTGGAGCTCATGACAGTCAATTTTACCCCGCGTTCGATGTCTCTCGGACGACGAAGATTCTACGCCGTCCGGCCAATCCCGTCAAAGGTCAGCGGGGGCTCGGCTGCAGTTCTGGAACGTGATTGGCGGGACGGCGTAGAATCTTTGCCGTCCGAGAGACATCGAATGCGGGGTTAATGAAAGTACTTTGCAACCAAACTAATCAAACCCGCTTGGCAAAAATTTTGGTATGAGTATATATTAGGTCCGAGTGGACAATTGTGACGCTGTTGATACAAATATGTAACAGCAAAAAAAGGCTCTCTCTATCGTCTGGAGGTTTCGAAAGATGCTCTCCAGAGATGGCGCTAGTAAGTTTGGCTGATATGACGTCATGCTTAAAAGTGATGGGTTTTGTGAGATCAAATGTAATAATAGCTGAAAATTTTGTACTTTTGCTTAATTGAGAAAAAATAAATATACAATTGTTCAAAACAGCGTTTTCTTCATTCATCCTTCATTGTTTTAAGAGGAATATAGACAGTTTAAATCTTTTTTCTTGACCGCAATTCGCACACGCACTAAATTAAAAGCTGGAGTTTTGTGCGTTCGTAAATCGTGATTTGAGAAAATAAATTGACAATAATCTTTTGCGCTTTTGCTTTACAATCATTTTTCAATGCTAACAAATGCATAAATTATTCGAAAATAGGCATATCTTTGAAATATTATGATTTTCCACAAGCAAACTTTTCCAAAAACTTGAACTACTTACAACTGACGAACGCATCCAATAATCTGGATGTCTTAGGATGAGTTCGTCATTTTTTCCCAAGGAAATACGATACAGCTTAAGCTACTTTACCGATTTATAAGGGTACTTTTGCCAATGAATTAACAAATTAATGACAACAATTAATCTCATTATCAACCATACTCGGAAGAATTTCCTTCGCATAAGCGCGAACACATCCACGCTTTAATGAAAAGTAAGCCCTGTAGATGTCAGGACTGCTGTTTTATGTTTCGCAAGGTGGCGCAGCGCGCAGGGTAGCGAGGCTGAGGTCTCCAGAATCTCCACCACGATTTAGCTTGGAAATGGCCAATGGCGAATGTCTCGCCAAAAAAAAAAAAAAACGGACGCCCTTTTACACAGCTGCATAACGAGAATGAATTATTGGCATAGCTGACCATAGTCCCCTCCCCTCCCCACCCCAGCTCAATTGGAAATATAACCTATTTTCCTTAGTCAGTTATATTCTGACTAATTTCTCACTCTTCCCAGTAAACCTTAACATGCATGATCCAGATGTCCACTGCGTAAGTCGTGTGCTTGCGTAAGTGTGCCAACTATGTAGTGCTGCCTACAGTGCCTATAGTGCCTAATGCTTCCACCATTGTCGTTATAATTGGTGGTTCTCAGGTCAAAAGTTACACAGTGGTCTCAGAGAACAATCATTTCAACAAATTCACGATTCAAACCGTTGCATTCTACTTATATTCCGGTCAGTTCTGCTACTAAACGATTCCGGCAAAACACTCTTCAGGTTATGTATTATGCGAACCACCACACAAAATTCGCCCAATCAATGGTCAGTTATTACTGCTGGGCTGAACCGTCATACGCTATATAACCTATTGCAGTCAATATTTTCAGAACGATACCGACTGACGAAATACAACGTATTCACGGATTCGCACATACGTTGGCACCCATGTGGCTTGTCAGCAGCCGCACAAATTGAGATGGTACACCGTAAAGCATGCCTTTCCACACAGGCACAAGCACAGGGACACAAATTCTCAAAATCCAAACTTATTCCAATACTGGTCAAATACTAATAGGGCATAAAGTTTTGAGGTTTTCTCATGTTCATTCTTCTTTCAACACACGCGGCAGACTGCAGCAGAACATCTCAAAGAGCTTCGCTGGATGCAGTCATGAGCTGGGACACGGTTTGTGACCGATGACCGATCGGGGGTGCCAGCATCCTCCCGGCACGCGATGCACTGGCGTCTGGCCGCCGCGCAGTCGATGTCGGGGCACCGCTGGCATTCGCCGACAGGGTTCCATCCGATTCGGTGCATTGGTGGCAGCCCGAACAGTGACCCACGCGAAGCTGGTGGACGTCAATGGCCGATGAGCGATGCCCTTCCGCGACCGGCGGTGGCAGTCGGTCCCTCATGAAGAACAGATACCAGTCATGCGGTCAGTCGGCGACGGCGCGGTCGCGAGCCGATCTGATGGTCGCGCGGTAGGCGTTGCCGACGTCCACCGGGACCGTCGACTGGGGGAGCGCGGCCGCCTCTTGGCCGCCGCCTCTGGTCGGCGCGCTCGTTGCGCTGTGGGACGGCATCCACTGCAAGTCGTTCACTGTGAAGCGGTCGTTTGACCGGGCCTGGCAGGCAGGGAAAGGGGGCCTCAGATGAAGTAAAACCATCCCTCAGGCCAGCTGGCTCTCCACCTCACCATGGCAGATAAGCGGACACCCTCGTGATCATCGCAGCGATGATTGCCAATTGGTGTGTCATTATGGGAGAGGATGCCAGCCTCCTTTGCAAGATAGTCGGTCACAGTCAGTTCTCACTTCTCAGTTGAACCTCCAATGGAAACCCATCACAAAGTGGAGATCAGGGCGCCTCTCACACTGCAGCACACTCAACGACGGAGGCGCCATCTCATCACTTGCAGGTGGTTCTTGCCAGGAGCAATGCCAGCCACTCACATCAGGTGATAACAGCAGCGTACAACTGCAATCTTTAAGCATCTATGTTCTTTCTGGTTTTCTCCTGTTGAGATCCACTGCCATGCATGAACTTGATGGGCTTTTGTTGCACTCCTCCCATGTGCAGACAGGTTTCCGCTGAAACAAAGCAAAGCAAATGTGATTAATAATGGCCCTGTTTCACCACCCAGACACTGTGTGCACTGGTAGCTACGGCATACCATAGCGTCACTCAAATGACGTTGCATGTGATATCTAAGTTTATGATGAATCGCGTTTGGAACAGAGTGAGAGGTCCTGAAAAACCAAGTACCAAGAACAGAGGTTTGAGTTCAAATACTGCTAGCATGCTGCTGGCGCTGGCGCCACAGCGTGCTAGCGTTCTGGGATGCTGTCATAGCTTAGCGTCAGAGTGAAGTTTGTTGACACTGCCATGGAAACCCAATGCTCCGACACACACAGCGCACTGCAGTGCTCTGCCGTGAAACACCACCCATGAATAGGTATTGGTTGCATGGCTTGGATCGGAGCAGTGTGGCAGACAGTGATTTTAATTTTAATTGCGCTTCCTAGAGTTAACAAGTTGTTTGTGAAATTGCTATTCATTATTCCTATTACCATTGTCTAAATTTCACATTTCAAGACAGCACCAGCATTGACATGTTATCTAAAATAAGGTTTAGACTTCAGGTGGTCCCGGGTTCAGCTATTAAGTAGAAAAAGGGCAAAAATATGTCAAAAAAATATTTAAAAAAATACCTGCCTTTATCAACACCCCTCATCTAATCACATCTCAATACAATCAAACACAGCTGGGTTTAACCAGGGGTTTAACAACAAGGCCCGTTTGAATAACAATGTAATATTTTGCAACCGCTGCACCATTACTGTCACGTACGCTATCCCTAGATCGGTTGCTGGTAAGTAAGTGGTTGTCGTCATCAACTCGTCATGCAGCAGCTGATTGTGATGGGCGGGGCCTATTTTTATCCAGACGATAGAGAGAGCCCAAAAAAAAATTAGGTTTTAGGTTAGTAGGTTGTAGGTTTGTAGGTTTTAGGTTTTAGGTTGGTAGGTTTGTAGGTTAGTTAGGTAAGGTTGTAGGTTTGTAGGTTGTAGGCGCCACTAAAAAAAAGAGAAGAGTTTTAGTTGATCCATTATAGAGTTCAGTGAGTTTATCTTATCATACAGCGCTTATGCCTTATCAGCGGTCCAATGACGTACCACCTGGAACCAACCAAAAGTTTGAATCGAATAGTTCCAAAACTCGCTAGAATACTTTCAATTTTATGTCAATGTCAAGATGAATTCTTTTTGAAATATACCGCATTTCAAATGTGTTTAAACTTCATACATAGTTTTTGATGTATTTCATATTTTTAATGCATAAATTCAAAAAAATGCATGGAACATACATTTTTTAATGAGTTCTATGGCGTCATAATATATGGAAGATCGATTTACAATCTACAAAATTGTCGACAAAACTAAACCGTAAAACGCCGCCAAAGATCGTGCACTCGCGCGCTCGCATGCCTTGGTGGTAGAGTGCAGTGATTGATGCACATAAAGGAATTTTGTGTGAATACTCGGGGTAAGGTAAATTTAGCTTATTTTTTGTTGTAACCTCAACATCCTATAGACTTTGTGGTGTCTTGCATGTTAATTCTCAGTAATGTCCCATCAATTAAATGCTGATTTTCGCTACCTTAACCTGACACATTTTTGTCTGCGCAACTCGTCATTCTTCTACCTTTTTTGTTGTAAAACTTCATTGTGTCTAACCAGGAACCTACGGGCGACCTTTGAGAGGCGTGGTGGCAGACATGAGGACAAACGTGAAGGGCTTCTGGCGCTACACGGGATCTCGACTTCACACTCCTCCCCGTGGCCCAGTGGATAAGGCGTCCGTCTCCTAACTCGGCAGTGAGTTCGCGGCCGAGAAGCTCCACGCCGTTTGAACCGCGTTCCTATATTAAGCCAGCTGGCAACTGGTGTCCTGGTGAGACAGGGCCACACTAGACCCGGGAGGACCGTGTCGCCATCTATCCGCGGCACGTTAAACTTTCGATCCAAATTATCGCCGGGCGCAGGCAAGGCGGGGTGGGGTGGTGGGTCTGTGGTGTCATCATCATCATCATCATCACGTTTATTAAGAAACAAAAGAATACACAAAATCAAGATAAGTAAGAAGATAAGTGTCATTCGCAACAAGCTCTGCTTAGCAAGGCACCCGGGCCCATAGCACACCCATTCATCCATTCAGTCAAAATTTCTTTTAAAAAAATGCGAGTGGAGGACCTGCAAGCAGAGGATGGATCCATGGATCGCGAGAGTCATGACAAGGCCAACCTACTGAACCACTATTTCCACAGCATCTTCACATCCGAAGACCCGGCCCTGCCAACACCACCTTCTGCCTTCACGGGTCCCTTGCTAGACACCATAGACGTTAGCCCAAGGGTGGTCAGAGACAAGCTGCTGAAGCTTAAATCTGACAGCTCTCCAGGACCGGATGGATTGCACCCAAGGATACTGAGTGAGACGGCGACCATTATGGCTGAACACTGGGCACAGCTCTTCCGCCACTCCCTGGCCAGTGCCACCCTATCCACCGACTGGTGCAAGGACGACATAGTCCCCATCTTGAAGAAGGGTCCTAATCACTACCCGGCCAACTACAGACCCGTAACACTGACTGCTGTTCCTTGCAAAGTTCTTGAATCATTGATCCGTGACCAGATGATGGAGTACCTGACCTCTACTGAGCAGCTAAGGAAAAAACAAAGGGCATCATCGTGATCCTCTCGTCAATCCGCATTGAATGATATATATGTTGACCTCAAAAGGTCAAGGTCAAATGTTGACCTCAGGTCACATGAACTCCAGGGCCCTGTTTCACCGGTGATAGCAGCACGCTACTATCAAATTGCGCGAGCTGACGTAATGTGATGACCTCACACTCATGATGTTTCGTGTAATTCGTGAGCTTTTTCATAGCTACGTTTGGAACAGAGTTGCCGTCTCGTTGAATGCGTTTGATACATTCGCACGGCCGTGAAGATGTTAGCAGCAATATTTGATGACATCACACAGTTTGACGACGCCATGGTTTGTAGATGTTTCCATGGAAACCCAATTTGACACGTGTGATAGCGTGCTGCTATCACCGATGAAACGGGCCGAGGTCATCATGTATATCATTCGATGCGCCTTGACGAGCTGAACACAATGAGACCATCCGCGCGACTGTATCTTGTTCCTGTACGGAGTTATTGGCAAAAAACCTTTGGTGACCTTTGATGACGTCACATGACCTTACAGCTGCCCAACAGCAAAACAGACCTCAAGGCAGTGAAGGTTGATCGTATATGAAGTCATGTATGGTTTATGGGGCCATTCCGACCCGTTTTAGTGGTAAAAACAAGGAGTTGATTTTCCTCCATTGACTTATACCTAATGGGAGGTCGAGAAATTGACCTGACCTTAGGTCATCGATATCAAAATTGCGAGCTATACAAATTGTAGCTACTAATGACCTTTATAACGTCCTGCGACTTTCAAAGGCCTCCGACATCTACTGTAGCTCTGGCACGGTGACAAAGTTGCAAAAAAGTGATTTGAGGTTGGGTCATTCAAAGTGACCTGGTACCTGACCTTAAAAGTTAGGAGGTTCGAACTTGCACGCCATGTGTAAAATTGATGAGAGAATAGTCGTAACAAATTTCGCGGTGCGTACGCCGTACGGCGCTACGCTCCGCGGTTTTCCCGCTATCTCGAAAAACCTCAGGGGGGGGGGGCGGATGTCCCCCCCCCGTCGGTTCGCGGGTTAAATTCTCAGTACTGGACGTGGCACAGATCCATAACCAGCTTGGTTGCATGGCTCCGCACCCAATCAACCAGTTGCTAGTCCAGTTCCACCCTGTTGAAGGGACCCTAGACTATGTTCCTGATCTCAAACTTAGGTTGGACCAGCTGGGCCTTGAGCAAATTTAGAGCTGATCTGTCAAGCAAGTGGAAGGACCGACACATCACTACCATCACATAAGATCCCTTCCTTATAGCCAAAGCAGCCCGCTTCAGCCAGTTGATCTGAACGTCTGTGGGGGCGCCAAGGTCTCTTTCAACTTCTGACTCTGTGACAGTTGTATCAGCCATCCGCTATATGTGGTGCTGGTTGCCCCTGCTGATGTGCCAGACTGGAGAATACATGCTATGTCAAATATGTCTGGCGTAGTGGCCAAATTGTGCCAAAAATTTCAGTGCACGTCCAGCGTAACTTTGTACCTATGCGCCGAATTCAGCGCATGGCGGCCGCTGAATTTTTCGGCGAATGGCGGTCATTTTTTTTTTGCGGCACGCTGGTCAATTGAGCAGCAGATTCGCTCGCTCTGGAGACGGTTCCGGATGAGACGGCCCCGCCGCGGTCGTCGCGTGCTCCGACTCGCGAGCCGCCCTGAGTCTACTCAGCGGAGGAGCGGCCGCCCAGGTGAGGCCTCCAGCCTCAGTGCGAAGAAAGGTATGGAAGACCTTGTTGAATATCACCAAGCGTCGTGCAGTACCTAATCCTGCAGTGGGTTCCTGCCCACCGCGGGATCGAGGGGAATGAGCGCGCGGACGACCTGGCGAAATAAGCGGCCGCCCTGCCCTTGGACGCCCGCTCGCTGACCCGAGCGGTTCAATGTGCGGCCTCGCGTCAATAGCGCGACAACTGGCCCGAGTCACTATTCAAGCCACTCTTTGGGAGCACGCTGCCGCTCCCCATCCCCGGAGAGGACCGGGAGGCCGTCGTTTCGGTGCACCAGATGAGGGCTGGCGACTGGGGCCGCTCGCTTCAGTACGTGCACTGAATCGGCCGTCTTCCCTCCGCGGCGTGCCAGCGGTGCCCGGACAAACGGTGCCCCGCGGCGCTCTGCGCCGTGTGCTGAGAAGAGGCTGATATCCTGGAGCACGTGCTGTTCCGCTGCCCGGCCTTCGCTGCCGCTCGCCAGCCTCGAACCCACCGCTCCGCCGATTTTTGTGGCTCCGGAACTTTCAGCCCGCGCATTGTTTCTCAGCACAACAATACAGTGCGCTACGCGTATTGTGGTATTAGATCAACTATTTCGGACGCTCAAACATGGGACAGCGTCCAAGGCCCCGGAACGCTCTGTCTGGTTGATATAGCCTCGGTCGGTAATGTCGGTATATGTGCGCAAGTGCTTTATATAAGTGTTAATTTTGGCGCAAATAGTCACCCAGCTTCCGGCGCAAATCATGCAGAAATATTAGCGCAGAGTCGCTTGCGCCGAATTTCAGCGCATGAGGGTCTCACGGGCGTCTGGCATAGTGTACGGATGTTTTCCAGTCTGGCTGATGTGGAGCACCTTGCTCCTTCCAAGAGTTAACAACCTGCAACCTGTTTGTCAACTCGTGAAGTGTCATGTTATGGTCCTTCTGTAGAGGTGCCGACTGCCGAGTCAGACAGAACAATGAACATATAGGTCAGTAGAGTTTGCCGTCATCTACAAATATCTTTATCCCACATGTAACCAGTGGCCCCAGCGAGTAATTCACATACGGTGTGGTGGACCTAATGGAGCAAGGACTGAACCCTGGGGAACACTGCTTAGTACAGAAACCCAGCCTGACTTCCTACTTCCATCAGTAACTCGCTGCTTCCGCCCTTCTAGGTAGTAGGTATGCACCGATCTATCTGAAGATTTTGCCTCTGATGTTGTAAGCCTCTACTTTTCTCAGTAGCCGTCTAGGTGGGTGGGACGGACCGTGTTGAACGCCTTGACCACGTTTAGCCGTTTAGGTATATGACGTCAACAGGCTGGTTGCTCTCGAATCTCGATCATGATCTCCATTCATTGACTGTTAGCATCAGCTGAGCAGGGCAGGACCTGCATAGACGGACCTGTATCTCCCGTGCATCATTTTCTTCAGTCACTTCAATAATACGCCAGTACAGCGGTTCAGCACGATACTACTTACCACAAGGGCCAGCATGGCAGTTGGCACCATGCGAATTCCTCACCATGGTAAATCCGCATTGGACCGCGTACCGGCAGAGTGCCCGCGATGCCAATGAGATCTTGTCATGATTACCATCCTTTGCAATCTGGCTTCTCAGCCTTTTTCGGTCTTAAATTCGAACCGGAGGACCACGCATGACATGGTCTCGAGGAACAGGTCACAGGTCAAAGGTTATATAGGACAGGGTAATAAAATTTACAGAGTAGGCGTAAATTTCATAACATTGATGAACTAGAAGGTACTGAAGATTTCGCGGCGATATGCCGCTTTTTGCGCGAGTTATTCACGAAAACCGGGAAGAGGGGGTCCGTTCGAACCCCCCCCCCCCCACACACACACACACTACGTACGACGGTCAATGTACAGTGTACACACTGACTGCAAATTGCAATTCCATGACAATGTCTAGGTATCTCAGATTATTCTTAAATCCGGCCGGACCATTTAGGCCTGCAACTATTTATTGGTCCATAGGCATTAGGCATGCCTGTATGTACGCAAGGTGTGCAGAGAAGCAGTGGTTTCCGCATGCGATAGGATGAGCGATAAACGATAAACGATAATTATCGCTGTTAAGTAAATCGGTTATCGTTATCGTTTATCGCTAAATTTTCAAAATTATCGCTCATCCACTTATCGCAAGTTACAAAAATTATGAACGATAAACGATAAAATGTAAAACGGGATGATGGAAAATGGAAGACGATCGACAGTGTATGCTGCGCGACAGTATGTGTGTGCAACCTGTTGCCATCTGTCAAGTACCTACAGATCTGTCAGACGGTCGACGGGTGTTATAAATTTGCGCGGCGGACCGGGCAGAGGTCAGTCACAGCGGGGTCCACTCCCGCATATCTGGGGGAGTGAACAAGTATATAAATGAACTTGCTCCAGAAAGTCAAACTCAGCATAAAAAACTACGCCAACTTGGCTCAGGTTTCCGTCTTTGGCTACTTTCGAAATAAGAACATGCTCGTTGCGTCACTGATCTAATTATCATAAAATATTTAAATTATGGAGATTTCAAACTACATTAAACAAATTACTGCTCTTGGTCTTCACCAAGGGCAACATGGCCCTCCTGGAGGCTATCTTGAAGAGGGAGGAGAAGGAGGCCAAAACTGACACAGAGCATGAGACAGATGCTGAGATTGACTAAAATGTGTTTTTGTCCTTTTTCTTTACTTGTATGATCCAGTATTGAGTATATACTGCAAATAAACTTTAAGTACACTTATTTTAGCTGTATTTCTTATCGCTTTTGTTATCGCTGTTAAAAAACAATTATCGTTATCATTTTATCGTTACTCGTTTCGTTATCGCTGTTAAAAAACAATTATCGGTATTGTTTTATCGTTTATCGTCTCGTTATCGCAGTTAAAAACAATTATCGTTATCGTTTTATCGCTATCGCTGTTAATTTTTTTTTTTATCGTTTATCGATATCGCTTATCGCAGTTCCGAAAATTAGTTATCGCGGAAAGCACTGCAGAGAAGGTCTATGGTTGGTCACTAATTGTAACCTTTTCTCTGCTGTTTGTTACAGCTGCGAGTAACCCATAACAATAACCAGATCATGTCTGACAAAATGGGAGGTCTGCCGAGCGGCGTTTACGCTGCCGAGGGCATCCAGAAGCGCCGCTACCGCAAGGGCCGTGTGGAGTTCCTGGTAAAGTGGAGGGGCTGGAGTCCCAAGTACAACACCTGGGAGCCGGAGGAGAACATCCTCGACAAGCGGCTGATCGACGCCTTTCAGAGCAAGGAGAAGGAGCGCGACGGCGCCACGCCGAGCCGGCGGGGACCGCGGCCGCGCCGGCTGCGCGACTCCGAGGACCGCGCCTCGGCTTCGGAGCGCGCCGACGCCGAGGAGCCGGCCGAGCCGGAGCCGGAGGACGAGCCCGAGGAGAAGCCGGAGCCCGAGCGGCCCGGTAAACGACGCGCCGAGCTGCTCAACGATGCTGGCAAAATCGGCGTCACCATCTCGACCACCGGTGCGCGCTCGCCGCCGGCCAAGCTGGCCAAGCTGTCGCCGCGCCGGGCCTCCACCGAGGCGGGCGACGCGCCGCCCAAGTCGCCCAAGATCAAGATCATCCCGCCGCGTCCGCCGGAGCCGGCCGAGCGGAGCCGGCGGCGCGCCGAGCCGGCCGACGACCAGCTGGTGCTGCCGCCGTCCGAGTTCTGGCGGCGCGTCAACCCGCTCATGGACCACATCGTCATCACGGATGTCACCGTCGACTCCGGCACGGTCACCATCCGCGAGTGTCCAACCGCCGAGGGCTTCTTCCGCGGCTCCCCGGCGCCGGCCGCCGCTGCCGCGGCCACGAGCCCCGCGATTCCCGCGGACGCCGCCCCCGTGCCCGCGCCCGCCCCAGCCTCCGCCGCTCCCGATACCCAGACGAACACTAATGCCGAGTCGGGCCGGCAGCCTGCTTAGTGGCGTTGTGATGGCTCCCGGTGGCTCGGTGGCCTCCCTCCGCTCTGCGTCGTGCTGTGTGTGCGCGGAGGAACCCAGTGGAGTGTGAGCCTTGTATATCAGTAATCGTGAGCTATTTTTGATGATTGTATTGTGCGCATAGTGGTTGTGTGAGGGCTCTTCATCAAACCGGATTGTTTGTTGCTGTCGCTCGCATTTTTGAACTGTGCGTGTCATGGTCACGCAAAAGTATCATGAACTTTCTTCGTTGTGCTTCTTTGGGTGCATACATTCGGAAGGAATTCGACGTACCCCGCGCTGGCGTACCGGGGGTTGCGTATTTGGGTGAGCGGTTCGCGATCGTGGGCAGAGACACATGCCAATGAAATCGTGCGAAAATGTAATCGAAGCTAAGCAAGTCAGTTCGCTGAACTATGTGTGTGGTCTTTCGCTTGTATGGAAGTAAGGTGTTCAGGGCGCCTGGGCTATCTCGAAGGGAATGCGTGGTTGGTGAATTGCCTACCATGGAATTCGTGACAATAAACCAGCTGTGTATGATGTATCCGGCTGTCCCCGCCAGACTGGTCGCGAAGTAGGTCACCGGGAGGAAAGAACAATGAGGTCGAGCGTCTGCCCACAGGCGCGGCGTGTACTTTGAGTTCGATGTATACCATGCTAAGGCTGTAAGCGCCGCACTTGTACAAAAAGCTGCTAATAAACTGTATGGTCATCAGCCAGTGCCGTGGTGTCTGGGCGTATGTGATCTTTTGAACCTTACCAAACGTTTTTTTTACCAACATATTATTTATCTATTAGGTACCAACTACCAGCCTATTAAGTACCCGCGGTTGCCGCAAACGCTGCAAACGTGTGTTGGCAAGTCTAGTCTAAACGGTCGTGCCACGTGGAGGACATGGGTGCCTATATTGTGTCGGAACTATTACAGATTGCTTCTAGTTTTATTCACCAACGGGCATAAAATATGGATAATCTCATCTGTGGAATAGCTAGTCCTTTGAAGGAATATTGCCGTCCGCTGGTCCACTCTCTTCCAATCTGTGTGCCGGACTTGTCACTTGCGATTCAATGCCGTATCAAATAGGGTAAGTTGCCAAATATATGATTTTCTGGAGAATGTTAAGCGTCCTGAAAAGGTATAATTTCTACTTGCTCTTATATGATTTGAAAAAAGTATTCAGTCAAATGTGTGAACTACACCATGGGTCTCAAAATGTTCAAAGCAAATAAAATACTTTCCCTTCGTGTAATGCCTTGGTCTTGGTCTTGGTCGTGGGTTAGGGCGCATAGCCTCATCGGGCTCAGAGCGTCCGTAGATGTCTTGTTGCCACTTTCATGTCTTCAGAGTTGGTAGGTAAGACAATGGAGTACTAAGCGTGGTAGTGGAACGGAAAGACAACAGCGTACCGGATAGAACCAGGATATAGTATTGAGGAATATTTCCAGGTAGGACAGTAGTTAATGTTAGTAGCGAACTATAAAATGGTTATGAACTTAGAGATAAAGAACTGAAAATGAAAGTAACATAAACGACCGGTATCTTTTATGCCTGGCTTTTTTCAACAGTCAAAATAACACTCCATATACATTAATTTGCCATTGATAAACACTCTGGTAACAATAGGTACGCTTGTCTCCTCGTTAGAGTAGGAGGATGTCGTTCATCACCATAACCATCATAACATGTATCGATACACTGTGGTCGCAGACCAGTTGTTCAGGCCGTGTACGTAGGAATGCTTTGGCCGTAGTGTTTCCCTAAGCGCGCTGCGTGGATCCATGGATAGAGAGACCAGCTGGTTAGGTTCGTCCAAACTAATTAGTTTCTAAACTACGTGATCAACTACGCTCGATACTGTCTTAAGTGCCACCACCGTCGATTGTCCTGTCAGTCAAGAAGTGTACATTCATTCACGATCAGTCATACTTCCACGCACCACTTCCACATAACACAGACCACAGTACTGGTGGGACATAGCACACGGAGACAGATGCAAAACAAAGGACATAGAACATTCATATTACATCTAGCGTGTTACATGTAAATAGAGGCACTACCATGCACACAGGCTTTTGACTCCAGCATTAAAAAAGAAAAGAAAAAAAGAAACACGCGTCGGGTATACATACGCTATCGCACGTGAGTCGCACGTAGTCTGGCTCGGGCCTTGGTCTGGTTCTATTGTTTCTTAATTCACTGTTTACAGGCGTTTCATAAGATCACACGCTCGCAAGAAGATCATCACTTCGTTCAATATCTCAGGAAAGTCGTCACATAGCAGCGATTTCAGACACAGCTGAACCGCATGTCTCTGACACAGTTGCTGCAATGGTTGTCTCTCGATGGCGTACATTGGACAATCGATGAGAAAGTGCTGTACAGAAAGCAGGCAGCGACATCTTTCACACAGTGGTCTAGGCTCTCGATCAATGATATAAGAATGGGTGTACCGAGTATGGCCCAGTCTCAGACGACATAATGTAACCTCTTCTCTTCTACTGGGTCGGCTACTGCTAGACCAGTGTTCCACACGCTCCTTGATAGCTTTCAGAGTAGTGCCAGCAGGGTGATCAGCCCAGAACCGACCAAACATATCTCTGATCGTAGAGCGGATTGCAGGATAAAACTCTCGCATCCCAAGCAGTGGTGTAGTTATATCATTCAGGCTCATGGCTACCTTCGCCTGTATATCAGCCGTCTCGTTTCCTGTTATACCAGTGTGACCAGGTATCCATAACAGGATAATCGAGAAACCAGTATCAAGAGTGTGGACATGGTCCAAAATCTCGGTAATAACAGGGTTAGCTGAGGGAGGGTTTCCAATGGCCATCGTCACGGACAAGGAGTCAGTACAAATCACCCATTTCTTGTCACGCTCAGTTTCAATGTAGCACAGTGCTTTTAGAATGGCAGTCGCCTCTGCTGTGAAGATGGAACACTGTACAGGCAGTCGGTACTTCCCATAGCGATCACCATGAATATAAGCACATCCTACACCATTTGGGCCCTTTGCACCATCAGTAAAAATGAAGGCATAGTCAGCATAAGAATGTCTGAATTCATGGAAATCACACTGGACTTTTAGATTGTCGAGGCAACTTTTACGTTCATCAGTAAGTCTTAGTATCTCGCATCTCTGTAAACGCCAAGGCGGTATATGGCTCTCTCTCAGTGCAATTGCAGCAGTAAATACATATCCACTTTCGTCTACCATCTGGAGCATACGTTCATACAATGGAAATCCCGATATTCGTTTCATATATGCCGCCTCCACGTGGTGCAAAGCTGCATGTCTCAATATAAGATGTCTACACGGGTGAGTATCTCGGCTTTTAACTTTAAGACAAAATCTCAGAGTTAGTTCGCATCGCCGAAGTCTCAGCGGAAGAACATCAGTCTCAACCAGCAGTGGTAAGATCGGTGATGTACGGAGAGCTCCGGTTGCTATCCTAAGGCACTGATTTTGTATGGAGTCAAGTGATTCTACCACCTTGTTCTGAGGTCCATCTAGAATCTGGCAGGCATAATCAAGAATAGGTCGTATCATGGATTTATACATGCGTATCAATACACTCCGGTCCGCCCCACAGCTTCTTCCGGCCAAGCATTTTAAGACAGATATCCGTTTAGTTGTAGGGATCATCTATGCGATTTGTCATTTCATGTTGTCATTTTCATTTATATTGTCGCCGCTTTATTAATCAATCTGTTACCTGTTGTCAATTGCGCGTCAAGTTTGTTTGCCGCTGGCCTCAACCTTCCTAGTAACCGCTGTGCCATACGCTATAGAACGTGTCGTGCAAAGGTCACGGCGGCACCCCTGAGGCGGCCGCTGCCCGTACGTTTAGGAGCCCATTGTCGTGACGTCATGACTGTGGACAAAGGTCGCGGTAGGGGCTCTCCCGGCAGCCGGACGGTGACTCATACGTTGAGCTTGTCTCTCGCCGCGCCTGCGGGCATATTGGTAGTACTAGGGACGGCCAGCATATGACCGCGGCTTTCGGCGACGTTGTCAATTCGTTTTTCGACTCTGCTGTTCGCCTCAAGACCAATACACATAGAAAACGGCTCGGGCATTTGGAGAAGAGCGGCTACTCTGAGGCGAGGGAAGAACACGGAGATTCACACAAACGACCTGACTAGGTTGCACCGGCCACAGTCGACCGAGGTGGGCTTCCGCGCCCTTAAAGACGCCTCTGACTGGCCATTGCGCTGACACCCTGGTCGGACCACGGTCATTGATCGGACCCTGCCACTGGTTCGTGCTCAGGCTGCCTTAGCGGGTAGACCTGCTCGACCAGACGCCCCACTGGTGGGCGAGTGCTCGGTTCCGACTTTCACCGCCGGTCCAACAGCGTTCTGCTGGTTCCCGCCGATCCGGTTACGACACCGCAAGTGCCGTACCGACTCGGGCGTCCCAGGTGGGCGTAACGGTTACCACACCAGTTCGCGACCCCCAGGCTCTGTCAGCCGTCGTACGGCTCTCGGACGGACACTCTAATAGATCAGCCACAGATCAATAGGTTGTCACAGACCGTCCGTCCAGCCAAGCGCTACCCACAGCGCAGTACGACAATTGGTGACCCCGACGTGATCTCCGTTGTTCGACCTTAGCCTCTCGTCATGCCGGCGGACAGCGCACAGTCCGGCGCCGCAGCTCAAGACCCAGCCAGCGTTCCAGCTTCAGCCTCCGAGTCAACTCATCGGCCCATGGCTAGCTTCCGGCTACCACCATACTCTCCGGAAGAGCCCGACCTGTGGCTACTGCAGGTGCAGTGCGCTTTCGACGTCAGCGGGGTCGACTCCGACGAGCTGAGGTTTAAGCTCCTCGTCGCAAACCTCCCCGCCAACATCGCCGTCCAGGTCAAGGACGTCATTCGGTCATCTCGGTCTTTTGACGTGCTGTGTGCGGCGCTCCAAGCCCGCCTGGCACAGTCACGCGCCGACCGACTACAAGCCCTGCTCGGCCGCCAACAGCTCGGCGATCAGAAGCCGACGGCGCTGTTGCGCTCAATGCGCAACGAGCTAGCCGCAGCCGGGGACGCCCCGGTTGATACGGAGCTCTTCCGTACCCTATTTCAACAACGGCTACCGCAGCCCGTCCGTGCTGCCCTCGCCCTCCTGCCAGCCGACAGCACGCTTGACGCACTGGCAGAAGCGGCCGACCGGTACCTGGAAGCTAGCGGACCGGACCCACGGCTATCAGCGATCGCGGCACAGCCGTACACACAGCCGGCACCGCCCATCGCTGCTGCAGTGACAGCCCCAGCGCCAGCTGCAACCCCTGCGCTGGACACCGTCATCGCCTCCCTGGTCGCTAAGATGGAGCGCCTGGAGGCCAGCAACCGACGACTCGAGGACGCCGTGCGACGCGACCGCAGCCGTTCCCGGCCGCGCCAGGCGTCTCGCCAGTCACGCCGCCCGTCACCGGCTCGTCCTTCAACGCCGCCGCACGACGACACGCTGTGTTGGTACCACCAGCGATTCGGCGCCCAAGCGCGCCGATGCAAGTTGCCGTGCTCCTGGATCGCCTCGGAAAACTGAGGCGCCCCGTGCTGATGGCGCAAAGCACGGGCGCCCCTCCTGCCGCGCCACTCCTCTTCGTGAGGGACACGGAGACGGACCGGCAATTTCTAGTCGACACCGGGGCGCAGGTCAGCGTGCTGCCTCGCCGCTGCCTGCCCAACGGGTCTACGCTGACCCCTGCTCCTGTCGGCCAGCAGCTCGTCGCGGCAAACGGCTCACCGATCGCGGTGCACGGCACCTGCCTGCTGGACGTCACCTTGAGTCAGCAGCACCGCCTGAAACATCGATTCTTCGTCACTGACGTCACCACACCCATCTTGGGCACCGACTTCCTGGCCGCACATCACCTCGTCGTGGACGTTGCCAACCAGCGTCTCCTGCGGGACGGCACCGTCTGCGCCAGCGCCGAGCGGTCAAGGCTGTGCTCCATCGGAGTGCGTCTCGTCCGGGAGCAGGCTGCTGCTCGCTTCGCAGTTGTCCTCGCCCGGTACCCGGATGTGACCTCACCAAAACCTGGACCAACACCGGTGAAGCACAACGTGACGCACCACATCGTCACCAAGGGTCCACCGGTGTACCAGCGGCCACGACGCCTCCCGCTGGAGCGCCTTCAAATCGCACGTGCCGAGTTCAACAAGATGCTCCAGCAAGGCACCATTCGACCGTCCAGCAGCAGCAACAGCGGCAACAGCAGCAGCAGCAGCAGCAGCAACGGCAGCAGCAACAGCAGCAGCAGAGGCAACAGCAGCAATACCGGCAACACCACACTGCGGCTTCCCGGCGAGTTCTTCATCAGCAGCCAAGCCTCAGCAGCATCACCGGCCGGCTTCGTACAAGACCTGAAGCGCGCCATGTCTCAGGTGCGGCCGACACTCCCACGTCCGGTCCAGCGCGCCACGTACGTCCCAACGGCACTCCAGACGGCGACACACGTCTTCGTGCGCAGGGACTGTCACCGCTACCCGCTGGACGCTCCATACGACGGACCGTTCCCGGTTACCGAAAGGACCACCAAAACCATCACCATCGACCGTCGACAGAAAAAGGAAGTCATCAGCATCGACCGGTGTAAGGCCGCCTTCCTGGAGACGCCAGACGAATCCGGTCATCGACAGTCTGACCTGCCGACTGTGCAGCCGCACGGTACTCAGTCCAGCGGCCCGCCGGCCGCGCCACCGCTCAGCAATGAGCCCAGCGGCCCGGAGCTTCTGATCTACGGTGACGCACCAAATCGCCATGCAGCCGTCGCTCGGGCTGACGCTGCACCATTGCAGCCTCGGCCGATACTACGGACGACCCGCTCCGGCCGCGTCATACGACCTCCGGTAAGATATCGCCATGTCACTTTTGTCCGCGACATGTCTGGCGAGGGGGTACTGTAGGGATCATCTATGCGATTTGTCATTTCATGTTGTCATTTTCATTTATATTGTCGCCGCTTTATTAATCAATCTGTTACCTGTTGCCAATTGCGCGTCAAGTTTGTTTGCCGCTGGCCTCAACCTTCCTAGTAACCGCTGTGCCATACGCTATAGAACGTGTCGTGCAAAGGTCACGGCGGCACCCCTGAGGCGGCCGCTGCCCGTACGTTTAGGAGCCCATTGTCGTGACGTCATGACTGTGGACAAAGGTCGCGGTAGGGGCTCTCCCGGCAGCCGGACGGTGACTCATACGTTGAGCTTGTCTCTCGCCGCGCCTGCGGGCATATTGGTAGTACTAGGGACGGCCAGCATATGACCGCGGCTTTCGGCGACGTTGTCAATTCGTTTTTCGACTCTGCTGTTCGCCTCAAGACCAATACACATAGAAAACGGCTCGGGCATTTGGAGAAGAGCGGCTACTCTGAGGCGAGGGAAGAACACGGAGATTCACACAAACGACCTGACTAGGTTGCACCGGCCACAGTCGACCGAGGTGGGCTTCCGCGCCCTTAAAGACGCCTCTGACTGGCCATTGCGCTGACACCCTGGTCGGACCACGGTCATTGATCGGACCCTGCCACTGGTTCGTGCTCAGGCTGCCTTAGCGGGTAGACCTGCTCGACCAGACGCCCCACTGGTGGGCGAGTGCTCGGTTCCGACTTTCACCGCCGGTCCAACAGCGTTCTGCTGGTTCCCGCCGATCCGGTTACGACACCGCAAGTGCCGTACCGACTCGGGCGTCCCAGGTGGGCGTAACGGTTACCACACCAGTTCGCGACCCCCAGGCTCTGTCAGCCGTCGTACGGCTCTCGGACGGACACTCTAATAGATCAGCCACAGATCAATAGGTTGTCACAGACCGTCCGTCCAGCCAAGCGCTACCCACAGCGCAGTACGACATAGTAGCTTTACCCTTAACATACTGCACATGTTTAGTAAGATTCAATCTGGAGTCAAAAATAACACCCAGAAACTTCACATCATCACAGTATGGGAGTGGCTGGTCATAAACCTTCAGTGATGGCAAATAAGTCAGTTCTTGTTCTTTCATATAGCGCCTAAATATGACGGCATTGCACTTATTCGGGGAGAAGACAAACCCCCAACGATCGGTCCATTCGGTGACACTGTTCAGAGCTGTCTGCATTTTTTCAATTAGAGGCAAAATCCGCCGACCTCGTACCCACATGGAGCAATCGTCCGCGTATAGGGCATATGAGACATGTTCAGGAATATTGGCAAAAATATCATTAATCATCAGGTTGAACAAGAGCGGGGAGATCACGCCTCCCTGTACGAGTCCATTCTCCTGAGTGAAAGTGTTTGAGAGCACGCCATTTTTAACTTGGAACGTTCGTTCCTCAAGGTAAGATTTAACAAAGTGCATATGTAAGCGTCTAGCCCCGGCCGCTGGCGTCAGAGGCACACGCCGAACTCGGAGCCAACCAAGCGTGTATTCAGCACAAGCAGACAACAAACAAATTGAAACGCCCTAGAAAGAAAAGACAAACAACTGTCACAATCCCGACACATACAAAGCCGGCACGAAATATCAAAACCCGTTATTAGAGAATGTGAAGTAAAATAAACAGTAATTATCACGAAAGTTGAAACCCACCGTTCAAGCAGGCGCAATCCAAGCACATCTCGATCCTCGCCATGTCGCGGCGCACCGAATTCCCGCTCTGGACGCGACGGGGGCTCAACGGAAATTCGGCTGCTCTCTCATTGGTCAGAATAAGCGGTTACCTGATTGGCTCTCGCGTGGCGCGCAGCTACATCATTGGACGAAATCATTACAGGAAGTCTAAAACTCTTCGGATAAGAAATATGACACATAACTAAAGAAACATTGGTACCGATCAATATCAAATAATAAAATAGTCATTACAAATCAGTATCATAACTAAATAGCACTAAACACGCGACAACAAACCAAGGACATTATTGCAGCGCAGGACGAATTTAGAGTTGCCACTTTCACTTCTGGTAGGCCCAGTATCCGCTCGCATAACATGTAAGCGGAAATCCGCTTACACCCTTCCTCCCTAACGCGAAGAGACTTCTCGATTATTTACACATACAATACAACGCATCGACCTACGAACAAAGGAACTTTTTTTTTAACTGGACGGCTAAACATGTTCGGTCTCAACTGAATAACTCCGTATTGCAGCTCAGCTCGTGCGCTTCTCCATTCGCTAGAGAACTACCTAGGTGCCCATTGTACAGAGGTAACACTAAGGCTCGCTTGCAGCTGTTCTTACTACGATAGGAATCTCAAGTCAAGTTATCGCCCAATGTCATTGCCTTTCACCCAGTATTAAACATTAAAAACGACAGCAGCACACAGCAGCTCTGTGTGATAGGTACCCACAACGGAAAATCACGGCGAATACCTGTCGGGAGGAATGACTACTCGTGTTGACCTACGCAATTCGGGACTGCGCATATCTGCGGTAACCTGAGTGTTCGCCACGTCGGGCGGCACCTCTGCTGGTCCAGTCGGAGCTGAACCTGCTATCGGTTCTGCGACTCCCTCTGGCGTCTCACGTGTCTCACGCGCTGTCTCTGTCTGAACTGGGGGTGTCTGCGGGGCGAAAGATATGGCGAACGGATTCAGCAGGGACAGGGCCGGCGGTCCTGAGTCGTCAAGACTAGCGGCGTCAGCTGGTTGGCAACTAGGCCTACCTTCACACTGCGCACCACTTACCCTCTGATTGTCACTGACACCATCCATCCTCCTTCGGCCTGTCGGAAAGGTCACGCCTGCTGCTGTCCCGACAGCCGGCTGTGGTCTCGCGGCGGGGTCCGTCCGTGAGACGGACGCTGTCGGTGCGGTCACCGGTGACTCACCTTCTCCGGTATCCACTCGAGGCTTCAACCTGTTGTGGTGTACGATGAGCGTAGACCTAGCTCCTTCTAGTCTGATCCTATAGTTCAGAGGACCGACCTGATCTACTACTACTGCTCTCTTCCAAGGACGCAAAAACTTGTAATACTGACCGCGCGGAACGATTCCCTTATGCAGATACACTTTGTCTCCGGGTAGGTAACTATTCTCATTTAGCTTTCTATCATAAATCTCCTTGTTCTTCTGATGACTTCTGTTCGAGTTCTCTAGTGCTACTTTGTGCAGAGCACGCAGATTGGTCTGCAGCCTCTCTAGATACTCCGTGATGGGTCGGGTCCTGCACCGAGTAGGACCGGCGTACTCGGCATCGGCGGGCAGCCTTGGCTCCCTGCCAAAAAGTACGCAGTACGGTGACACGCCGAGGGAGCGGTGCACCTGACTGCGGAGCCCGAGCATCAAAAGGGGCAGGTGGATGTCCCAGTCTGAGTGCTCGTGATCCTCAAGGAATTTAGACAGCATACCAAGCACCGTACGATTGATTCTTTCACAGATTGAATTACCCATCGGATGGAATGCCGTGGTATGTGACTGCTCTATCCCCAGTAACTGGCACGTGAGCTTCATAACTTCCCCGGTGAAGCAGCCACCCAAATCCGAATGGATCGTCTTTGGCACCCCATATCGAGACACAAACTCTCTGACAAACGCCTGAGCTACCTCAGTCGCCTCTTGTGTCTTCAACGGAATACACTCTACAAATCGCGAAAAATGATCGATAACTACGAGCAAGTGTCTGTGCCCCTGCGACGTCACTGGCAGGCCAGACAAAATGTCGAGCGCTACTACCTCCATGGGCGATGAGGCTGGCAGCTGGCCCAGGGACGCTCGCGGGGCGGGAACCGGCTTGTTCCGCTCGCCGCAGCGGTGACACGACTTACAGAACTTTTCTATATCTACAGCCATGCCGGGCCACCAGAACCTTAACCTAGCTTGAGCTAACAACTTATCACTAGCGAAATGACCTCCCGTGGGTCCGGCGTGCAGAGAAGTCAGCGCCCCTGAGATCAGACTCTTGGGCAGCACTACCTGTAGCTGATCAGAATCGCCAGGCCTTCTTCTGTACACGCGGAACAGAACTCCGCCTACCAGTCGCAATCTGGACCACTGCGACAAGTATTTGCGACACGACTGGGGTAGATCCTTAGCTTTGGGCTTGGTTCCCGCGGAGACGCACTTCGATATTTCCGCGATATCCTCATCCTTGTCTTGCTCCGAGCGAATGTAGCTGGTCGACCAATCGTCTGACCTTACCTGAAAGCAGTATTCAGTCTCTGGGTCCGTCTGACATGACTGATCAGTCTGCTCGTCTGGTCTGCGGGAGAGAGCGTCTGGCACTGTGTGGAGGGCGCCTGGGCGATACTCGATGGTGAAGTGGAACTGAGACAAGATCTGGAACCAGCGGGCAAACATGCCAGTCGGGTTGCGGAAATTGAGCAGCCATCGGAGACTCGCGTGATCACTCCGTACTTTAAATTCCTTACCTTCCAGGTACGCAGAAAACTTTTGCACGAAGATCACTACCGCTAGCAGTTCTTTCTGAGTGGTACCGTAATTCATCTGCGATTTTGACAGCTTCTGACTCCCATACGCGATCACTTTCTCCACGCCACCCTGAACCTGTAGCAGCACGGCGCCCGCCTGGGTGTCAGAACAATCACAATCAAGAATAAAAGGACCTGCGTCTCGGCTGAAATCGGGCAGCGTCAGCACTGGGGCTTCACTGAGGGCTTTGCGAAGCCGGTCGAACGAGAACTGCGCCTCCTCTGACCACTGGAACTTCACGTCTTTCTGCAACAGCTTGAAGAGCGGTGCAGAGATGCTCGCAAAATTTTTGACAAATTTGCGCATGTAACCAGCCAGCCCTAGGAATGAGGAGAGCTGCTTGGCTGTCCGCGGAATCGGCCAGTCGCGCACTTTGCTCACACGGTCGGGGTCGAGAGACAAGCCACTCTCATCCACCACATGTCCCAAGAATTTGACACTCGAACGGAACAGGGAGCACTTTTCCAGATTGATCGTGAGACCGGCTCGGTGGAGCCTGTCTAGAACTAGCTCGAGCTTCTCAAGTGTCTCCTCGAACGTCTTACCACCCAAACAAACATCATCAAAGTAGGAATGACACGTGCCCTTGGGAAGATCGCGCGAAACAATATCGAGCATGCGGGCGCAGCTAGCCGCGGCACCATTGAGTCCCATCGGGAGCCGAAGGTGCTGCCAAGCGCCGAACGGGGTGACGATAGTCGTTTTAGGACGATCCTCTTCTCTCACACCGATTTGAAAATAACACATGCGTAGATCAAGCACACAGAACATTGAATTTCCACCCAGGGAATCTAGAATCGTATCTATTCTGGGGACAGGATAAGCAGGCATCTTAGTCACAGCGTTAACCTTTCGGAGGTCAGCACAGATCCGGACTCGTCCATCTTTCTTTGCGACAAAGCATGCAGGACTACTCCAATATCCATTCGACTCTTCCAGAACCCCTAGATCCACCAAGCGTTGTATCTCGGCCCTTACCTTATCCTCCAGGAATGGTGGGACGCGATGGGGTGCTGAACGTATCGGCGGACTGTCACCTGTGTCGATGTGATGCTCCACCGCGGATGTGAAGCCCAACCGACCATCAAACATGTCACTATATTTGGTCAGCAGCTCGGTCACCTTCTCCTTCTGCTCCTTACTGAGGTCTGTGTCTGACAGGTCTATCTTTTCACGCCAATTGGGATCTGCGTCACCTGAAGGGACTGGAAACTCAGCCACGCCCACTTCCAGTCTACCGATCTCCGCACGCTTTGGGATCGTGACCGGCTCAGTTGTAATGTTTCTCACAAGGCACGGAACACTCTGACCGTTTACCTGCACCATGGAAGGGACCAACTCGAGTCCCGGGACTTCAAGCAGTGGCTCGCAAAGTGCTGGCCCTCTGAAGTCGACGTTTGGAACAAAACCTGGAAAGAAAACCTCGTGTCCGGCCGGAACCGCGATGTCTCTCTGACAAATCACCTTACCCACCGAGAAGACTGAAGCGGAGATGGTTCTGACCATTTTCGCAGAGCTGAGGATCAGCTGACTCTTGGTGAGATCCAGAACACACGGGCACACGCCAAAGAACTCCAATCCCAACAAAACAGTGCAGTCAATCTGATCCGAAACATAGAATGGAACCACCACTACTTCTCCAGCAACTTTAACGGCAATCTGTGTACGACCGATCAGTGGTAGGGGGTCCCTGCTAACCGTGTGTGCCACTGTGGCCGTAGTGAAAAGGGGAGGGGCCTTGGGGAGCACATCAAAAACGGATTTGTGAATGATATTAATGCTGCTGCCGGTGTCCAGCGTCACTGAACACGTCACACCTCCCACATCAGCGTTAAATGTCATGTCAGCATTCAAGTGGACTGTCCTCTCATCTGCTCGGGCTGCAACGACTGGGCCATCCGGGGCGGCTGCAACGGCTGCGGCCGCTGGTCCTGTGGTCTGGCATCCCACTGATGTGGACCTGGTCCCCGCTGGAACCCTGAGACTGGGGTCCGCTGCTGCTCGGGTCTGGGGTCGGGGCCGGGCCCAGCCCGCTGGGGGTTTACCTGCTGCGTGCACATCCGGGCCAAGTGTCCTTTGGTCCCACACACATGACACGGCAGGTGCCTTTGCCGACACCGCGCCTGGTTGTGACCGGGCCTCCCACAACAGAAGCAAGTACGGCCGCTGCTGGACACTGGGGGAGAACGAGCGCTTACCTGCGGACGCTCCAGTCGCGAGAGTTTCAACTCCAGCTCCTGAACTTTCCGACGAAGTAGGTCTGTCTCGTCTGTGGCCGCTACCTGCCGAACCGTCTGGCTCGCTGCCACCTTCGCGGCGCATGAGAGGTTTCTCACCTTTGCCACCGCACTGTCGAACGTCTGGATGCCCTCGCCTATTAGCGCTTGTTGATATGTCGGTGGCAGTGATTGGAGGAAGTAATTGTACAGCAAGGGGTCATGATCGGTATGTCGGGTGTCGGGAAATGCGCGACTGACTAGCCCTCGAAGCTTCACCACAAAAGCATCAAGGCTGTCATCTGTTGTGAGTCTCAAAGACCGGAGCTGGACCTGTGCCTCGACTTTGTCGCCGGAGGGGAAAGCCAGTTCCAATCTCTTGCACGCGTCGCCTACCTTCTTCTTGCACTCGGTCGGGAAGGCATCATAGGCGTCCCTCGCAATTCCGGACAAGCACAGAGGCAGCAGAGCTACTTTTTTATCGTCATCCCATCCTTGTAGGACTGCAAACGTGTCAAAGTCCGCGATGAAACGAGAGACACTGCCCTTACCGGCGAAAGACGGCAGACCGACCGATAGTGACTGCGTCGCCATGCTGAATGTCAAATTTGGCACACTTCCAACGGAAAAAAAAATCGGTGATGTAAGGGGAACCGCAGAGTCGTTAATACGGAGAGTAATTCAACAAGTTACGCTAAAATTAAATGCTCAAATTACTGCGAGAAAGGCGATGGAAAGGACGTTTTACAATGGAAAAAGAAATCGTAGAGCCAGCATTACCTCGTTACAGTGAGACCGCAACACTTTACCAGCAACCAACATCACACCTTCCCAAACCAAGCACATACATGACACACAGTATCAATGAAACACCCTTGTCACCACTCATATCCCCAACCACCAAATGTTTATGTCCACGTCAGCCCAGTTGGGCACACCTCAGCTTCAAATGTCCACGTGCGTCTTCATAAGGGGGGGGGGGTAGTGCGCGCATTGTCACCGGAGAATACCACGCACGGCGTCCTCGGCAGGGGGGGGAAGCACCTGAG
This sequence comes from Amphibalanus amphitrite, assembly GCF_019059575.1. NCBI lineage: Eukaryota > Metazoa > Arthropoda > Thecostraca > Balanomorpha > Balanidae > Amphibalanus > Amphibalanus amphitrite. The sequence goes on from NW_024882060.1 coordinate 198,620, forward strand.
TCTCCGGGGGGTCAGAAGGTGCTCGTGTCCGCAACAGGGGGGAGTGCACTCGTTCCAGTCTCCATCGGGAGTGGCCGGTAGTCCTCGGACCGCGAGGCAGGATTACCCGCTCCAACAATGGTCAAAGGGCGATCGCTTAGATCGGGTGACACAAACGTTCAGGCACATCCCGCTATCGGATTCAGGCACATCCCGCTATCGGATAAGTCCGAACTGGATAGGTCTCACCGGCGTGTAGACGCTGAGCAGTCAGCTGTCGCGCTCGGAGAATCTTATACTGACGCCAGATGTAGGCCGTCGCGCTCGGAGAATCCTACTGACGCCAGATGCAGGCCGTCAAGCTTAGGCCGTCGAGCTCAGAGCATCCCACCGCTGTCACCAGATGTAAGCGTCTAGCCCCGGCCGCTGGCGTCAGAGGCACACGCCGAACTCGGAGCCAACCAAGCGTGTATTCAGCACAAGCAGACAACAAACAAATTGAAACGCCCTAGAAAGAAAAGACAAACAACTGTCACAATCCCGACACATACAAAGCCGGCACGAAATATCAAAACCCGTTATTAGAGAATGTGAAGTAAAATAAACAGTAATTATCACGAAAGTTGAAACCCACCGTTCAAGCAGGCGCAATCCAAGCACATCTCGATCCTCGCCATGTCGCGGCGCACCGAATTCCCGCTCTGGACGCGACGGGGGCTCAACGGAAATTCGGCTGCTCTCTCATTGGTCAGAATAAGCGGTTACCTGATTGGCTCTCGCGTGGCGCGCAGCTACATCATTGGACGAAATCATTACAGGAAGTCTAAAACTCTTCGGATAAGAAATATGACACATAACTAAAGAAACATTGGTACCGATCAATATCAAATAATAAAATAGTCATTACAAATCAGTATCATAACTAAATAGCACTAAACACGCGACAACAAACCAAGGACATTATTGCAGCGCAGGACGAATTTAGAGTTGCCACTTTCACTTCTGGTAGGCCCAGTATCCGCTCGCATAACATGTAAGCGGAAATCCGCTTACACATAAGCCTTCCGCGGAGTCCAATGGTATGCATACGATGGAGGATGGCCACTTTTGATGTGAGGTTATATGCACTTTGTAAATCTAGAAACACCGCCAATGTATACTGGTGATAAAAGAATCCTTTCCGCACCTCGGATTCCAATCGAGTTAAATGGTCAGCTGTATTCCTTCCCTTCCGGAACGCACACTGGAATTCAGATAAGATACTGTTCTGTTCAACATACCAGGTAAGTCTCTTTGTCACCATCCGTTCCATGATCTTGCTAAAACAGGAGGTAAGCTGTATGGGTCGGTAGGATGCTGGCTCGTCTTTTGGCTTGCCCGGTTTAAGAATTGGTATTATAATAGAGTGTTTCCACTGTTGCGGTATTTCCTCAGCACACCATATGCAGTTTATCATGTTCAGCACATGTACCAATTGTTCCTGGGAGAGATGTTTGAAAAACGCATAATGGAGGTTATCAGGTCCCATTGAGGTATTTCCACTCTTAAAGATCGCTTCTTTTAACTCAGGCAGTGAGAATAAATCATTGTATACTTCCTCGTTCTGAGACACGAAAGAGGGAAGATGAGCGCTCATCTCCCTCTCGTGCTCGATAAACCTTGGTCTGTAGTGTAGGGAAGATGATAGATCAGAATAAAATTGTCCTAAAACATTTCCCACTTCCAGCTGGTCATCAATCACCTCGTCTCCAACCTTGAGCACGGGTAACGACTTCCTGTATCTTTCTTTGCGAGTAAATTTCCTTATTATTCCCCATAGTTGTTGCAGTGGTGTGTTCACATTGAACAGGTGTAAAAGTTTCTCCCACGACTCCTTTTTCGCTTGGCGAATAATTCTCCTGGCCCTAGCCTTGGCCTCCTTGTATGCCATTAGAAGTGCAGTGGTTCGATTACGTCGAAAACGGTTCAATGCCGTTTTTCTAGCACGGATTGCTTCCTTACAATCCTCATTCCACCATGGACAGCTATATTTGGGAGGACCTGTTTTCTGTGGAATAGTTTCACGTGCAGTCGACAGAAGTTTCTCCACCATAGTTTGATAGCTCGCATTCATGTCAGTCACATCAATGTTGTCAAAATTACACTGGTCAGTAAATTCACACCACTTGGCCTTATTTAAGTTCCATCCTGCAAATATGTCCCGCCCAGGCTCAATAAACGCAGATTGTAATTGTGCATCATAAGAAGCATATATGGGACAATGGTCACTGGCATGGAGATCTGAATCAGTCCTCCATTCCATATATTGTCCTATTTCACTGCTGGTGATAGTAATATCAATGTGTGACCAGAGTCCTGTGTACTCGTCCATGCGTGTGGGACAGCCATCATTCAGGAGGGTCAGAGCATTGTTCCTTATGATACTTTCAATTGAATTCCCTCTGGCATCACAGCGATCCGATCCCCACATATAATGTCTCGCATTAGCATCAGTGCAAATAATAAAAGGCTCGGGTAATTGCCCTACGAGATTGTCAATCTCAGTAGTTGTAACCTGTGGGTTAGGAGGTAAGTACAAGGAACAAACACATATACGTTGGCGACCCACTTTCACACAACACGCAATAGCTTGCAGTGCTGTAGTTAAAGGGACCTCATAATGTGGAAAAGAATTGCCAACATAGATACATACACCACCACAACGACTGTTGTAAGGTGAGTATCCGTTACACAGTGTATAGTTGGGAATACAAAAATCATATTCATCTGTGGAGAGGAAATGAGTCTCTTGAAGACAAATCACTTCACACGCTTTCTCAATAAGAAGAGGTTTAACTTCAGCCCATTTAGAAATTAAGCCTCGACAATTCCATTGCATAACATTCCATGCCATTTATCGGGGTTACATGAGCACAGTAAATACGTATTTAGCCGCTAATTCGAATTAGGAACGCATTACCGACTCATGTAGCCACCTGCTAGTACGAATCGGCGATCCGATCCGCGGTTACATGAGCAAAGCAAATACGTATCACGATCGGATTCACCGCTAATGCGAATCAGGAGCGTACTACCGACTCATGTATCCACCTGCTAATACGAATCGGCGGTCCGAACAAAATCCGCTGAGAAAGAGGCTTAGAAGCGAATAGGACCAAGATACGTATTACAGGAACTATTTGTTTGCAAAAAGAAACATTAAAATGCAAAATAATAGGTATTTTTTTCAATTTCTTCTTTTGAAATAATATTTAAAAAAATATGTCGGTATTTTGTCAAGTTTTCAACAATAAATATAGTGAAAACCAAATAGTAAATATCCACATAATTTCAGTTGAAACATTTTTCCGACAGCACTACAGACGAATCAAGAGAGGCAATTGCCCAATTAGTCAAAGCAAGACAACTTTATGTTCAACTTTTTTTTGTTAAGTTAATTGAGAATGTTTTGAGCAGATTAAATGCAAAAAAGACATAAGATAATAAATTTTTAATTTAGTCACCTCTATTGCTACGGAAGTGCGCCACATTTGTATGCTATTCCGTTTGTAATGCGCATCGGGCCGAGAGCCAAACTAGATCCGTTTGACGTCACTGATACGAATTTGCTCATGTAGTCGGTGCACTGAATGCGTTCTTGGGGAGCTGATGCGAATTAGCGATAGTGCGTATTTGGAACGGATCGCTCATGTAACCGAAACGTCCGAGGCACACGATTCGGGCCGTATTTCACAAGAACTATTCTTTGCTGACTGGAAGCGTCAAAATGCAAAATACTAAGCATTTTTTTATTGGCTGCCTCGTAGAAAATAACAAAAAAATGTTGGTATTTTGGTTTAGTCTTTGCATGTAAAATAAAATGAATGAAATATTTTGATAGATAATTTTTTTCTGACCACCCTGCTGTCGCTGCATGGCGAATCAGTGCCCACTGACTTAAAACAAGAAAACTTTGTTTTCATTTTTTGATTTCATGTTAATTTTAAATGTTTTTGAGCCTATCAAATGATATAATTATTTAAAATTTAGCTCAGTCGCCCCGGTAAATGCCGCAACTGCGCCATGACTGTACGCTAATCCTATTCCGTTTGTGATGCGAATTACCGGCCGTCGAGGAGTCAGCCCGGGTGAGCCAAACAAGATCCGTTTGACGTAGATAAAACGAATTAGTCTCATGTAACCGGTGCCGTAGATCCGTTTGTGGGGAGCTGATGCGCATTAGCGTAGTGCGTATTTGGAACGGATCGCTCATGTAACCCCGGTAATTGTTAGTACCTTGTTAGTTTCTTTTTTGTTTTGTTTTTTGTTGTTGTTGTTTTTTTTTTGTTTTTTTTTTGTTTGTTTTTTTTAAGTTAGGGTATGATCACACACAGGTGTGCTGTCTACGTTCCCTGTGCAGACTTGGGCGGATCCGTCCACGACTTCCGTGGCAGAGATGTGGATCTGTCTCTGCTCACTCCTGTCCTATCATTGGGTTTGGTAGGCCTGAGTATAGGGGGTGATGGGGAGATCTCATCTGAAAGCATGAGCTGTTTTTGTTTGTTTTTGTTTCCTCCTTTGTTGCTTTTGTCTTTCTTTGCGGGCTTAAATGGCCCAGCATCGTCTCCAGTGCCACTGCTCCCTTGCGGGGCTGTGGAACCATGGGATGAAGCACTGTTGCGGGGCTGAGTGGGTTTTCTTTTGTTTCCCTCAACCTCAGAAGGGAGAGAAGCGTCCAGGGCCTGAGTCAAATCGTCCATGTCATCCTCGTCACTTTGTCTGTTGTGAATACTGAGGGTCTCCATTGTGTTTTGCGACTCCTGACCATCACCATCTTTTCCACTTAGCCGTCCACCCAGAGTAGAGCCGTCACTACCACTGATCTGGCAGGTACTACTGGTTGAACGTTGCGTCAGCAGTCTTTCCAGCAGTGCCACCATTTCACTCATCTTTGACTCTAACTTTGTCACTTTTTCCTTTAGCTCATCATCATTGGCAGCACTGGGGGTACGGACTGTGTTGGCATATGACCGAAGTATTGGGGGAGGCTCATGCCTGTCATCATAGAGTTTTCGTGCAGCAGAGAAAGAGATCTCCTCCTCCACCTTGATCCGACAGATCTCTTTCTCCTTCATCCACCGATCACACACATGATCCTGGCAGGAGTGTTCCTTCCCGCAGTTAACACAGTGGGGAGCACAGCCACCCTCATGGGGTACCAGTCCACATCTCAGGCACACTTTGTTTTTTGTGCATCTCTCAGCTGTGTGGCCAAAAAGGCCACACTGATAGCACTGGAGAGGGTTAGGCACATGTCTGGTAATGTGGTATGTCACATAATCCAGTTTCATTTTAGAGGGGCACGTCGGCTTATCAAAAGTCAGGAGTACAGTCGCTGTAGGTACTACTTTACCATTGACCTTACGAGTGAATCTCTTGGCACCAGTGACGCCATGGTCACTCAACCAGCCGACAATCTCGTCCTCGCTCAGGTCCTCCAGGTCATAGGCACGGATTGTGCCTCGGGAAGAGTTGAGCCTCCTGTCCTTTACTACCTCACAAGTCTCACCAGCAAGTTGTTGAGTTTTCAGAAGTTTGTCTGTTTGGGTCTCATTCTTTGTTTTGACCAGAAGGGAACCATCGCTCAGAAAGTTTGCTTTCTCCAGTTTGCCACTGTTTCCCAGGACTCCATGGATCCCCATCTGCACCCATGGCCAGCCTCGAGACTTAAGGGTTTTGTCAGACACTAGGCTTATCCTCAAGTACGAGCCCTGACTAGTCTCATCTCTGTCAAAGAACGTCTCATCAGACCTCACTCGTTTTCCGGGCCGTAAATCCGGCCCAGGCCCCATCCTGGAGCATAACCTCCTCTACGAAAGCGATAAAAGCTTGACACCAAATCAGTAATATCAAAGGATACTCGGAAAATAACCAAGTGGAAAGTACAAAAACAACAAAAAACAAAATGTCTTCCACTGCCACGTGGCACGAGGCGAATATTCTTGCACGTCTGTCCCTCGCCAGATCTGAAACAAGTGCAACACTCGGGTACCTCGCGATCGGCACGGAGCCACACCACGGAGAGGAACCTACCCGCAGTGTCACCCAACACCTCCGCTGCGGCGGCCGTCTCCCCCACTCCGCCGGCGCCGCCCGCCGCTCCGACTTTGGCCTGGCTTTCGGCCCTGGAGCGTCTGGAGGTGCGCCTTCAGATCAGCGCGGTCACCGTCACCGTTCCGGCCGGTCCAGAGAGCGGCGGCGGGGCGGCCGGGGACGCGGAGCGGACGGCGGACCCGCTCCCGGCCGCGGCCGGCCACCACCCGGCGCCGGTACCGGGCCGGGTCCGCAGCAGCAGCGACTCGGGCCACCGGTACTGCCTGCACGGACAGCTGGTCTCTGTGCTGCCGTCAGTCCGACTGGACAGCGCTGCGCTCAAATCGGCCGCCCTGCCGACAGTGCCGGAGGTGCCCGTCCGACTCACCAGACCTTCAGCGGCCGCAGGTCAGTCGCGGCCGCCGCACGGCCAGCTCATACCGGCCACTGAGGAGGGCTTTTCCATAAATCTCTCAGTGCTAGTGATTTTGGCATTGGCATGGGGGCGGGTATTGGTACTCACTACTCACCCTGCTGGGGCCGGCTGTAGGGCGGGTAGGTCACGCTGTGCGCCGCCGTCAACAGGTGACTGAGCCGGTGTACCGATCCAGGACCTCAATTATGATTATAAGTAAAACGGGATGTAGGGATGAAGTCAGCTTGTGCTCAAGACTGACGTCATGACAATCGACACGTGAATATAACGGGCATGTTTGCTCCTTGCTGTCGTGCGGGCGTTCGAATCTCTCCCAGTTTGTTGGCCCGTGTCTCTCTCCCGTCCCCCGGGTCTCTCCGCCGGCTGACTCCGCTCTGTCTGTTCCAGCCGGCTCCCAGCTGCGCTCGCCGAGCCAGACGCAGCAGGTGATGTCGCCGTCGGTCGTGGTGCGCGACTGTGCGTCCATCCCGTGTCCAACGCCCCCCCCCCACACCGCGCGCTGCTGCCGGGCCCGCCGTCGTAGTTTTATGGCCTTGCGCCGTCAGTCGCCAGCTGGTGGTGGCGACCCGTGATCGCTCGCGTACGTTCGCCGGCGCGCCCATTGCAGAGAAGGGGTTCGCGCATGCCCATTGTAGAGGGGCGCGCCCCTTGCGGAGGCGGTACGCGCTACGCTGTAGACAGTAATGCTTGTTGGGTAGCCCCTTTGCACATTGTTTGTTCATGGATGTAAATACAAGTTACATGACTGATGAGTGTAATGCTTACATTTTTGAACTAAGAAATGCCACAGGGCAGGTTACCTTGGTGAGTTTCTGATATCAACATACTGAACATAAGAGCAGAATAATTATCCATAGAGCGTTAAGGATTTTAGCCACCGAATTCACCAGTCAGTAATTGCACATGGTGGCACCATGAGCATGAGTACCTCGCCTTGTCCGATCCTTTTCACAACTAGCAAGTAGAATGTGGGAAAAGGCAGGGAACTTCAAAGCATGCGCATATGTAGATAGCTGATGATTCTCTCTGTTCAAGCACGATCTGGCACTCTGCAGCCTGTTCTGTTCCACATGAGTTGCCGGGACAGCATCACACATGAATTTCTGCATGCTTCAAACAGAAGTTAGGTTAGGTTAGGTATATACGGAAAAGAAAGGTCCTGAGGGACCTGGGTGATTTCCGATCAGTGGCATTTCAATGTCTTCTTAGTTCCGTCTTGTTCTCGGTGACTTCGTTTCCTACTCGTCAAGCGTCTTCTTCACTGCCTTGGTCTCAGTTCGTAGACTCGGTGCGCCCAGAACTTGTCAAGTCGATTCTTGAAGGCGTTGACGCTTGGGGCAGATACAACGTCCGCTGGGAGTCCATTCCAGGCCGAGATGACGCGCGAACAGAAGGAGACTTGACGCAGCTGGGTGTTGACTCTGGGCTGTCTCAGTTTCAGACCGTGGTTCCTCGTTCTCTGGGACGGTTCTCGTTCCAGCAGGTCACCAGCTGTCACCTTCAGGCGTCCCGTCAACATCAGATACACTGTGATGACATCACCCCTCAGCCTCCTGTAGTACATGCTGGGGAGCTTCAGTTCCCTGAGCCTGTCCTGGTACTCGAGATGTCGCACGGAGTGGACGAACCTTGTCGCTCTCCTCTGCACCCTCTCCACGGCGTCTTGATCACCTCTGGACGTCGGTCCCCAGACTGAGTTGGCGTATTCTAGATGGGGCCTCACCATGGTCTTGAAGAGGATGGGCAGTGTAGTCTTGTCCAGTGACAGGAATGTGCGCTTGATGAGTCCAAGAATCCTGTTGGCGCGTCCCACTGCTGCTGCTGTCTGCTCATGGAACTTGAGGGTATCATCAACGAGCACCCCGAGGTCCTTCTCCTTCTTGACAACGGTCAGCTCAGTCTCGGCCATCCGGTACTCGAAACCAGGGTTTGTGCTCCCCAAGTGCATGACTTTGCACTTACTCCTGTTAAAGGGGAGCTGCCACACAGCTGACCAAGCCTCCAGTGCTGATATGTCGTCCTGGAGAAGACCTCTGTCAATGTCACTGGACACCCTCCTGTACACCTTGGCGTCATCTGCGAACAATGCCTTAATTTTCCTTAATACAGAAATGCCTTAATTTTCCTTAAAATATATTCATTTTCACACAAAGACAACAAAAATGTACATGCAGGTGGGTACTGTGGCAAGAAATTACATACAAATGTATTTTGCCATGTAGGTACCCTCCTTTCACATCACAATCATCAATCATAATTAAGAGCACCAAGACGTTCTTTGCGACTTGCGAGCCCAGCCGTGTCAGACCAGCTGATGCAGGGGCTCTGTCACAGGGGGCACAAGGCCCAGTGGTTATGTCACAGCACAATGTTGTACAACCTGCTATTCAAGAACACTTAAATCTTGAAAAACCTGTAGCTCTCTTGTCACCTCACTTTTCGCACTCTTGACAAATCACTAATCAGTCAGATCAAGACTGAAAATTGAAGAGGATAAGCTCTTTTGTGGGATGTACTTGCAGTTTCAATTCAATGACATAAATTACTCGAAATTACCAATTAAATTGTACTGTACCATGACGAATCTACCATTGAAAGAAAATTGTATCATGACCCTGCTATAAAAAAAACTGAAACAAGCTCCAATTGCATATGATAAATTTGGCGATGTTTATAAATCTTGCTGCCTTAGACAAGCAAATCTTCAATTTGTTTCAATTTCAGTCGAGTTCTTCACCAAAAATCCATCGTATATCGACAACCAATGCCTATCACCGAAATCTTGTAGAAATCCTCAATCCCGCAAAATTTCGCAAGGCCGCTCTTTGTTTACATTATAGTGATGGGCCAATCTGACCGCTCAAGTACTTGTTTTGCGGGAGTAAGTACATTTTTGTCGTTTTTCAAACGGCTATAACTTGCAAAGTATAGCATCAATAGGCATTTTATGTATATCGTTGAAATCGGCAGAGTCTGGAGACTTAACTGATAGGCAATACATTCCGATTCCTTTCAATTTTTAAACCCTGATAATCCCTTTAATATGGGTGTAATGCCTTTGTAGGTAATAGGTAGGAAAATATGGCAGTTATCAAGAACTATAAAATATAAGGACAAAATCAAATTTCCATAGAAAATATCCATGAAATATCTCATGTATTTGTGAAATTACGTGCTATTTTATCTTTTTTTGTATCAAAGATGAATTAATTTGAATGATCTTTATCATTGCAAAATTTCATTTCTTGTTTATGGTATATTAATCACGATTGTAAGCAAGCAAACAGGGCGCGAAAACAGAACGTGCGCAACATCTGTAAAAAGAGGGAGGCGCAGGGTATGTTTTTTGATATTTATGCTGTTTTTCGAGCTGTTCATCGTTTTGTTACATTTCTAAAATCAATATAATAATTCCAGTCTTATTGCGATTGGTCGGTACTATGGCATCTAGGCTTACAAGTTACATTGGGTCAGATTTTTCTGCAAACAACCCTGCTCGCTCGCATGTTGAGTTTACAAATTGACAAGTTCAAACAGATGCAATAGGATTTGCTTTCCTTCAGTTTTCTTTTGATTGGTAGACACAAGGCTATACCTATAATTCAGTAGAAATTTACTTTTGTGTATGCTGTAGGTGTGATGTAGCATTGATGGAACTTAAATTTATGGCAAATGCACATGATCAACAATATCCAGGGCCTTATTCAATGCTCAAGTTTCTGCGGCTCCTGTGGAAAAAAGGCAGGGCTTAGATGGCAGCTGATCAGGTGACGCACAGACAGCAGTTCCCTCAGTCCTGATTGGTCGTTAGATAAGCCGGCCTTAATGACGGACGCCGGTGAAAACGGCGCCGCAGGGTGCATGTAGTCACGTGGCTATTTAGAAGTTCTCCCCCTTTGTACGCCTTACACACGCTGGTTGTCATGTGATCTGTGCAAATGAATTTCAAGAGCCTTGATCAAATTGCCCCGGGCACCCTGTTTTCACCATCATCCTTTATGACCCTGGGAATCGTGGCGGCTTCAGAGTTCAGACACTTGTACAGGGCGATTGTCAAGCATGATAGATAAATGTGCAATATACTGCAAGTCTGCAATGCAACCGCACTTAGCTCAGTGCTGTCAAATCCTTACTATGGTATAAGATACAGTTCTGACTTCTGCTCTGCTTTGGCTCAGTAATCTAACCATAAAGAATGTAATGTCATAGCTATCATGCTATCTTATTTCTTATATCTTATATCATTGTTGGTAAGCTGCTTGTCCTGGGTAGGTAGGTGCATAATTTTGGTATATGTCAAGTTTAGGTCCTAACTACAATTGTGACGCTGTTGATACAAATATGAAACAGCAAAAATTTTAGGTTTTAGGTTAGGTTAGGTTGAAGGTTTGTAGGTTTTAGGTTCTGGTAGGTAGGTTTGTAGGTTTAAGGTTGTTAGGTTGTAGGTTTGTAGGTTTGTAGGTTGTAGGTTGGTAGGTTATAGGCAAGGCTATATAAACCAGGTAGAACGTTCCCGTCGAAAAAGTGGTGACAAGCGATAATTAGTAGCCGCGACCCTCACTTGTTCAAAACTATATCCGCAAGCAGCATTTACAGGCTAGCGGAAATCGACCAATCGGCGTTCGGCAATACTCGACGCTGATTGGCCCGATGCTCGTGACGAAATTGCGGGGGACTGTAGCTATTCCCCTATGGCGTTTAATAGACTTACGGCTTTTGAAGGGGATTTATACCAGTTTTTGTTGGGTTTGAGGCCATTTTTGAGCTTGGATATTCTTTCTGTGACTTTTGACTGTGTAATAACGACATTTAATCATAACATTTCTATATACTACCGGTGTCGCATCGGCCAAAAAGACCGTAAGTACATGGGATAGACGGACCACTGCTGATGGGGCCACACATGTCGGCGTGTGGTCATCGGAGGTCCATGAGGGCTCGATATAGGCCCTTCATGGGTCGGTATAGGCCCGGTGGGTCCAGTGCAAGCCTATCAGGGGCCGGTGCTGACCCAACAGGGCCCAGTGGCATATAATGTAAGGCTGTCTAGGGACGTTGAGGGCTCATGGGGGCCATATAGGACCAATAGGGACCACAACAGTCAATCAGGGGCCATTTAGGCCAATAAAGGCACTTCAGGGGACTTGAAAAGGTCATTCAAGAGCCGTGGTGGGCCCATGAGGGGACGGCATTGGTCCAGCAGGTGCAGTCAGGGATGTTGTACGGGTTTCTCAGTGGCCCATTTGGGCATATCAGTGACCAATTTGGACCCAGCAGGGGGCTTTGTAGACCTATCAGGGGCTGGTGATGGTTCATCAGGGGCCAGCGTTAGTCCATCAGGGCACGGCATATGCCCATCAGAGGTAATTGCGAGCCCACGCTGAACAATGATGGCCCTTCAACGGCCCCTAATGGATCTACATTGACCCATGGGCCATGATGTGTCATGTATGCCCCTATGACAGGCCTACTCAGACCCCTGATGGACATTCCCGGCCTCTGATGACCCTATACTGAATGCTGATGGGGCTCTAAGTTTCTCCAATAACCCTTCGTCAACCCATTATTACCATACGCTGGCACTAGGGGCCCCACATCAGCCGCAGGGCAGTCCGTGCCATGACAGCATGTCTTTTCGGCCGATATTACATCGGTAATATTTATCAAAATCATGATTTTATGGTGTCATTATATAGCTAACAGTCATAAGAAATATATTTCATCTCGAAAACAGCTCCAAACAGCATATAATTTTAAAGAAACTCCTCCGAAATCCAAAAGCCTATTCGGGTCCATAGAGAATAACTGCGGTCCCCCGCAATTTCGTCACGAGCGTCGGACCAATCAGCGTCGAGTACTGCCGAGCGCTGATTGGTGAATTTTCCGCTAGCGTGTAAGTACTGCTCGCGGAACAAGAGTTCGTCGACAATCCTCCACAAACGTCTGTCACCATTTTTCGTAATGCTAAACAGCCGGAGCGTACCCCCCTGGTTATAGGTAAGTACATAGGTAAGGTTAGGTCAGGTTTGATTATGTTTTTCTTTTATTTGCAAGACATATGAGTATCATTTTTGGATTCAGGATGTCAAATAATGTAAAAATATGAAAAATTTATCAATGAAATCTGCTTAGGACTTAAACTTGACATTTACCATTAATTTTGTCATTGTAAATCCCCTGCTAAGCTATTATTGATTCACAGCTGTTGCTTCCATACCTATCTTTCAATCATAATTTCTTCCTTTATCCACCAGATGCCAGATTGATTTGACCATGGTCATGAGTCATATTGCTAGCTCATCACAGATAGTCCAGTTGCATGCTTGATGTTTGGTGCCCAACTGTCATGAATGATACCAACAATTCTATCATGGAGGTACTTATATCTGCTTTACATTGCAGGCTAGTCAACAAGATACATGATAAGGTATCTCCCTTTTGGTTCTAACAGAATGCAATTTTCAGGCCATGGATTTGCCAGGGTCAAGTCTGTTCAATGGTGGAAGTATTCACTTTGATGGTCTATCAATAGAGGCAGGAGCCAGTGGAGAGCCAGATGAGGAGGCAGAGGCAGCTGAGGAAGAAGAGAGGAGGAACCAGGAGGTATGTGTGACTGCAATCTTATTCAACTCACCTTCCTTCCACTCTCAGCAACATTGTACCATGGCTCTATGTTGTACTTGTGTCACTGATTATACTGCTGTTTTAACCTGTCATGATTTATGTTTGCTTGTGTGTGCCACCTTCCCAGTTTGGATGGCTTCGTATCCACCAGGCTAGCTTGATCTATGGCCTGGCTCCCTCCCCACCTACCTTAGTCTTTTCATTTGGCTGCTCCTTGACCTGGGAAGGGCTGAACAGATCACTTAGAAATTATTGCATTATTACTTTTACTGTTACTTTATGCCCTGTAATTCAGACCTTAAAACATAAGTAGGGCTTATGAAAAGCACATCTGATTGAGCATTTCAGTAATCTATGAAAACTTTTTTCAATATGAATGCTTATTTCAGTATGGCAGCATACCCCAGAATCCCAGTGAGGGGCTTTAAGTGTTGGTTGGGTTAGCTTTGACTTATGTGAACAAGAGTTCATGCAATTTCTGGCTTTTGCTAATTGGAAAACTCAACCACCTTCAGCTTCAGAAGTGGCTGAGTTTTTCTGAACACTATTTCTTTTTTAACCCGCGCACCGACGGGGGGGGGGCGGATATCCGCCCCCCCTGAGGTTTTTCGCGAATAGCGGGAAAACCGCGGCGCGTAGCGCCGAGAAATTTGGTATGACTATTCCCTTATCAATTTTACACATGGTGTGCAAGTTTGAACCTCCTACCTTTCAAGGTCAGGTCACCAGGTCACTTTGAATGACCCAACCTCAAGTCACTTTTTTGCAACTTTGTCACCGTGCCAGAGCTACAGTAGATGTCGGAGGCCTTTGAAAGTCGCAGGATGTTATTAGGTCATTAGTAGCTACAATTTGTATATCTCGGAATTTTGATATCGGTGACCTAAGGTCAGGTCAATTTCGCGACCTCCCCATTATAAGTCAATGGGGGAAAAATCAACTCCCTGTTTTTACCACTAAAACGGGTCGGAATGGCCCCATATACCATACATGACTTCATATACGATCAACCTTCAGTACCTTGAGGTCTGTTTTGCTGTTGGGCAGCTGTGAGGTCATGTGACGTCATCAAAGGTCACCAAAGGTTTTTGGCCAATAACTCCGTACAGGAACAAGATACAGACGCGTGGATGGTCTCATTGTGTTCAGCTCGTCAAGACGCATCGAATGATATACATGATGACCTCGAGGTCACGTGACCTGAGGTCAACCTTTGACCTTGACCTTTCGAGGTCAACATATATCATTCGATGCGGATTGACGAGAGGATCACGATGATGCCCTTAGTTTGTTCCTATCTTGACTAATTCGAAAGTTATTTGAGAAAAACTCTCTCCATATTTAGCGCCGCCATTTTGACTTTTTCGACTCCTGTGACGTCATCTTTGACCTGACCTGAAAATGACCTTAGTAAAAATTGTAGATCTTGACCGTGCGTATCCGATGCCGTTTACCGCTTGTCGCTATCTTGCTTCGTTCTCGAGATCTCAGGGGGGGGGGGCGGTCATCCGCCCCCCCCCCCGTCGGTACTAAGTTGGCGCAGACCCCCGTCGGTGCGCGGGTTAAGTTGATTTATGCTGCCATCAGTTTCAATAACACAAAAAAATACTTGTGTGTTATATTCTTGTGTCTTTTGCAATGCACTTCTAGCTATCAGTTATCTGAATAGTTCTTCATAAACACAACCTATAAGAAGTTCAAAATGGTTTTCAAGCATGTATAAGCTGCTATTGCTGGTGTCCATCTCTTGTATTATCGACATCTCTGCTGTTGGCATGCTGAAGGCTTATTGCCAAATTTGTCTTTTTCAGTTACAAAATGTTCTAAAAGATGCATTTGATGATCTGATTGATGATGATGAAGATGAGGATGCCACCATGAGCCACACTGACCCCAGCTTTCATCCAGAACAATATCCAACATCTACACCTTTTATTGCTGGAAAGGAGAGGTAAGTGTTAGGCCTTAGCAATACTTCAGATTATGGAATAACTTAGAGCATGAACTGTCAATGGCATGTTGACCACTTAGTTATTTTAAGTTTTATTAAGCCTTAGTTTTTTAATTATACAAGTGCCAGTGTAAAATGTGACTGTGATATGTAGTTTTGAATTTTTGCCTATTTCGCTTGCTACAAATATTATTTAGCATGATAAGTGTACTTTTTTGATGCATACATGGTAGCCCTGTTTTCAGCTGAACTTTAATATGCTGCAGCCCCATCTAGGTCCACTTTTCTTGTCCTCAGATCGCTGTACGATGAACTAGGTGGCCAGTACAACCTGCCTCGAATGAGCGACCCTGGCCCTGCATATAACCTCGGCTCGGACGGCGATTACCACGGCAACCCAGGCGGCGACTACCATAGGGACGACCCAGCCGGCGACTACCACGGCGACCCCGGCGGCGGCTACCCCGGCGCCGGATACCACTCTGGGGGCGAGTACGAGCCGGCGGGCCGCGACGACGAGCCGCTCGGCTTCCAGACGCTGCAGCCAGAGGAGACCAACGCCGGCCTGACGGAGATGGTCAACACGCCCCGCCAGCACCTGGACACGTCAGGTGAGGGGGCGCCGCAGCAGGCAGCGTAGACGTCGTGGTACGAGGACTGGGCACTGTGAAAATGGGAGGCATGCTCATTGCTCGTACACTGACGCTGTGTCAAATTGACTCGTCGAGCTGCTGATAATATGGTGCTGATTCGTTCAAACGATAGTCAGCATGTCTAGCACCCGTGTCGACACTTGAGACTGACACGGCCTCTGTCTCCTCTCAGACTCGTCGGCTGCCCACTACCGCCACTGCTACACCAGCCCGCGGAGCGAGCTGGCGGCAGCGGCGGCGGACGACGGCAGCGGCGACGCCGACGACCTCAGCAGCGGTAACATGATCGAGATGGGTCTGCGCGCGCACCAGGAGCCGGGCGGCTGGCCGGGCGGCGGCCGTGCCCTGCCCGAGCCGGCGGCGCGCACCGAACCCGCCGGAGACCTACTTGACCCGGGCAAATACGTGGCCAACAAACAGAAGGACTACATACTCGGTGAGCGGCTGACCGTTTGTCTAACTGCATTCGCACGGAAACTCCGAGAAGTGGGGAAGCTGTGATCCATATTTTTACGCGCTGAAGTGGTAGGGCGCGGGCCGGTACAGTGAACAGTCACTATCATGGCAGTCACGGCACAGCTGCCGCCGCGGCCGTTCAGGTATTTTACCTCGATATTTGCGCCACTCAGCTGTCTTATCGAGCGCCCCGGCGTCCTCCCGTTCTCTGCGTCTGCCTGTGTCTGACGGTCGCGCTCTCTGTGTGTGTCCGCCGCAGCGCGCACCTCGCGCGACCAGCTGGAGACCCTGTACGAGGCGCGCGGCCACGAGATCGGCCGGCTGCGCTCGGAGCTGGACCGGCTCAAGGCCGACTCGGCGGCCGAGCTGCGCGCCACCCGCCACCAGGCGGCGCTGGCGGCGGCTGACGGCCAGGGCCTGCAGACCAGTCTGCAGCAGGCGCAGAACCTGCTCGGTAGGTTACACTCGGCGGGCGGAATCACGGCGCACAGTGTGCCATCAGTGTCCGCGGTCCGGGATCTGATCAACATGTTGCCTCAATATCTATTCACTATTGCCTAGACTCGAGTCCCATCGGTGTAATCCCTGAGCTGCTGTTTGCTTGTTGATTCTTTCCGAGCTCCATCAATGCTGTCTGAGCTACTCCACAGTTTGTGTTTTCAGTAAAGCAGGCATGATATTGCTGTCACCCAAACGGATGCAATCACGTCACCCCTGTCTGGACATTGATAGTTTTTGCATGTGAATGCTGTATTCCTAGATACAATTAATGGTTTATTTTTTCATTTTTATGGATCTCAACTAGCTGTTGGTAAACATATGTTCTGTCTTTGTAATTTTTAGTTTTCCGCCTATATTTTTACTTCCGCAGTGCATTTTCAGCTTTCGTGTGGTCGGAGCTATAACTTTGTTTAAGAATGCATTATTTATGGTTTTCTTGTGAATATTGTTTGCATGCGTTTGATGCAAAGTAATATTCCTGTACAGTGGAGAAAGAAGATGAACTGACAAAACTTCGCGGGGAAATTGATTCGTTAAAGATTCAGCTGAAGGCAACAGAGGATGCTAAGAAAGAGGTGAAGTTTTACTTTATCATGTTATCTTCTACGTTTATCTTATCGTTTATAGTGTTGTCCGGATGCACTATGCTGTTAATATTTTATTGCAATTTTGGTTTTACTCAGTAACCTTCACGCTTGTTTGCTGCGTGTTTGGCTCACTTTCTGCCTGCTGGGCCTGCTGTCTCCCGTACGCTATCTCCGGTCGTGGCCAGTATGTGTGACCGAACGTGCGCCGTGTCGCAGAGCACCTCGCGGCTGCAGGCGGCTGAGGTGACCGTGCAGAGTCTACAGGCGGAGCTGACGGAGCTGCGCCGCTCCGAGACGCTGTCCCGCAGCGCCGAGCGCCACCAGCAGCTGGTGGACGGCCTGCAGCGCCGCCACGCCGAGGAGCTGGCCGCCCAGCAGCGCCGCATGGACGCGCTCTCCGTCCAGCTGCAGACACAGACGGACGCCGCCGCCACCCTGCGCGCCCAGCTGGCCGACTCGGAGCAGGCGCGCCACCGGCTGGCCGCCGACAAGGGTGACGTCATCAACCAGATGGCGGCCGGCCTGGAGGCGGCGCAGGCGCGCTGCCGGCAGCTGATGCAGGCCGAGCCGGCCCAGCTGCGCGAGCGGCTGGCGGAGGAGGAGCGGCAGCGCGAGCAGCTGCAGCTGCAGCTGGCCGCTGCTCAGGTGAGTGGCCACGGCACTGGGTGCGGGAGGCGCGACTGAGGTCTTCAGGATGACAATAAATGATCTGGGAATGAGTGGAATAAGGCTGTTGGAGCTTGACAATCTACTAGTGTATCATTCATCCTAGCTGTATACTTTTGATGTAAGGCAACTTAAAAAGCTCGAACGGTGCACCTGGCCACGGTACTCATTAGCCGGTGACATGTTGACTCCGTGTCATGCGTGTGACCCACAGGACCAGGTGAGCAGTCTGCAGCGGGACCTGGAGGCCTGCGAGGCGGTGCTGCGCCTCGGTGGCCGGGACGACACGACGGCGGACAGCTCGGCGCCACTGGCCGGTCCCGCCCACTCCACGCCCGTCAGCAAGTGAGCAGCAACGCCGCCGCTGAGCGAAGGGAATCTAGTTTTATCGCCGGTGATTTAGCTGCTCATGATTAAGGTGCTCCGCTGAACGGTAAATCACAATGAAGTTAAGTTTGATGTCATGGCTACCTATGTCTGCCCGTGTGGTGACCGGTCTCCGCTCCCCAGGCCGTCGGCTGCCGGCTCCACCGAGCCCTCTCCGTTCTCTCTGCGCCGAGAGCTGATGAGAGCCATGGAGAACTCGCGCGCGCGCCGCGAGGAGGTGGCCCGACTGCGCACAGAGCTGGAGGGGACGCGCGACCAGCTGCGGACCGCCACCGCCCAGCTGACGGAGAAGGACGCTCAGCTGACGGAGAAGGACGCCCAGCTGACGGCCGCCAGAGACCAGGTGCGGGTCTGAGCGGGGACGGCAGTGAAGACCAGCGAGGGACCAGCAGGTCCCGGTGACGAGCGATTTACTGGTTTACCCAGGGCATTTTGTGGACTGCTAAAAGAGTCTTGTCAAGTTGACATGCCACTTAACGCACTTTCTTCTAAATCTGTGCGGCTTACCTGGACGCTGATCATTCTGAAGCCAAGCGCAATACTTTACGATTGGACAGTTAAAGGACAAGATTACGCGGAGCACAACATATTCTTTAGCTGCTTATAGAATGTGTATGGTGACTGCATCTGTGTTAACTCATAGCGGCCTCTCGTTGCTGTGTTTGTAGGCGAAGCAGGTGCAGCAGCCGGCTGATCAGCAGGCTCAGCAGCAGCAGCAGCGCCGGCTGGACGAGCTGGGGCTGCGGCTGGCTACCGAACAGAAACAGCGCAAACTGCTGGAGGACCAGCTCAGAAAGATCAAGGCCGAGGGCGAGAAGGTCCACAAGGTCAGTCGGATGCTGGGTGTTGCAGGCGCATGTCCCCGCACAGTGCACTGCCTGATTGGGTTGTGACAGTCCAGACTGGGAGCTGAGGGCCCCAGCCGCCGCTAGTGACTAGCGGCTAGTGACATGTTGAACGGCGGATGACTGTACTCACTCAATGTTTGGCCGTCCGAGTGTTTTGTGATTTGTGCACACTAACCCAGTTGCCGCCCCATACCATTTCTTGACCGATTGTCCCCATCTGTATTTACATCTGTATTTGTATTTACATCTGTATTTGTAGTGCTGTTTCCGGACCAATACCTTGTGATGCCTCACCGGTCTGCGTCTGCGTTCCCTCTGTACTGCGTTCTGGCTTACTTGTCCCTAGTCTGTGTGCTAACTGTTCTCTGTATCTCTGTCACGCTCAGACGGCCGTGGAGCTGCGGCGCCGTCTGTTCTGACTCCCTGTGTCCCTCCCGTGTCCCTCCCGTGGTCAGACGGCCGTGGAGCTGCGGCGCCGTCTGTTCTGACTGTCCCTGTGTCCCTCCCGTGGTCAGACGGCCGTGGAGCTGCGGCGCCGTCTGTTCTGACTGTTCCTGTGTCCCTCCCGTGTCCCTCCCGTGGTCAGACGGCCGTGGAGCTGCGGCGCCGTCTGTTCTGACTCCCTGTGTCCCTCCCGTGCTCAGACGGCCGTGGAGCTGCGGCGCCGTCTGTTCTGACTGTTCCTGTGTCCCTCCCGTGTCCCTCCCGTGCTCAGACGGCCGAGGAGCTGCGGCGCCGTCTGTTCTGACTGTGCCTGTGTCCCTCCCGTGCTCAGACGGCCGTGGAGCTGCGGCGCCGTCTGACTACTGACTGTCCCTGTGTCCCTCCCATGCTCAGACGGCCGTGGAGCTGCGGCGCCGTCTGTTCTGACTGTCTGCCCCCCCCCCCATGTCCCTCCCATGCTCAGACGGCCGTGGAGCTGCGGCGCCGTCTGTTCTGACTGTCTGCCCCCCCCCCCATGTCCCTCCCATGCTCAGACGGCCGTGGAGCTGCGGCGCCGTCTGTTCTGACTGTCCCTGTGTCCCTCCCGTGGTCAGACGGCCGAGGAGCTGCGGCGCCGTCTGTTCTGACTGTCCCTGTGTCCCTCCCGTGTCCCTCCCGTGGTCAGACGGCCGAGGAGCTGCGGCGCCGTCTGTTCTGACTGTCCCTGTGTCCCTCCCGTGGTCAGACGGCCGAGGAGCTGCGGCGCCGTCTGTTCTGACTGTCCCTGTGTCCCTCCCGTGCTCAGACGGCCGAGGAGCTGCGGCGCCGTCTGACTACTGACTGTCCCTGTGTCCCTCCCGTGGTCAGACGGCCGAGGAGCTGCGACGCCGTCTGTTCTGACTGTGCCTGTGTCCCTCCCGTGTCCCTCCCGTGCTCAGACGGCCGTGGAGCTGCGGCGCCGTCTGTTCTGACTGTGCCTGTGTCCTTCCCGTGGTCAGACGGCCGAGGAGCTGCGGCGCCGTCTGTTCTGACTGTTCCTGTGTCCCTCCCGTGCTCAGACGGCCGAGGAGCTGCGGCGCCGTCTGTTCTGACTGTGCCTGTGTCCCTCCCGTGCTCAGACGGCCGAGGAGCTGCGGCGCCGTCTGTTCTGACTGTGCCTGTGTCCCTCCCGTGCTCAGACGGCCGTGGAGCTGCGGCGCCGTCTGACTACTGACTGTTCCTGTGTCCCTCCCGTGGTCAGACGGCCGTGGAGCTGCGGCGCCGTCTGTTCTGACTGTCCCTGTGTCCCTCCCGTGGTCAGACGGCCGAGGAGCTGCGGCGCCGTCTGTTCTGACTCCCTGTGTCCCTCCCGTGTCCCTCCCGTGGTCAGACGGCCGAGGAGCTGCGGCGCCGTCTGTTCTGACTGTCCCTGTGTCCCTCCCGTGCTCAGACGGCCGAGGAGCTGCGGCGCCGTCTGTTCTGACTGTTCCTGTGTCCCTCCCGTGTCCCTCCCATGCTCAGACGGCCGAGGAGCTGCGGCGCCGTCTGTTCTGACTGTGCCTGTGTCCCTCCCGTGGTCAGACGGCCGAGGAGCTGCGGCGCCGTCTGTTCTGACTGTCCCCGCGTCCCTCCCGTGCTCAGACGGCCGAGGAGCTGCGGCGCCACATGACGGAGCAGATGGAGCAGGCCGACAGAGACAAACTGGAGGCCGTGGAACACGTGCGTGCCACCTGTCTGCAGCTGCACGACGACATGATCGAGAAGGTGCGCGCCGAGAAGATGGAGGAGTACGAGACCGAACTGGACGCGCTCAGGTGAGGACGCCGCCGCTCGACAGGGACTCGATTGGGAGGTTTTATAAAACTGACGCTACCCGGTCACCGTCGGATCGCGTGGAGGTTTTCTTTTTACCGAAATGACAGTGAAAAATGTTACGCAACTTACCAGTTTGATGTCTTCCGTTTTTAAGCTTTCGATTCGTGTGTCGTAAGCTCTGTAACTGCATTCGTCCGGTGTTTAACCCTAGAACGCCTGGGGGGGGGGGGGGGTGTATCAACCCCCCCTGAGGTTTTTTCGAAGTGCACGCTAAACGGCTTGTCGTAGCGGGCTGAAATTTTCAATACCCTCTAGCGCAACCTTTGCGCATCTTTTGCCGAAAAAAAAAAATTGATCGGGTCACGTCAGGTCACGGAGTTATGACGTCATAAGAGGTACAGCCTCCGGCCGGATTTTCACAAACTGAGTGCCAACGCCCGAGGTTTCCTGCCGGTGGTACGGACATCGGTTGATGGATCGTGATGAAACTTCCCATGCATGTTGGGGCAAGTATTGGCTATCATATGGTATAAGAAATTTGACCGGGTCAGGTCAGGTCACGGAGCTATGACGTCACAAGAGGAACAGCGTCCGGTACTATTTTTGAAAAGCGCCCGAACCACTATTTTGCTAATTCTTGTCACCTCAATGGGAATATGCAGCAATATTAGCTTCTATAGGGAGCAAATGGACCTCCCAAATCCAAAAATACAATCAGATTTCAAAAATTTAAATTTTGATTTTTCGAATTTCTGCCGCCGACTGTGACCTTGCCGACTTCCGGCGCTCCGAACGCGCCATTTTTAGAGCTAGGGAAACGAAATACATACCAAACGATAGAGAATTGATCAAGGAACACGATAGTGAAGGTTTCAAGTCGATATCTCCCACCGTTTTGCCGCAATTGCCGCCGAAAGTTGAAAAAAGTCTATTTTCCGAAAATTTGACCTTTGACCGGTCAAAAGTAGGTCAAATGTTGACCTAGGACCAAAAAATATGCCACCAATCGCGAGATCTCGTTGAGAGCAATCCGTTGGTTTTTTCCGCTAAGCTTTACGACCTTCCGTTTCGAAACGCCAGGGGGGAATCGTAACAACCCCCCCCCCCCCCGGTCGTTCGTGTTATGAGAAATGGCCTGGTCGTGCGAGGGTTAAGATATTTGGTTATTGATGACAATGATGGTGTGAATTTTACTATAAAATGTCATTAATGTTGCTTCCATTACAGAACTGAGCTAAGTAAGGCGCAAGAGGAGCTGACTGAAGTCAAGGAGCTGTATGTGAAAGTTTGTCAGGAGAAAGATCAGCTGGAGCAAGACGCCACGGCAGGTGAGGTTCAAAGAGACGTGAATGCCCATTTACTCCTCATTTACCTTGTAGGCTTCCACGAATGCTATGTGACTATGCTACGTTTGAAATACTGTCGTGTGTTTTCTGCTGTGAATTTATGCGGGGTACGTTGGTCCGACCACTGACACCCGCTCGTGCGCCGTCCGTCAGCGAGTCAGACGGCCGAGGCCGAGCGGAACCACGCCGTCAAGTCAGCGCTCAACCAGCACTACGACCGGTGGTACGCCGACTGGAAGCGCGACCAGGAGCGCGCCATCGCAGAGGCCGTGGACGCCGAGCGGCGGCAACATCACAGGGAGGTGAGACTAGTCAGGGTGGGTGGTCACGTGTGATCATCAGGCCGTATCGTATCGCAAAAAATGATACGGACAGCTTTGCTGCAAAATATGCCTATGCGAATTTCGTCTCGCGCTTAATGGGCCTATGTTGCGGTATGCACACTGCGCAGTATTAGCTGACTAACTGGCTATCTATGTCTTTTTACCTTTGTTTCCTTCTGTCGTCCAATAACCAGTCGCGTATATGACCGTCATTTGGTGGTCTGACGCCTGACGGAGACGTGAGAGTGTGTGTCCGAATATTCGAGTGTATGTGACACCGTATATGCCGCCCGCCACTCCGTCCGCCAGGTGGCCAGCGGCGGAACCCAGACGGAGGAGGCGGCGGCCCCGGCGCGGCCGGCCCTCTCCGCGCACGGCACCCAGACCAGCCCCCCGCCGCTGACCCGGGACGACGCCGTCCAGGCCGACGATATTCAGCTGGCCGCCGAGCAGGACAAACTAAAAAAGGTGCGTCTGAGCGCAGCCGGCCGGTCTCGGGCCGCTTGTCTGGGGTTTATGGCTGAGCTGCCACGCCGGGCGGACATAGGACTCGTTTGTTTGTGACGCGTTTGTTACGTTCGTAATCTTGAGCCGCGCCTACGATCTATCGTTCCTGACTCAAGGCTACATTTTTTTCCTGAAATGCATGAGATCGTGTTGCCTTGTCTGCAGTACGACACGTCTTCATAGAATAGTCACGTGTGAGCACTGTCGCATATGACAGTGATCACACTTGCTTCATTCGATGGCTGATTAGGTGACATGAAAATGGCATGAGCAATTCGAACGTGCTCTGATTGATGTTTGGCGCTTCTGGTCAATGGTCATTGTCATGCTTGGTACGAGTCCGAAACTCGGATCTCTGAGGTGCATGCTGGTCTGCGGTGTCGGGGCATGTGTCGGTCCTGGTTCTGTTGCCGATTGTGTGCATGCTGAGCATCTATCAACGTATCCTGCTTCTGGCGTTCAGAGGCTGAAGCGCGCATGTCTGGACAAGAAGAAGCTTCAGACGGAGGCGGAACATTTGCAGCAGCAAATGAAAAAGGTGGCGGATGATTACGAAGAAAGGATAAGAAAGGTACCGGGCCAGATGGACACCCGTAAACCGATTCTGTTTTTCAAATGAGCCGACCGTAGTCCACCTCATATTTTGTTCACCCATTTATTATCAAAGATTAATTGTATGCATCCAGCGTAATTAAGCTTTGCTGATTAGATTAGAACCGATTTTCACGTATCATGGCCCCGTGTCATGCCCTGAAACGTGCTCATAATCAAGGAAACCTGAGCTGTGATCGCATGCCATGACCGTATACCGTAATTACATCGTAACTGCGCCATGACCTTCCGTCGTACCCGTGTGTCGTGACCTAACGCCGTCACCTCACACTGTAACCTGTGCGGCGCCAGGAGCGGCTGGAGGCGGAGCGGAAGGTGCGCGAGGCGCGGCGCCGTCCGTCCGGCTCGTCCGACTCGGATCTGGTGAAAACTCTGCGTCAGGAGCTGGAGGACGCGCACACCCGACTGAGGAAGCTCGCCGAACAGACGTGCACTGAGAAGGTGAGCGGGACGGGCGCAGCGCCCGGTGGCGGGGCCAGACCACTGTATCGTCGACGTTAGTGCGACGAGTCGGGTCGCAGGTCGTTCCTCGGTGCATCTGGTTCTGACTAGGCAGCTGCAGTTCGATGTCGGGATGTGGACTGTGGAGTTATGTCTCATCATGCTGTTGATTCTGAGACTTTGTCGGCTACACGCCGGTGTTCAAAGTGAAGACGTGCCCAACAGCTGACAGCCCGTCCCGATGTGGCGGCAGGACGAGCTGATCGTGGCGTACGAGTCCCGGCTGCGGGAGGCTGTAGAACAGGACCGTCGCAAGGCGGCCGCCCTGGCAACGGCACAGCGACGGCACGAGACCGCCGACCAGCTGCGTGACGAGCTGGAGCGACTGCGCGTCGAACACGAGACCCTGCTGCGACAGAACGAGGACAACTACAAACAGGGACTGGCCAGCTACCGGCAGCTCGTCGAGAACAAGGTGGGTGGTGGGACGACCTACCGGGGTAATCGCGTTCCGGAGGAGAATAGGAGGCGTTGCGGGAACTACATGTGGAGTGACCCTTACAGCTGACAAGGTTTCATGTGTTTTATAATTTGTTCCAAGTCTAGTCTAAAGTAAGTTGCTGACTGCAACTTATGTATAATTTGTTCGGGGTTTGATGCGATAGTGTCAGTCAGATTGTAAATGTCCTGGAAGGTGAACTATCTGACTGGGCGGCGGGCGGCGCGCAGGTGGCAGAGCTCACCAAGATCGAGGAGGAACTGCGGAGGGAGTCGGCCGCAGCCTCCCAGAGTCTCCGGGAGGAGAACGCCCGGCTCACCGCCCAGACCGCCGCCCTGGAGGAGAGCTACGACAATCTACTGGCGCAGCGCCAGCAGGACCGCGAGAACTTCGAACGACAGGTGAGAATACTCACAGACGAGTCGAATTGTGGGTCGAAACAACTAACTGGAGAACAGAAATAGGTTCACTTTGTCAGAAATTATGGAAAATGACGACTTTCATGTGAGTTTTGCACAACTCGGCCACCCGTATTTAGTATACTCATTAGTGGATTTACCGCAAATTGATTGAATGTTCTTGAATGTTTTTTTCCATCTCTGCCTGAGAACATGATTTCAGTATGTTTTTCGCAGTTTTCTGACGATTATTGCACCAGTTATGCGTAGCATGTGCGTACCTAGAGCATACGAGTATTCATTCAACCTAATCTTTAAAGGTAGTGTGCTACCTTCCAATGATTTCCCATTTTATTTTTCCTAGGAAAAGAAGCTTCTGTTTTTACCTGATATCGCAAAAAAAATCAAAAATGGGCCTGGAATAGTGCCCTTTTCGCCTAAAAGTTTATCGGTTTTTCGATATGTATACCAACTGTAGTGGGCTGACTTGCAAACAGGCGTCGGTAACAATCGTGAATGCGGCGCACATGTGACAATAAGCACAGGTCATTGTAGAGTTACGACGCACGGGAATGAGTTATCAGCTGTCTAATCGTAGACAACACAATGTCGAACTTAAACTGTAAACCTGCATTGGTATTGTTTCTTTAATTTGGCTGTCGATCATTAATTTATGGTTTGAAATATGATTTTATGTAAAATAATTGATATGAAACAGCCGTCTCTTAAGTTATGACCCCATTTCACCACACGCAAGTGGCAGAAATGACAATGATCAGCTGACGCATTTTTCTTGGCCGAATGCAGAGCGCGCGGCCCGACGCACCACGCGTATTTGGAAATTCCGACCTCGACGAGCATCAGAAGCCACCTAACAGGCGTGTTCGAAACCGCAGGAGATGATGATGAACGGGTTTATCGAAACTTGATTGGATGAGCCTATCGGTAATAACGATTTTAGTGTGTGCATTTATTGTTCATAGTGGTGTGAAATGTGGTTGGGGTACGACCGACAACCCGTCGGGGCGAATTTCGCACTGGGGTACTCAAAATTTGAAGAATTTAAGATGTTTCCATGAGTTTTGAAGGTATGGATAAGTTCTAAAAATCCGGTTCGCCTTATCCGGGTCATTAACTCCATATGGTCCAAGAAAGCTAGCACACTACCTTTAATCGCTACTGTCAACCGGAGCTACAGTAGCGTCACCCGCACTCCCGTCCATGCACTGTGTTTGAGAGCCGGCCGCCATTTGTACAGTTTATCCGTGGCGCGTTCCCAGATCCAGCAGCTGACGGCGGAGTCGGCCAGCGGCGACCGCGAGCGGCTGGCCGAGCTCGAGTCGCGCCTGCAGAAGGCCGACGCCGAGTCCGACCAGCTGCGCGACAGTCTGCGCCAGAGTCGCGAGAAGCTGCGCAACTACCACGGCTACGTCAAGGAGCGCGAGCAGCACTACGACGGCGAGTTCCGCCGGCTCGAGGCGGAGTACCGCGTGGCCGTCGGCAAGATGAAGGAGAAGGTGATGCTGGCACGCGAGGGCGCCGCGCGCGCCCGGCCGCCGGCCGCCGCCGCCGCCACCCAGACCGATGTGAGCGGGGAGGAGCTGGCCCGCGTGCTGCAGGAGATATCGGTCTTCCACCGGACCTGGGGCCAGCTGCGGCTCGAGGTCACCCAGGCGCTGCAGCGCTGCACTCTGCCGGACGCCGGCCGGACCAAGCAGTCCGCGCCGCCGCCGCCGGCGGCCGAGCCCTCGACGTTCCGCTCTCACACGGCCGAGCGGCGGCTGGAGCCGGACCGGGGCCCGCCGACGGCCGGCGGCTGGTCCGACTCGGGCCGGCTCTCGTCGCTGGGCCGGCCCGACAGCGGCGCCGGCGGCGGCCTGTCGGCGCGCGGCGTCTCCCCGCTGCTGGGCGGCGACAACCAACAGGCCACCATGGAGCGGATACGGCGCGACCTCAACTTCATCTTTCACCGGGAGACGACGGCCGCCGCCGGCGGGGGCGGCGGCAGCCGGGGCGGGCTGCACAGCTCTGCAGAGGAGGTGCTGGCCCGGCTGGCACGCCTCACACCGCCCTCCCGGGACGGCGGCTGGATGAACTAACCAATGACTAGCTCTGATTGATCTCTGTGATGTGTTCCAATACGTGTGTTATGCTCATGCCATATGTCTACGCTGCAATGCGAAGTACCTGTTTCATCATCATCGTCACCAGTCACCACTGCCACATTATCATTGACTGCATGGGACAATTAATGGAGACTGCTTGTTGTTAGTTTTATTAATACTCAATGATTGGCCTAATAAACTTATGAAATGTTTGTCTTACTTGTAACAAATAACGAGTCGTAGGTGTTCATGAGTCGGTTCGCTGCAGTCACCAGTATCGGACCTTGATGCCATGCGGCCCAGTTGGGACCAGCGGCACGCTGCTCCTGACTAGCTGCTCTGTCCGTCCCTGCCGGTCACTCGACGCTGATGTTACCCGTGCTCTGTATGCACCTGATGAACAGACTCTGCCGCTGCACGGCCTGCTTGTCGGGCGGCGCGCTCGGCTCCCCGGCACCGTCGGCGGCCACCACGGGCGCCAGCCGTGCGGCCGCCTCGGCGTACCGTCCGAGCACCAGCAGCTCGACGGCAGCCCGCTGCTCGGCGCCCGGGGGCGCGCCGTCGGCCAGCTCGGCGTACAGGGGCCAGCCCTGCTCGCAGGCGGCGCACTCGCAGTGGAACTGGTACTGGCGGCGCAGCGCTGCGTACCGAGCCGTCTCCTCCTCCTCGTGGAAGTGGAAGCCGTAGTTGTCGAGCAGCTCGTCGCCGGCGCGCAGCGGCCGCGTGGTGGTCACGGTGACGCCGCGGCCGCGACTCGAGCGCACCACGTTCGGGAAACAGCTGTGGTTGGTGAGCGAGACGGCCGCGTACACGGCGCCGCCGAGCTCCTCAAACTCGGCGAGCCGCGCGCCGCCGCCGCCCAGCCGCAGCTCGGTGATCTCGTAGGCGTTACAGGAGCAGCTCTGCAGGTGTCGGAGCGCCAGCGCGGCGGCGGCCACCCGGCGCTCCGCGCTGCCGACCCCGGCGCGCTGCAGGCAGGCGGTCAGGTACAGCGCCACGGCGCACCGTTTGATGACGTCACCCATGGGCCGGTCGGCCGTGTTGGTCACCTGACCGTGCACTGCCTCGTACGCCAGCGAGTCGTACACGTCCGAGGCGGACTCTGAGTCGAGCTCCTCTGCCCTCTCCAGGGCCTCGGGGCCGGCGCGCGCCAGCACTCGGAACACGAGCAGGGCCATGCGGCCCAGGTTCGGGTCGATGAGCAGGTCGAGCACGGGACACTCTGTGGCGTGGTAGAGCCGCAGCGCCTCGGAGCGGCACGGCTCGCTGCAAAACAGCACCTGTGACAGAGACACGGGAGTCAGCCTCGTCCGCCACGGCACCAACTGGGGCGGAGCAGGGGACCGAATGAACAATCGTGAGACAATGAGCAAAGCCACTGTGCGATAAGATCCAAGTATTGAAGAAACGACATCGCTTGTCCTCTAGTATCCGTATGTTTCGTACCAGCTGGTAGGCATTCAACATTATTCAATTCCCTTAAATCGTTTTCCCTCAGCTTCGCCGATTCAGCTGCTATGTTGAGGGTTCAGAAGCCCCCAATCCACAGCCCATCATTCAATCCACAGCCCATCATTCAATCCACAGCCCATCATTCACATTCATTCATTCCCATATCGTGTAATCCCATATCACTAACCGAGGCGCAGTTGGGACAGGGCAGTGGACAGTCGGCCGGCCGACAGCAGTGCTGGCAGTGGGTCGTCCACCGCGGCGGGTGCAGCGACCAGGCGAACGGCTCGTCGGCAATCACCACTGAACCTGCGGAGAGACAGCATGTCAGAACCCGTACTCGGCGGAACGGCGGCGGCGGTACGGCTCGACTGGCCAGCGTGACTATGGTGCGACTCAAGTGGAGTGTCTCCCTGTGTTTTGAGTGTCACGTTAGTGAGTCAAGCGTGGTGCCTATGAAGAGTGGGCGGGCGAATCACTAACTAGGGCGCGTGGTCAGTCGCGCCGGGCTCATTTTTCCCTGTCGTGTGCAGGGTGCAGGTCTGCCCTGGCAGTGCACCGGGCGCTGGCAGCCCGCCCAATCGGCCGGGAGGCGTGGTGGTGGTGATGTCTGTTCAGCCCACGCTGTTACTAGTTAGCCTGGGATTCATGTGTGTGAGATGACATGCGGCAATTTTGTGCACTTGTTTGACCATCCTATGCTTTCAAGCGTAGAAGCAGGGTGCCCCAGTTGCATGCTATGACTCTGGCCTGCCCATACCCCAGCGGGAGCCCAGTACCCCACATCCCCGCGGAGCTGCTCACCGGGCGGGATGTCGGTGGTGGCCACCAGGTGCCGGCCGCGCCGCTCGCTCGTCACCAGCTCCACGGCGGACGAGACGCGCCGCAGCCGCTCGTGCTCGCCGGCGAACAGGCGCGGCGCCGGCGGCGGCCCGGGCGCCGAGCTGTCCGCCTGCGCCGGCTCGGCGTCCGTCAGCCGTTTGCGGATGGTGCCGAGCTCGCGGGCGTACATGGCCTGCTGCTGGCGCTCCAGCTGACGCACGATCTGCAGCGCCTGGCGCACGCTGGCCTCGGCGGCCGGCCGGTGCGCCAGCGCCGCCTCGAAGCGGGCGCGCTCGACCAGCAGCTGGACGCGCGTCTCCACGGGCGCGGCGGCCAGCGCCGGCTCTTCGAGCAGCCGCTGCGCCTCGGCCAGGCCGCTGGAGAAGCGCCCCAGCTCGTACACGGTCCACAGCCGGTTGAGGAGGACGGCCAGGTGCAGCTCGGACGGCGCGGCGCCGGCCGCCGGCGCCGGACAGTGCTGCAGCGCCGTGTTACACAGCACCAGCTTGCGGCTCGAGTCGGTGCAGTTCATGGCCATCTCGAGGTAGCTGCGCGTCTGCTGCTCCGACTTGCCGGTGCGGCTGGCGGTCGGCAGCCGCAGCCGGCCGGCGCTCTCCAGCCGCAGCACGGCCGACACGCGCTCCGAGTCCGTGTCGAGCGCGTCGAACTCGGCGCGGAACTGCTCGATGCCCAGCGCGCGCACCTCGGCGCACACACCGTCGTAGAAGGTGGAGAAGGCGTCCTCGCCGAACGGCTGAGGGCCGGCGCACGTGGGGCCGTCCATGGCTGCTCCGACACTCGACACGCACTGGCCGCCGCAGCGCGCGGCGCGAGCCGAGGGCGGCGGAAGAGGTGCGCGGTATTTATAGCTGGCCACCGGCCGGCTCCGAGCTGCCGCCGCCGCCTCCGACGAGACCGGCGCGCGCCCGACCGGAGCAGCTGACGCCTCTGACGCCGACGGATGGCCCACGGCGTCGGATTGAGACGGAAAATTTCAGTCATCTTGCGTGTTTTCCAACGCCAGCTGCTCTGCGTCGCCGCTTTAACCCACAACTTGTACACAGTCCCTTTACACTACCAGACCCGAATTCGGCAGGTCCGTCGCTGCCGACAGCAGCCGTCACCGTCGGTTTCGACAGGCGGCGGCCGTTACGGGCCGAACCTGTTCGGACGGGGATAGCCCCGGCGACTGGCGAGCGATCTCGGCTCTAACTAGCACAGTGGGTCGAGAGATCAGAGCGAGCCGCCGACCGTGACCGGAGCGAGCCGTTGTTGGTCGCAGCTAGACCGCCGGCTGCGATCAAGGCGGGCGATCAGTTACGTCAACAGAGTGCAGAGGTCGATTTTTGACGTATCGGTTGGAAACAGTGGAATCTGACGGACGAACGGACGAATTGTTAGTTAACCAAACGGCTGGGAAATCACCTTCGATACGAAAGCTGTGACGTGATGATGTGAAATAAGCACCGAAAGGCTCACTGAAGGCGTAATATTCTCGCTTATGGTAGCGTGCAGCAGACTAACACAAGAATAGAACGTTTGCTTTTATTAACAACAAAACATGCATAAATACATTTAATACGCTACTGAAAGAGGCATTCTGTTCGCTACGGCACACAAATCAAAGACATCCGTCTGGAGTAAACAATGATGGAACGTTGAGTCTGACAGGCGGAGCGAAACATGACACAAAGTGCCCATTCCATCCTACCCTGCCAGTTCGACACTACCTGCACGTCGATGCAGCTTCGCACGACGACGGCAGCGGTGGCTGGCTGAGACGCGCACGGTGTGAAGTCAGTACCTGCCTGACCGGCGCCCCAGCGCCGCGGCAGCGCTCTGAGCGACACCAACACAGCCGACGGACTCCACGACCGGCCACAGCGGCAGACGACACGTCGCCGGTGTCAGTCAGCCGAGCACCGGATCGGACAGACATGATAGGAAAGATGAGGAATCACTGACAGCTGCCCTGTCGCAGGCGAGCTGGGTCGCCAGGCCACCGATCTACAGTACGCTGCGGGTCTGCCCGTTACACCTCTCCACACAGCCTGGGGCCGACCCGGACCCCTCCTAGTCCGTTACAGTCACTCGGTCACCGGCGGCGGGTCCACCTTGGCCTCTGCCGCCGGTGTCGCTGATGGCTGAGCAGTCGTCTCCCTCCGCTGCTGCTGCGGCTGCCGCTCCACCTCACCGCCGGCCGGCTCGGCGGAGGGCGGCGCGGACGGCGGCGGCGGCGGCGGAGGGCAGGACTGCGGAGCGGGCTCCTTGGCTGGCACCGGTACCTCCACCGGCGCCTCCGCTGGCGCCTCTGCTGGAGCCTTGACCCGAGTCGGGACTGGGTCCGGAGCCGGGGCCGGGGCGGCAGCGGCGGCGGCATCAGGTGCGGCGGCAGCGGCGGGAGCAGAGGGCGGCTCGGCTTTGAACGCCTTGGCGGGGGGTCGGCCGCGACCGCTGCAGTTGCCGCACAACCAGCCGTAGCCGAGCCTCTTGGGCGTCTTGGAGACGGGCGGCACCAGGCAGCTGAAATGGTAGCAGCTGCCGCAGTTGTCGCACCTGAAGACGGGCGGATAACGGTCACCACGCGCAGTGAGTGCGATATGAACCCCCGTGGCTCCATACAGATGGTCCTTAAAATACAGGACTGAGGTGACTTTGCTACCGACCATTCACGATACAAAGACGAGCAACAACCTTACACAATAGCCATCTTCATTCTTAGTCACATTTGTTTTGTTAATTGGGGCTTTAGGGCGCGCCGACTACTGAGGTCATTTTGCGCCCATGTCCTAGCCACATGTTGCACGACCTGCCACATGGGTGACATATGGCGCGCTACAACTCAGCACAAGTACAGAACAGCGCCAGGACTGGCCGACCACACCCCTCCCCTGTCACTCCTCACGTAGGCGCGCGGGTCACTCACCGGACTGTGGTCGCCGCGCTGCCGGCGAGCTCGCAGTTGGAGCAGACCACCGCCGCCGCCGCGGCTACCGGTGACGGGGCAGTAGCCGGCCCGGCCTCTGATACCACAGGACGAATCTGGCGGGGACAGACGGAGTCAGCGGTGCACGGAGACAGGCGGCCGGAAGCGCACACACGCCGGTGACACACCCCTCTGCGACCGCTGCCACGTAGGCCAGGCCCGAACCACTGCACCGGCGAGCGAAGCAAGCCTGCGCACATATAAAACGCACAGGCTAACCAGCCGCCCACAAAGGAACCAAACCAACCAGACAAAAACTAGCACCCTTTACCAAGAACCGTTACACAGCACATATATCGTCTATACGACAATCATCAATCAGGCGGTATACATTTGGCTACATAAGTTGATACAGCAATAGGAAACATTTAAAACGATTATGGAACTGGTCCCGTCTGAGACTGTCGGCGACCTACCTTGATTTTCATGTCGGTCATCACCTCGACCACGTGGCCTCCACTCGAGCGGCGGCGCCTGGCGAGCACCTTCTGACGCTGCTGCTGGTGCCGCTCTCGCGCCTGTTTGAGCGCCAGCACCTGCTCCTGGTAGAGCTGCATCTCGGCCTTGGTGCGCCGCTGGCGGGCAGGCCGCCCGGAGCTGGACGGCGACGGCAGGCCGGCGGCGGGAGCAGCTGCTGACGGCCCGTCCGCGGCGGCCCCGGGACCCTCAGCAGCGACCGCAGGGGCGGGTACCGGCTCCGCGTCCACCGCAGGGACCGGCAGCGGCTCCGCACCGTCCTTCTGAGCCTCCAGCAGCCGGGCGGCCTCCATTTCGGCCTTGGTTCTCCGCCGGCGGCGGGGCTTCTTCAGCGGCGGGCCGGTGGCCCCCACAGGTCCGCCGGCGGGCCCGTCACCGGCCGCCGCCCTGGCTGCCTTCAGCCTGGCGCGCTCCTTCGGTCCCGGTTTAAACCTTGGCCGTTTGGCAGGCGTGGGTCTGGCCAGAGTAGCGGCGGCGGCCGGCGGCGGCTCGGCTCCGTCGGCAGCCGCCGCCGGTGGGGGGTGCTCGCCATTCTGAGACGGAGGCGGTGGCGGAGCGCTCCCGGTCGCCCCGCCCTCCGCTGACGAGGCCTCCGACTGGGACTGCCTCTCGGCCCGGCGCCGAGCCAGAAACTGGTTGAGGGCCTCGATCTGTGCCTTGGTGCGGCGGCGCGCGCCACCCCCTCGCGGTCTGCCTGGGGTGCGCACTGAGAACGGTCGGCCGGGCGGGCGGCCGCGCGGCCTGCCCGGGGTGGCTGTGGCCGGTGGCCGGCCGGGGGTGGCCACGGCCGGCGGTCCCCCGGCGGTGGCCGCGGCTGGCGGTCGGCCCAGCGGCCGAGCGCCGGGCACCGAGACCCGCCGGCCCCGCCCGCGGGAGCCCGGCGGTCGGCCCCGGCGCGGCGCGGTATCCACCGCTGCCGCTGTCGCCACCGCCACCGCCGCCACTGACTCCGTCAAGGCCGGAGCTTCCGGCGCCACCGGGCTGTGCGCTGTGGGCTCCACCCTGGGCGACTTGGGCGGCCGGCCGCGCCGTTTTATTTTGAGCGGCTCAAGGGTCGGCGGCCGGCCACGGCCACTGTAGACGAACGGCGGCGGCGTGGGCGGCCCGCCGCTCGGGTCCGCCGACACCTGCTCCAGAATACCGTCTATGGTTGACTCGATACTGCTGTAGCGCCGGGGGCGGCCCGGAGACAGTGCGGCGCCGCTGCCAGAGGCCGCCGCCGGGGCGGTAGCGCCGCCGTCAGTGGCGGTGGCGGCGGTGGCTGAGGCGTTGGTCACGGCGGCAGTGGAAGCGCTGTTGGGAGCGGCGGCGGCGGGGGAATCTGTCCTCGACCTGCGCCGTTTGGCGGTCGGGCTGGTGGGCGGCTCTCGCTGGGAGACCATGGCGTCGTTCAGCTTCTCTATAACCACGACCGAGGAGCAGGCCGCTTCACTCTGCGGGGGAGAAACAGCCGTCAGACGAGAGATCATCCCCGCCATTGAGACTCACCGGGACACCAAGGAGAGGAAGTGACAGCTTCTAACACCAGACAGACGTGCAACTACACACGGACAGACAGCCAGAAAACGGGCGGACGTTTACCTTAGCCATCACTTGCGATATGCGTCGGTCGTCGACCGTTATCGCGTCTCTCACGCCCAGACGAACGTTCGTCTGCAACGGAGGACACGGTCGAATGACCAGCGCTGCTCGGCCGACCGACCAGCGGCCGGCGACGGGGCGACACTGCGCGGCACACCAGTAAGACCTCCACATGTCGCAGCACTCACTCACGCACAGACTGCACCGCAGCGATCTACACAGATACTTCACCGAAACTGTTTAACGGAAAAGGATCGGATTGACCCTATCAGGCGTTTCTACAGCGCTTACAGTCACACTGAGCCAAGCACAGTTCAATCTAACGCACCTTGAGTGGCGGTTGGCCGGCGGGATCTGCAGCATTACCAGCCGCCGCCGCAGTCGCAGCAGCAGCAGCGGCAGGCGCAGACACAGGCTCATGAGCAGCCACCGGCGTAGCGCCGGCTGCCGCCGCCGCCGCCGCCAATTTCCGTTTGGCGCGCGGCGCGTTGCCCCTCCCCACCCCCGGGTGTTTGATGTCCTTTCGCAGGTAGACGCTGCGGACCGGCTTCTTTTTCGGCGTGCCGTCGTCGCCGATGGCCGAGGCGGGCGTGGTGGCGGCAGAGACGGAGAGGGAGCGGCGCGGGGTGGTCGGCGCTGGCCGGTCCAGCCCGAGGTGGGTTTCCAGCTTCACCTGGGGCTGCCGGGGGAGCAGTGGGACCGGTCAGGCCGGCTGGGGAAGTCTGGGCTCTATAGTACACAATGCTGAACAATGAAAGGTCGCGCATTACACGCGCTCCTGGGTATTTAACTGGCAGTCAAAGGTAAGTACGAATGTGCAACCAACCGACCAGCACAACACACTTAACCCGACTTTATCAGCTGGTACCCGCCGTCCAACTAAAATCCCCGGCCCAAATTCCGCTGGTGTCCCTCGACTCAGTAGCACTTCCGAGACCTTCGATTCCCACACACCCCACTCCTGACCTGCATATTGACGGCGGCCGCTTGTCGAGAGCGCCGGTTCCGGGTGCCTCGCGGTGCGTCCGGTAGCGGATCGGGCGACTGGGCCCGCGAGCTCACCGCCGCGCACCGCCAGCACTCCCAGCCGGTCGTCTTTGACTTTCTGGGCATACGCGAGAGCGGCGGGTCCAGGCAGGCCAGGT
The DNA here is from genome assembly GCF_019059575.1 of Amphibalanus amphitrite. NCBI lineage: Eukaryota > Metazoa > Arthropoda > Thecostraca > Balanomorpha > Balanidae > Amphibalanus > Amphibalanus amphitrite. The sequence continues at coordinate 234,691 of NW_024882060.1, forward strand.
GGTAGTGGTGGTGGCACGTGTCGCACAGCGCCAGCAGGTGCTGCTCGCTGCTCGAGCCGCACTCGATACACTCGTGCATGGTCAGGCGGCTGCCAGGGCCTGAGGCAGGGTGAAGCGGTATGATTAGAAGGGTAGAAGGGTGGGACATGACACAGGCAGCTGAAATGGTTATGGTTAAACCGGGGTAGGGAGCCAGAAACACCACCTAAAATGGTCTAACGGCGCTCACCCGAGATACACCTTAAACATTTGAAAAAACGGAGCAAAATAGGCCATCAAACCTAATAACGAATGCATAAGAAATTCGTTGTCATATGTCAGTCCATGCATGCACAGTTCATCCATGTAGAAAGAGTGGCACGCCAGTAGTACCAGCCCACGGCCCACACTCACGATGGCCGGCGAGTTTGGTCGGTGACGGTTTGAGCGGACTGGCGCGGCCGGTCGACGTTTTGCGGACGCGCGCCTGTTGCAGCACGGAGGGCAGTTTGAGCTTGTCACCGGCGAGCGCGGCCAGCTGGCGGTGCAGCAGCAGGCCGGTCGAGCGCAGCTGCTCGCCGGCCTGGCGCAGCTCCGACAGACCGGCCTCCATCTGCGGGTGGTCCGGTCCGGAACGTGGTCAGATGGGAACACACGGGCAGCGCGGAAGGCCAGGCGACTGGCGAGTTACGGACGACATGTCCAGCCTCTATGCGAAACCGTGCTGAAACCCAAAATGACCTCAACCTATTATCAAACGTCTATAAGTGATTACACAATCGCAAATGATTTCGCTATAGGTGTTGATTTTCTGAGGGCAAATTAATTATTGAACTGATTATTTCGCTTCATATCTAGGCTTTGTTAGGTGGTTCTGGCTAAGTCCGCCTCACCTGCGCGTACGACTCCCTGAGTGTGTTCTCCTGCCTCTGGAGCGCCGCCTTCTCATTCATCAGCTCCTTCAGCGACCGGGACATTGTCGTCATCCGGTGGCTCCGGTCCAGAAAGTAGCTGACAAACTCCATACTGGCCGGACCAAAGGGGGATGTCAACCACTGGGCCACCGGACCCACGTCACCACGGGGGAAGGCAGACATCGCATAATGTGAACACAGCCGCCCAGAGAACCCGGCTGGCAGCCTCACATTGCGACTAGCACAAAAACAAGTGCGGTTACGGATGGTAAAGCGCCAACTATTTGGTCAATCGTTCCCGACCCCATTGGCCGTTCTGTGACTTGACCTGACCGACTGAATACAAAGTTCCCCAGTGTGGGCACCGGCTGACCTGAAGGCGGGCGGCAGGTGCCACTTCCTGCTGACGTCGGTGACCTGCGCGGCGGCCGCCTGGTTCTCCTGCTCCAGGTCGACGCCCATGAGGGCGGCGCGCCGCTGCAAACAGCGCAGCAGGTACGGACTGCTGGCCACCGGCCGCGGCAGCTTCATCGACGGCGCTGCCGCACACAGAGGACAGGCCGGCGTTAGATGAGGGCAGGCAGAGAGAGCACGGGCAGAGGCGTCAAACGGGGTCAGATGAGAATATACAGACGAGACGAGAATTACATACAATACACATAACGTTCAATGCAAATGAATTGACGGGCAGCGACAGACAAAGGGCGATTTATCTCATTCGTCACATCCACCCAGTCCAACAACCGTCTTTACCGACACTATCGACCGCGGCTCACGTCTACGACCGGTACTCACTCCACTTGGGTTTCCTGGTGAGCGCCGTGTCTCGATACTTTTGCTGGACGCGGCCGAGTTTGCGCTGCAGCCGCGCCGGCTCCATCTTGTGCGGGTGCTCGCCGCGCTGGTATAGCCGCATGGCAAGGAAGTTCCGTTTGCGGTCTCTGTCGACGGGGACGTTGGGTCAGCTCCAAACAATCACACTCTGATCGTATTTGGAGGTAACGGTCAGATTCCGCCATTGACAGCGGTCACACTCGGCCATTGAGCGGAGACAGTGGTCAACGAGACACGGGTCTGTACTCGGGCGCCCGGCAGACGCTGACACAATGCCAATATAGATCTGAAGCGGGCGCAACCCGCTGAGGGGCGCCATCAATAAACGTTCGGTTTATAAGCGTCCTCACCTGATCTGAGTTTTGTCGGTGTGCTGCTTGCAGTGGGCAAAGTACGGGTCGGCCGCCTCCTCGTCGATGCGCGGCTCCTGCAGCAGACCGTTGCGCTGGGCGCTGCGGACGAAAGGGACGACACGCGGTCAGGGAGCGCAGCTGTCGGAAATGGAGCCGACGAGCTACATTGTTATGAGCTATCAGTATCAGTGCTAGACACTTGCTGCAGATGCTCTGTCCAAATAAGCTGGTCACTTCTAATATTCTGCAATAAATCACGGCACGGATGCGGTGCTGTTCAAAGATGACATAATATGTCGCCACCTCGCTGAAATTCTACCAAAGTTTGAGTCTCTTCACATCCAAACAGCCGCCGGCTGCGCAGCACCACTGTCTGGTCCGTCATCCCCGTCCCCCTCCTTCACTGCTGACCCCTCCCCACTAACCAGGTGACGTGGAAGGTGGCCTTGCACATGCCGGCGTCGCACTGGATGGCCACTCCAGTGCGCGCCAGACTGGCGTCCTCACACACCGAGCACACCTTGCTGCCCCAGCGGGTGTACGGAATCTCGAACAGGGTGACGCCCGTCAGCCGGTCGACGTCACTGAACGCCACGCCGGGCACGTAGAGCGCGCAGACCAGGTGCACCCAGCGGCCCGCGTCCGTCTCCTTCAGCAGACCGCCTGCCGGAGCGCGGAGGGGTGAGACGGAGACCGGCAGACGGTTACACGGGGCGGACTGGATGTGGCCATCGAAACGGGGAATGGAACGACAGGATTCCAAGACAGAATACTAGGAGGAAACACACTCACTGTTATCTGAGGACCATCGCAAAAATAGGACATTTGCCATTCCGTTCCAGCTGTCCATGAAGAGCAGACTTAAATCCCTGCGATTGATCACCCGTGGTTTCCGGCGCTGGTCAGGACCGGCCGTCTGCTACTGACCTGTGTTGGGGCAGAGGTCGCACTCGAACCGCGTGGCGCCCGCCCGACACGCGTCGCAGAACCACGGCTCGGTCGGGTCCGACGAGGCTGAGCTGCCCGAGCTGTGACTCTCGCTGATCCCGTTACAGCCTGCCGGGACACCGCGGCGAGGAGAGGTGATTCAACACTGATTATGACCTACGGGACAAGACGTCAGTCCAAAAGACGCGGTAAAATCGGGACGGGCGCGTCGACTGCCGGGTCATTTACGAGGCCCTGTGATGATATCTGTAACAGGCCAGCGAAAACTCAGCTGCCAAATACACTCGTGTATCACAAGCTCACCTTCATGGACCGTGACGTGGCAGGAGTCGCACTCGACGATCTCGTTCTGGTCAGAGCTGCGGTCCCCGAGGCAGATGGAGCACACCTTGATCCGCTTCACGGGCACCTGCACACAGACGAGGGCCGTATTATAAGCCGGTGAGACGCCGATTCAAATCCAGTAGATCCGTCCAATTCGCTCGCACCCATAAGGTCCCCCTGCTCGTCAGTCACCATGTCCGCCGGGGGCGAATGACCCATCTTGTGGAGGTGTTGCGGTCGGCGAGCACCCTGCCTAGCGGGGTTATCGGGGTCGGCGAGCGACTCACCTTGCTTCCAGCGGGGGCGTCGCGGGCAGCGCGGCTTATCGGCGCGGGGTTATCGGGGTCGGCGAGCGACTCACCTTGCTTCCAGCGGGGGCGTCGCGGGCAGCGCGGCTCAGCAGCTCGGAGACGGAGACGTCCGCCTCCTCCCCGTCACCTTCATCTGCAGACGAGCGCGCGCGGGGTCAGACACATCGGCACGCCACGGACAACGCTCATACGCGGCCATACTAGCGTGACAGTACGAGATACCGAGGCTTAATCGTTTGAATAGCCAACAGGTAATATAAATCACTGATTTTGTTTTTATTGTTTTGTTTGGTTAGGCCCTTTTGGTCAGTCAAGACCATTTCAGAGCCGGAAGGATGATAGGGATTAGGGGGAGACATTGGTCTCCGACTCCGACCGATCTGCCGGCCGGCCGGACGACGCTAACCTTCGCCGCCGCTTTCATCTGAATCGCTCTCTTCCTCCTTGTCTTTGTCGGCATCGCCGTCGTCGTCGTCGTCGTCGTCGCCGCTGAAGTTGGAATCGCCGTCATCGTCCTCATCCTAAGACACAAAAACAAAACAAAAAAGAAACACATAAAAAGACATCAATTAATCAACTAACCGTAATATCATCATAGTAAAACTGAATTTCTTTGCTGACTGGAGCAATAGGTATAGCAGAAATGCACTAAGTCACCCTCTCCATTTGACGCCTCCCCAGAGGCAGTCATTTCAAAGTGGTAGGTGTTCGCGAGAATCGCACAGTTCACCCGTTCGATACGTTATCCGGCCCGCAGGACCAGAAATGTTCGTGCGTGTTCGCGATCGTTCACTCGTTCCAGTTCGTAATCGTCCGTCGCCCGGAGGACCATAAAGTTATTGTTCATATATGGTAAGGTATTCGCTTGGTCGGCACGTCGTTTACCTAAGGCCGCATCGGCCACATCGTTCACGTCAGGACGCGTCGGTCACGTCGTATGACACCGGGCCGTTTCGCACCGGCGGAGTCCCGTTCGGGCGTGCTAAGCCTACAATTGCGCGGCACGGCGCGGCAGGCCGACTGCAGTGCTCCAAGCGCCGGCCATCTTCCTACACAGATATCTACAGAAACGTAATTTGCTCGCTAGCAGTAGGTAACTGACCTTTTCATCCACTTTGTAGTCAGAGTCATCTGAGCTGTCCTCCAGTGTCATTCCCTCAAACTCCTCCAGTGCCTGCTGACTGGGCTTGACTCGTCGCTTACTTGGGTCTCGCTCCACTGCACACATCCATAAAAGTTAGTCATTGTGGACGACTATGCAACAAGTTTACGGGCTAAACAAGCATTAATTGCTTACTCCAAATTTGTAACAGTGCAGTAAAATTGCTTACTGTAGAGATCACTTAAGATATCAATATCCTCTCAACTCAAACATGCACCAATAAAACATACCTATGGGTCTTATATCAACAAATATTTCAAAAATAAAAACATGACCACAGCAAAGCAGTTACAACTTACAAGGAAATGGTTATGAATTACTTACCCATTGCTTTGATAAGAAAGCCCACAGCATCTATTTTTCCAGGCATCTTGACCTATGCTCAGTTTAAGATGATGTGAAAGCTGCAACAGTGATAAAGTGCAATTCAACAGGACGGCAAGTAGAAATAGTCAAAACATGTAGAAATAAAAAATTATGCCAATGTTCCAAGGCTGATATTCGATAAATAATTAAATTGGCATGCATAAGACCTGTGCGTAACATAAGGTGCATAAATCGAGATTTCGCACCACACGGCTCGCCTTTACACCCGTATCGGTATTTGAACGGTATATAATTTATAAATGCCTTGCCCGCACCCGGCGCACCCGGCACCGCACGCACCACAAGCGCGCGATATTGATATCGTGAAGCAGGCTCGCGGAATTTCAGGCATATGCTACAAAACGAGAACCTCTAATAATAGACATACGTTCTTAAGTGTGCAACGAGTGTTTTTGAATATGAAAATACACAGTATTTTATCAATTTACAATTGTAAACGCGCCAGTTAATTGCACCCCACCAACACTATTTCTTCGCCGCCGCACCCGCAACACATGCATAAAGCCAAATATGCAAGCCAAATTACTTTATTTTTGCTTGGGATATGGTAGCACTAGCTTTTTCTTACATGGCGCAGCTGCTACATATAAGAAATTCCCATGTGAGGTTCTTTATGTTCTTTTTGCATCTCTGTAAGGTTCGTGGTAATCAATGAACAAATCAAATCAAAGCATTTGCAAATTAAGCCAAAGTCGTTCAGTCTCGCAACGTAAATAGAATACTACTCTTAGCGTTTGATGCTTGCAATGCTTGCAGGCCATATCAATATCAATTGATATCAATATGTCGTCAATGTAGCAATTTACGTGCCTGCAAGGAATAGGTCACATTTATTTTGGTAATTTTGTGGATATTTGTATTTGTATTGTCATCACTCATGTCATTTAAGTGTGATTTTCACAGGCAGATGTGAGTGTGAACACAATTAAGCTCTTTATGACTGATATCTGGTGAATCTGGTGAGTGGTTGGTTACTATTGTCATGGTTCTTCCGTGTTCTTTGCCTGCATGTCAGCATGCGGGCATGCTCATTGTTGCATATAGATATGTGCATGTGTGTGTGCCTGTTTGTCCATGCACTGTATGTTTCTGTCCATGTATGTGTGTGCTCATCTTCCCATGCGCTCTGCATACTGCATAGTGCATAGGTATTTAGCCGAGGGCTTAATGCTGCTAGACCACCTTTCGCTGCTTCCTGATCCTGATTGCCTGCGCGCATGACTTTGCCCTGACGGATGACTCATTTGCAGGTGCATGCTACTCACTTGCTTCTTCTAGAAGACAATACACTTGGCCATACAAGATTCATCTGTTGACCCTGCTTCTGCTAGGAGGGGAGAGGCTTTAGGGACATCAGGTCCCACTATGGATCCATTAAAGGCACTTAAAAGAATCTATTCTGCTAGCATTAAATTATTTACACCAAGCAAGTTTAAAAAAATAAAGTTCCATTGAAATTGTGGATATCTTTAGTGGTTGTGAGACGGCAGTGTAGACATGTTGTAGGTGAATTTACTGACCAGGTACATACCTTAAGCTTGAGGTTAAAGGTTCCTACCTATTTATTCATATGCTGCGCTTTTTTCTTATTAAATATTCAGTGTCTCAGTCCATCCATGGATGAACCTAATCCATGGTCTATCTTTAGCTGCTGGTATTGTCAGATATTTATTGCATATATTAAATATTGCAGGAGATTTCATGTGACAAGTTTTTTAGGGGGATTTTGAATGAGATTTGTTGATGCTCATCCACTTTGTCAATACACTCAATCTGCCTGAACCCATATTTTCCTCACTTCCTGACTATTTTTTTTTTTTCAGAAGAAATGGCCAAAGCAAAGAAACCTGTGAAGAGGGCTGCTGGCCAGGCAGAAAAAGTCACCAGCATTAAAACAAAGGATGGAAGGCTGAACCCCTTTGAAATCCATTTTAATAAGCAGAAACATTCTGTCCTTGGCCAGCATCTCCCTGGAGAAAGGGGAAAACCAGGAATCTCCAAAGCAAAGGCTCTAAAGAAGGTTGGTGGAAAACTTGTTATGCGCTCACTTATTTTTAGATGAAATGTTTATTGCAAAATAAATAAAACTGATTTTACTCATAAAAATGCAACAACTATTTGCGAAAAATCAGTTTAAAATATCTGTAAATATTATAAAAGATAAAAGGTGGCCATATTTTGTGTTTTCTTCAAGGTTTAAGCTCACCATCTGACTACCGACTAATGTATATGCCCTTTCCCTTGTCTAGCGCAAGCTGACACTTTTGCGTGAGCTGAAGACCAGAACCAAGTCCAATGAATTTGTCGACCGCCGTATCGGAGAGAAGACGAAGGGCATGTCCGCGGAAGATCGACTGGCGGCAAGATTTGCTGCCGAACGGAAAAAGCAAAATAAGCAGGTCAGTGTGATAATGCATCGTATTCGCAACAATGAAAAGCTTATTCGCTTAGGTTCAAACTTAAAAGTAGTCGTCACTCAAGCAAACCAAATCTATGTTGTTGCGTATTTCCTAATGTTGGAACTTCTTACTTATTAGATATGATCAATTCAACTCATTTAATTCATTTTTGTATTAATCTATAGCTTGGTGTTTAGATGAAACATAGTTATTTGTTTTTACGCGTGAGTAAAATTACCTGCCAGCGTGGTGCCCGGTATTACGCCCCCTGTGAGTTCACGCGCTGACCGCCGCGCCGTCTGTCCCGTAGACACTGTTTAACCTGGAGGACAACACCGAGCTGACGCACATGGGACAGACGCTGAGTGAGATCGAGAAGTACGAGGACCCGCGCAGCGACGACGAAGGGGACGACGCTCTGGGAGGTACGGTCGGCACCGGAGGGGCAGTGCCGGAGGGAGAGATATCTCGAGAGGGAAGATCGGCACTGGAGGCTGTCACGTTGTTAAGTGTTGTTGCGAGCGGAGACCGAGCTAAGGCCCAGACTGCGGCGTGCCGTAATTTATAGATGCGTCATTACATTGCACATTGTTTTTTATCATTGTTTTTTACATTGCACATTGTTTTTTATCATGTCATGATAATGTGAATTGATAATTAGCTCACTTAAGATTGCTTCATCATGATGTGGTCACGTCATACTGGTGTTTGATTTGGCGAACTCCCTGACCCGAGCGTGTCTCTGCCCTCGACAGCCGAGTTTGTGAAGTCTGCTCACTTTGGCGGCGGCCTGCTGTCCAAGGGCGGCTCCGAGCCGGCGCAGAGTCGCAAAGAGTGGATCGACAAGATGATCGCCGAGAGCAAGCTGCGCAAGTACGAGGCGAGGAAGGCGCTGGAGGAGACCCTGGAGATGACTGACCAGCTCGACGGCGGCTTCATGGAAGTGATGAAGATCTTCACCGAGGCCAAGGTTATACGTGAGTATACGCTGGAGAAAAGGGTGGACTAGCCTAAGCAGCATCGGCAAGGATCAACTGGGTGCTGATGTTGTGTAAACAGAGTCGGTTGGTTTTGCGACTTTGTTCTTGGTTCGGTGTATCGGATTTTACTTGAACATGTGGAAGATTTTCACGATAAAAACAAGTATTTGTATCGTTTTATGCCTGTTCACAACAATTATAAGCCTCTATTCTGACTTTCAGGTCCCACTCGGAGGGAGGAGCGCGAGCGCCAGTCGAGTCCCGTTCCCGCGTCCGGCGAGTCCGCCGCCTCGGCGCCAGCCCCCAGCGAGGACTACGATCAGCTGGTGCGTCTGCTGACGTTCGAGCCGCGCGTCGGCGCCTCGGACCGCACCAAGACGGACGAGGAGGTGCGCCGAGAGGAGGCCGCCCGGCTGCGGCAGCTGGAGGAGGCCCGCCAGCAGCGCATGCGCGCCGACACGGAGGAGGGCGGCGCGCGGCCGGCCGTGCACCGCAGCGCCGACGACCTGGACGACGGCTTCGTGCTGGACAGCCGGCCGCAGCAGCGGCTCGAGCTGGTCGGCGACCAGCTGCTGGTGACGTCACAGGCAGCCGACGAGCCGCTCACCAACCGGCAGGCCAAGAAGCGCCAGCAGAAGCTGCAGAAGCAGCGGGAGGCTGCGGAGGAGGCGGAGGGCGAGGAGGGAGAGGCCACCTCCGACCGGCCGCCCTCCGTCAAACTACCTGGCTTCAAGAAGTTCAGCGCGACTCTGCGCGCCAAACTGCCGCTGGATCAGTCGCGCCACGTCGCTGATTTGGTGACCTCCTTGGCCCCGAACCTGTCGCCGGCCAATCGGGCGCAGCTGGTGACGCTGTACGAGATGCTGCTCCGCTACCTGGGACAGTGCTGCCACCGTTCGGCCGGTTCAGGAAACACTGGTGAGGCCGGCTGCGGCGCGGTGGCGCTGCGCGCGCTGGATGCGCTCGTGCCGGTCGTGTACGATCTGACCCAGCAGCTGGGCGACGCGGCGCACCGCTGCTGGGTGTCGTGGCTGCGCGACTGTCACGCAGCGTACCGGCGGCGGCGGCGGCGGCTCTTCCCGCGGCTGGAGACGCTGCTGCTGCTGCGCGTCTGCGGCCAGCTGTTCCCGAGCTCGGACCGCCGCCACCCGGTCACCATGCCGGCCATGTTGCTGCTCTGCCAGCTGCTCACCGAGTGCCCGGTCCGCTGCCGGCGAGAGCTCACCGCCGGCCTCTTCTGCGTCTCACTGCTGGCTGAGGTGGGTTAAATCGATCAGTGCGGCGGTCCCCAGTCTCGTATTGATGAGTGCGTTAGTTATTAGGACGGACCTAACCTCACCCCTTTGCACTCTGCGGTGGTCGGGTAGTTTCTGATGCTGATAACCCCATGTCATTCTGTTTATAGTTCGTTTTGAATTACGATGCCTGACACCGCTCGCTGAGCTCTGACCGGTCCCCGCTCCGTTCCGCCGCGCAGTTCACCAGCCTGTCGGGCCGCCTGGTACCGGAGACGATCGCCTTCCTGCAGGGAGTGCTGTACTCTGCGGTACCCACCGAGCGACAGCCGGCCCTCGCCGGACACGTGCTGCTGCCGCACCAGCCGCAGGGGCCGAGCGCCGCGCTACTGCACCTCGAGACAAAGTGAGACCCCGCTATATGCTGGAGTGAGACGTCAAGCCCCCAGCTTCCCCGGTGATACTTTCCCAAAGCCGCCCGGCACTCTGTAGCCGTCTATGGATTGACGGCCATTGCGTTTAGTTCAGCTTCTTCGAGCCCCCATTCGCCCCTGTTTGACCAATAACCACTACGACTCGTGTCCCGCTATGACCCAGTTTTGACCCTGCTGTGCCGGTCGGCAGTTGCCCCGAGTCTCTGTGCGACCCTGTGTTCTCCTAGGTGACCTCTGACGCACTGTGACCTCTGTGACCCTATCTGACCGGCTGTGCCGGCCGGCAGCTGCTCCGAGTCGCCGTGCGACCCGGCTCTCTCGGTGTCCTCTGTGCAGAGTGACGCGCCTCTGACCGACTCGGACCGGCTCTCGTGTCTGCACGTGGCCGCCTCGCTGGCCGGCCAGCTGGCGGAGAGGCACAGCGCGCTGCCGGCCGCCGCCGAGCTGTTCGGGCCGCTCCGGCAACTGATGGCCGCCGTGGATGTCAGGAGGTGAGCCAGGGAGCGGGGACGGGACGGGACGGGACGGGACGGGACGGGACGGGACGGGACGGGACGGGACGGGGGACGGGACGGGACTGGTGGTAAGAGGAAGACGTTAGACGATGGACTGTGTGCAGTGCACCGGTAATGTAGAGCAATACGTGTTAAACACTGAAAGTGTATGGGAGGAAAAGGCTCACAGGGCCACTTATGATGGCATTATCACCACAGAATGACTTGATAAGATTTATTCAAGGTGTCAACCTTGAGCAACTAGAATACTGGCCATCCTACCACATTTCCCGGACACATTGACCCATAAGCAGTGTTTTTCCAACGCGCTGCTGTGTCTGTCCTATCCAGATGACCACGGCCTGTCGTCCTTCCGTGCCAGGTACCCGGCTATTCTGCGCAACAAGTGGACGGCCTGTCTGAAGACGCTGAGCGCCATCAGCGCCGAGAAAACCACACTGGAGAAGAACAAAAAGCGCCCCAAGCCGCTCCGGCTCTACGAGCCAGCCATCGAGGAAAAGTGAGTGGTGATGTCAACGAGCTATCCTCTTTTTATACAGACTTGTGTCCTGAACATTCATTTCTGGCTAAAATTGCTTTGTTTAACTATTGTTATCATACTCGACTTTCGTATCTCTAACTGCTCTTCTTAGTTATAACTCTGCTTAAACCAAACAGCAAAGGCCTTTCCAGGCACCACTGAAAAACGCGTTCATTTAATTGAAGTTAGGCACAAGCTTTTTTATCCGTTCATCGTTCCCGGCTTTAGTCTCGATCTCCGATGGTGTGGTATCATCTTTTCACATTCCTTGATTTATCGATTTGACCTGACCTGACCTGGCTGACGTTACGCTTTTCTTTTGTCAGTTTCGACGGCCGCCGGCGCCGCCCGGGCTCCCACGAGAAGAAGGAGCACGACAAGCTGGTGCACAAGTACAAGCGCCAGATGCGCTCCACGATTCGGGAGGTGCGCCGCGACAACGCGTTCGTGGCGCGCCAGAAACTGGCCGACATAAAGTCCAGGTGAGCAGACTGGGGTAACTCACCAGTTCAATGTCGGTTTAGATGGCCGTATCGAATTATAACAATATCTGCGGCATTAGCAACTTCACTGTGATAACGCTAATCGCTATACCATTTTCATGTCCCTGTTGTAACCCATGAGGGCGTGTCAGAATGGCCGAGTGGTCTAAGGCGCCAGACTCAAGGTCTCCCTTCCCGCCGGTAGCGGGAGAGTATTCTGGTCCGCGAATGCGGGCGTGGGTTCGAACCCCACTTCTGACAAACATTTTCCGTTGGCGCTGCTGAAGCCCGAACACCCAGTTTCCACCTGCATTGCAGGGTTTTACACGCTTTACAAAGCTCTTGTATGCTGTCATTGAATCCGTGTTGAATCCTTGACGGAATTTCTACCTGTTATTGCAGAGACGACGAGCGCAAGAGGAAGTTGCAGGCGCTGATGTCCTCCTTGGCCGATCAAGAGGGCGACTTCAAGAGAATGAAGCGACAAAAGTAGGCATGGTTGCCACTATGCCAACCATGCCTGCCTCTGTTCTGCGATGTTGGAATGCAATATATGACCGAAAAAGCAAGTATTTGTATTGTAATTTTAAGTAACTTGTTGAAATTCCGCTGATACAAACGTAAGTTTTCTCCTGACGCTATTCCCGGGCGTCGCTTTTTTTTTTCTCGCAGACCTTTTATCCATGTATGACGCTTGAGCTCTTCGTCCTCGGTTGGGATTTTCATATTTTGGTGTCTATTAAATCTTTTACCTGTCACTGATATAAATCCCTTTTCCTATTGGCATAACGTCTTTGGCGTCCAACGGCTTCTAATAAAATTGGTGAACGAGTGTATAGCAGAATAACCCGCGCCGGGCCGGGGAGGGGGTGGGGGTGGGTGTTTGAACGCCCCCCGCGGTTTTTCGCAGATGCGCCGCCGTTTTTGGCACGCCTGTTCATGCATCCTTTCCGCACATGTGAAAATGTCAGACCCAGGGCTCTCAAGGTCAGGTCACCAGGTCACGTCAAGTGGCCTCACCCCAGAAAAGACCTTTGATGACCTTTGATGACCTCTGGCGACCTGACTTTTGAACTGACCCAAAAATGACCCAGTGTTTCCGTCATTATTTTTGACGCTCTCTCGAATGCCGCTTACCGCGTGTCGCTACGTGGCCCAGGAACCGAGTTAGACGGGGGGTATTCAGACAACCCCCCCCCGGCCGGGCGCGGAAGTCGCGGAGCACCGGCCGGGCGCGGGATAATATATAGTTGTATAATCCCAGTTATTATCCCGTCTCCCAAAGTTTTTCGATATAAGACTTGCGTTACCGCTCTCACATGAATTTCACTCAGGGTGACAAACTTATATCTCAAAAGTCATGATTGATCAACAGGCAATGTATGTAGGTATGTAGAACACGCAATACCCCGCGCCCCGCTGCCCTGGATTTCTACGCTCTGCTGGGGGAGGGGATAAACTCCCTTAAAACTTGGCTTCTGGGCCACGTAGCGGCAAGCGGTAGGCGGCTCCGAAAGAGCATAGAAAATAATGGCGAAACTTCTTCAATTTTTTTCTAATCTTAGGTCATCGGAGGTAATCAAAAGTCAAATTCTGCCCATCTATTTCGACATTTTTTCGACAAATCGGCGCACGTTTCGGGAACGAAGAGCTACAGCGCTGCGGAAAGTGCATTGGATAGCTCTTTCTGGATGATGTTCTCAGTTTTCACCTAAGGTCAAGACTCAAGGGGTTAGCACCCAGAGGGCAGAAGTTGCCAAAACTGTTATTGCGGAAACTGTTTTTCTGCAATAACTTTTGACTCGAAACGTGCACGGACTTACTATTACCAGCTTCGCGTTCCTCTCGTCGAGTCGCGTTCAATAAACTGAAATTTGACCTTTAAAGATCTACTTTAAAGTTGACCGGTCAAGGTCATGACCTGACCGAAAGAGGTCATGCTCAATGCTGCATGTCAGTCGATCCGTATTGTTGAGCTGGACATCTGAAAGGTGCTTTGCTCTAGCACGCCTCCATCAAAAGTTATAATAGAAAAAACTGCTACGGACCTTTTGTGACCTGAGATGGCCTTACGGATATAAAGAAGAGTCACGAATGCAATTTTTTCGATTCAGTACCTGTTTTATCTGTACCCAGATGTTTTGAGAGTGCTTACATGACTTACGTCTAAAATGACCGCAATTAAGTTTTCTCCCATTGACTTTACAATGGAGGTGTCGTAAAACTGGTCTGACCTTAGGTCATCGATATCAAAACTATGAGATATAGGTACATTTTACAAATACGACAAATACTATTGCCCTTAGCAATCGTTGAAACTATCCGAAAGTGATCGGCCAGTCGGTGTAGCAACGACACGACAAAACTTTTTTGAGGTAGGGTCACTCGACGTGACCTGATGACCTGACTTTGAAAAACCTGGATCTGAAATTTTCACAATATGTGCAGATAAATGCATTATTCGCGTCGCCGTTTTTAGCCATTCGCAAAAGAATTAACCCTATTAGTGGCAGGGGGGGGGGGTTGTTTTTATCCACCCCTCAGGTTTTTCGGGAATATCTCCGAAACCGTTGAAGCTACGATGCTGAAATTTTCTGACTTTTCTTAAAACTAAATTGGGCACATTCCCTGAAAATTTCAAGTTCATAACTTTACCAGGGGCGGCTCCAGAGCACTGGGAATTTGGGGTCCTATTCGTGAAGCGAGTCATTTGGGCGAAGATCACGATGCTGCACCAGTTTTACGAACAGTGAATGCAAGGTATCATGTGATAACATATACAAAGTTATTGTGCATCCTCTTTTGACACGTTTTTGCTATAATAGGCGGATCCAGGCGTCCAAAAAGGGGGGTTATTTTTACCTCCCAACATAGGTGCCCTGACACCGCCTATGCATGACCAATACAATTTTAGTCGTTCTCTCATAAGAAAATTGTAACATAACAAGACCAATGCCACCCTTTTTAGAAACAGTACCAACAAAAACCTTATTTACTATACTTTTTGTGTACCCCCAATCTCAATGATCTGTATCCGCCTATGATTTTTGAAAATGCATTTTTTTAGGATCCATGTGAATTCCTGGTTCATTCTCTATCGATCGGCAAAAGTTGCGTTAAGATTGGTTCAGAAACCTGGCCGTGATAAACAGTCTAAAATGTATCTGCAATTTGCCCGTTTTTACCCCCCTCTACCCCCCTATTGACATTTTTTAATTTCATTTTTTTAGAAATATAGATCTCGTTGAGCCAAATCGAATGCCGTTTGAATTTTGAAAATCGGCCGGTTAGATCTCGAGATATCAAGGGAGGTCGTAAACAGCCCCCCCCCGCCACTAATATGGGGTAGCCAGGAGCCTGCCACTAATAGGGTTAAAGGGGCGTTCAAACTCAAAAACACCCACTCTCCCCCAACAGGACCCGGGATATAACACAAATTTGTCAGAAAAACGCTGAACGTTTTTTTAGTTTGAGTGGTTACATTAATTATCGGAGATAAGAGGGATGTGAAAATATTCCTTAATCCATTCATCAACAGGTACTAGTGGTAGCGAAAAAATATGAACAATTTAAACAGCAGGTGAAGCTTGTGATGATCGACACACGTGTAACCAATTTGTGCCTATTTGTAGACGCATACATTTTATTTATATTTGTCCCTTAGATGCGAACCATCATTGATACCCTGTCTACGCTTCTTCATAAGGTCGAGCTAAATGACACGAAGTTTTCTTCTGGCGCCCGGTTTCCAAATGAGCTTGATAGTTAGACTAAAAAAGCATCGATTCTTCGACAGTTTTATCAGTTTCGGGTTTCCTTGTCCCTATTTATCGCCCCGTATTTAAAACAACGGAAACAATCTGAACCACACGTATGTAACTGAGAGTTACAGCAGATACAATAAAATGACGATCAACCAACAACACAGTACCGAGGCCTTTACAGCATGTGCACATCGCACATGGGCAAACACACTGACACACGGCACAAAACTCCACCATGCCTGACAACACTCGCGCTGATACAACACAGTCGCCAATACATGGCGATACATTTGTTCATTTGCCTTAGATTCGAATTATTAAGACAGCCGGGACCTGCGCATTGTCTACCTACTTATTCCCTGAATTCAGGTGGTAGCGCAGTTGATTATTGTCCCCGTAATTGGCTGCATACTTATCCTCTTCCGAAGAAAAGCTGCCAACAGACACAACTGGCGACCGTTCCGGCAGGGTCAACCCTGACCTGACCTGCCGGGACCTGTCGAGGTCCTGGCAGGTCAGGTCAGGTCAGGTCTCTGCTAATCCCGGTCGTCGGTGTCTGCGGCGGGTGACAGCGGCCGCAGGGGGTCAGGTCTGGTCGTGTCAGGTCACTGCTCGTCCCGATTGTCCGGCTCAGCAGCCGGCGGCAGCGGCCGCAGGGGGTGCCAGCCGGGCGGCGGCAGCAGGCCCAGCGGCGCTCCGTACAGAGGTGGTGCCGGTAGCGGCCGAGAGAGCAGCGCCTCGACTGAAAATGGCGAGAGCCGCGGCTGATGGGCCGGTGGGGGCGGCGGCGGCGGCGGCGGCGGCTGGCACAGCGGCGCGAACGCCGACCGCTGCCCGGCGACGAGCAGCGGCGCGCCGGCGGCGGAGGTGGTGACGCAGCCGGCCTGCAGCGGCCGCAGCAGCTGCTGCCGCACCCGGCTGCCCGAGCCGATAAAGTGCTCGATGGTCTTGACGAGGTCGCCGCAGCAGGCCTCGAGCCGCTCCTCCAGCACGGATGCCTTCTGCGAGGGGAAGATGCGCCGCAGGATCTGCATGTGGCCGAACCAGGCGGCCGCTGAGCGCTCGGCCGGCTCGCCAGAGTCGCCCGAGTCGTCGGCGGGAGGAGCTCGTGACTCCTCGTCACTGGCAGCTGACTCCTCCGTCTCTGGAGAGACAGAGACAGCGGACGCATTAGTATAGTGCACGACACGGATGCAGTAGCCGATTCTATTAATCATTCGTTGATCTGAGGGCTCACCATTTTGCGGAGGAGAGAACGTTATCAGCTATCCAATCTGTGGGCTGTGGTGAGCCGCCGGACCCCCGAGGCCCGAGGACGAGTGTTCTCCATCACTCACCCTGTATTTTCTCACTAGTCTAGACTTACAAAACCTTGTAAGCAGGATCACTGAACTTTTAATGTCCAACTGTCACTTATTTATGATGAATCAAATTATGATGAAGACTTCACATTCGGACTATTTCTATCTTTGGCGAAACGCATCGAAAGACGTTTTTGCCTCAAACTTGGAACCTTCCTAGTTGTCAGGAATGGGAAACATAAAGGTTAATCGGTCATTAGCGGTATTCTAGCTGACCAAGAACCCACGCAATCAGCTAGTTACACCAATCGTGAACGCTGCCGTAAAGACCGTGCGCCCTGACGGATTTACGTAAAACCGGGTAATGCGGGCCAGTCTATCTTCAGGCGTTTACATGTGGTGCCATCTATGGCGAAAGCTGAAACCACACATTTGACTTGTGCTCACCAGGGAGTCTTGCGGTGCAGTATATGTACAGGCGCCCGCTGCTTATTTACAAAGGGCATAACAAGACAGCCGGCAGATGCAATTTACAATTTTATCAAAATATTTACCGTTAAAATCCTATTTACCGTATCAGCCCGACCCCGAAATTACCAGCAGGTGTTACAGTCAGTCGGTACTCCGGTTTCCTGAGACTGAAACTGGACCCGGCAGTGGCTGGTGATCCCAGCCCGGCGCGGCGGACCCCTCGCCACCGGCCGGTGGATAGACCCAGTGCTCCGCTCTACCTCTGCCGCGGACCACTGACTGCGCCGCGTCACCTCTCGCTGTTATGATATGAGCGTGACAAGCCGTCACTTGTGTCAACATTGTGCGGGCGCAGCACTGGTGCTGTGTCGCCTCTGGTGCGGACCGGCCGCTGACGGGGAGGGGACGCGTGTGACCACACCGGACGGCATACACACACAGATTGGGAAAATGGACACCCCGCCGCAGCTACCCCCTGACTGCTGAATGTGGCCCCGTCACATGGTACACCGTAAACGGATTTCGACGGCAGAACATCGCTGGCACTGACGACGTGACCAGAGAGATAATACCATCGCGTCGCTATGATTTCATCGGGATTTAATTACCCATGCACTCGGATGGAATAAAACGGCTGTCTCAATTTTCATACGCTCAGCCTGGGCAGTCACACGAGCAAACGCATTCACATTGACTCAGCCTGTATTGTTCACCAGGTGGTCTCGTAATATTTTAGGAGTATAGTCTCTCTTGAAAGTATCGCGTCCTGGGCTGCGGCGGCTCAGCGAACTATTCCATTCAGTTTGAGGACCCCAGTAGTGAGGTCATGGCCTGTATCATAAAAAGTACGGTGTAACACGATTTTACGCCAGCGGTAGAAGGAAAACTGCTATTTGACGCAGGCCCCAGCGGCTGACAACTGGGTCGAAAAAGGTGAAGGCCGGCCAGAGGTCATGCTCGTATCGCTCTTCCGTGACCCCGCCCATCGCCCCAGGCGGATACTGGCGCCGCTTGGGTTCACCAGCCGGGCGCTCATTGGTCTGCCTTAGTGGGTGCCAATCACTGTTAACTCAGTGTGCGTGACGCGTTAAGTCACAACGAAGCAAAGTTCCGCCATGACCTTATTGGCCCTTTCTGAAGAGGCCTTCTGAACGGCGTAAACAGGTCATGTAAGCATGGTGGCAACCTGGCATCAAATAAATCTTTTTAAAAAGAAGACAGATAGGGGAAGGTGGGGTAAGACGGACCAGCTAAGGTTTGAGGCCGCATATCTTGCTACACTGCTCTCGTAATTCATATTATTTATAGTCTTCGGAATGCTCAATCCTTCCTCTGTTGATATGTGTAAAGACTAAATTTCAAATTAAAGACATCTAGGTGGTGGATGCTCTTAAAGAGGGACATGTCAAAAACTCAGACAAGAAAAAACGTGGGGTAAGACGGACCACCCAGCAGTGCCTGATATCCGTTCATGTGTGTTACACTTCTGCTCTGTACTCTTGTAAGAAAAAGTAACCAGAATGGTAAAATAACAAAATGAGCCTTTATTCTTTACTCATGTGTGATGGAAATGCAGCTAAAAGCTGGGAACATGTGAGTTGATTGTCGTTTGGCATGAATGCATGCTAACTGAGCACTTGCATGCATGGCTCACATGCAACAAAGACTCCTTCCTGAAAAATTAGCTTGCTTAAACTTGTGTCAATGTTTTGGAAAAGAACTTTCCATATGCAGGGTACAATGGACCACCACAGGGTAAGATAGACCACAGTGGTCCGTCTTGCCCCAAATCTAAATTCTGTCATTATCATGACGTATATGTCAAATAGCCCAACATTGCAAAACCTTGCCTTTCCTAAAGTGTGACTATAACTAAGTTTATAACTTTGTTCTTCACAGTTAAGTGCAAAATAGAAACTAATCATGCAAGAAAGGCGCCGTAATTGAATCACCCGTAGACCTCTCATATTAGATCGGTTTGACGAAAAACAACATTTTTCTCAATAACTCAAAAGCTATGCATCCTAGCAGCATGAGCTCAAGGTGGCCATTGTTACGAAGGAAAACAAACATAGTGAAGGCATAAAGCAGTAGATACCAGCAGCGGTTCAGCCGGGAGGGCTGGTGGTCCGTCTTGCCCCGCTGGGCCGTCTTACCCCACCTTCCCCTAAAGGGTAATTTTTTTGTCGCCGATTACTAACCGGCTACCGATTACTAAGAAAAAACAGAGAACGTTCAAATGAAGGACTAAGTGACTAGAGAGGAGATATTTTTGTGATTGGAATCCGCTCGCGGGTGCACCTGCAACCATGGATGCATTATGTTAGCCCGTGCAACTGAAGCTTTTCTTTTTGTTCATATTCGTGCATGCCGCACGGGTTTCCGGATTATACCAAAAACCTGTGGTAGTCGTGCTGATGTCAATGCCGCAGTCAAATTTTCAGCTTTGTAATGAAACAAATCTCAACAAATCCTCTGCGAGTAGGGTGGCTTCCGTTGACCACATGCTTATTGCCATCGCAAGTTACCGCACGGCGACCGCCCCCCCCATCCCTCCGCAAACCACTCCCCTCGCCCCGCCGCGCTGGCTGCCTCCGCGTGTCAGGCTTCGGTCAGTGCTACCAGTGGCTCTCAAACCTTTCCGCTCAAACGAGGCTGGGACAGGTGGCGCCCTCCCCTCAGAGTCGCGATACTTTCAAGAGAGACTATACATACCTGAAGTTTAATGGAATAGGGCAACTATCTGCTGCAGGTGCAAGAAGGTCATGCTAAAACGCGTCCGTGAGTTTCGAGAGTCTTTGAGAAATCTTTTCTTGCCTATTTTATTTCTAAATCAGAATAGGCTACACATATGGTTACCGATCCATGTTCGTGTTTTCTATTTGCATAAGCCCAGATATCCATTACAGTTGTCCGAAAACTCGTCCGGCGGCGTCCCCCACTGCTCTGTTATTAGACTCGGTGCACACCACAAACCTCAGCCCTTTGGTGTCGCGGGGTGCCGGGGGCGGGGAGCGGGGGATGTTTTCTCTGCGGTAACAGTAGCCGGCCACCGGGACACGCTCTGGTGCCGTCCGATTACCAAATACCGGCCCTGCAAACAGGCTGTCACTCAGCGCGGCGCGGCCGGCAGCACCGTCCCCCTCTGTCGGGGCCGCTACTACCCCGCCGAGCCGGTCATAATACTAGTCACCGCACCCGCTCAGGACAGTTACCTAACTAAACACACAGGTGGATTCTGAAGGGTGGTTTTGAGCGTATAAGAGGGTGGATGCCCTTAAAGTTCTCTGAAAATCCATTGGGCTGCTCGGATTTTGCTTGCTTAGGCTCTACAGTGCCGTTTATGTCTTGCTTTTTTATACAATTTGATGTTTTTTTTCTCTTCGCCCAGAATAAAAGATTCCCAAAAATTTGGACGACACTAAAGGCGGAGAACATTTAGCCCTGATATCTACCGAGTTAGACCCACCAACAGGTACCTTTACCAGTATATGTATTATCGTTTATTTACCGTTGGTCCCAATTGAATGATGTTTGCCAATTAGCTATTCTATATGCAGACTTGTGATCAGCTCAGTTGAGCCGGCTCAAAAATCAGCTCAGCTCATGAGCCGGCTCAACATTTTGCCAAATTGTTGAGCTGTGAGCTGAGCCGGCTCAGTAATGCATTGAGCTGAGCTGCTGTCTGAGCTGAGCTGAATGAGCTTGAGCTGAGCTGAGCTGAATGAGCTTGAGCTGAGCTGAGCTGAGCTGAGCTGAGCGAGCTGAGCTGAGCTGATTGAGCTGAGCGAGCTGAGCTGAGCTGAGCTGAGCTGAGCTGATTGAGCTGAGCTGAGCTGAGCTGATTGAGCTGAGTTGAGCTGAGCTGAGCTGAGCTGAGCTGAGCTGATTGAGCTGAGCTGATTTAGCTGAGCTGAGCTGATCCAGTTCTAATTCTTTTCAGTTCATGCTTGGAAATTAACTCAGGATTTGATGCTTCAGCTATGAGCTAGCTATGGAGTGAGCAATTACACTGCCTTCGTGATCGCACTTAAAAATATCAAAACTCTAAAGAAATCAATATTAATCACTAATCAAGCTTAATTTATTTCATCCATGTTGCATGGAAATTGGAAGACCAGGGTCTTGGCCAATTTACAGGCTAATACAGCCAGTCTCAAGTTTCAAGTCTGACTGCAAGATGAATACCTACTGTCAGGCTTTGATGCTTCGCCTTGACACTCTGCTCCGCAATGTACAATTCAGCATTCTTCACTTTGTTATTTAAGCAGTTATTTAAATTAATTTTATCGATAAGGGTTCTTACCTCTGCATAAAATATTTACAATTAGGAATTAGCAAATGTTCCTCTTCGTTGGTTGAATGTGGGCTAAGCAACCATATCCTATTGAAAGTGGGGTGGGGCAGAGGCGCTAACTGGAACTCTCACCTTCTGATGTCCATAATATGGGAAAAGCTCCCTTATTCACACGCCGACTATGAATTCTAATTGTGTTGACATTGCCTTGGTTGAGATCAGGGTGGTGTTTGGTTTCACTCAAGGTTTCACTGATAACAGCACGCTGCTATCACACGTGTCAAATGGGGTTTCCATGGAGATATAAACAAACTCTTATCTCCAAGTGCCAACACTACCCCAAAATGTAACGTCAGCTCCTGGCAGGGTGCCAAGAGCGGATGGCGGCGTGGGCGTGCTGCTCTCGGCCGTGAAACACCGCCTAGTTGAGATGATTCCATGGCGTTTTTTTCGTCTAGCAGATTTTCGTCCGACTTTTCTTCGTCTGGCATTTTTTCGTCTGTACATTTTTTTCGTCTGTAAACTTTTTCGTCCAGACTTTTTTCGTTCGTATATTTTGAACTTATATGTTATGTTAACCCTCGCCCATGTAGGGGGGGGGTTGGTGCAACCCCCCCCCTGAGGTTTTTCGGAAATAGCGCAAAAACGGCGGCGCGCAGCGCCGCCAAATTTTGGGTACCTTATGGGGCAAACCTTGCGCATCTTTTAATAAAAAAAATTTGACCGGGTCATGTCAGGTCACGGAGTTATGACGTCACAAAGGGAACAGCCTCAGGCCGGATTTTCACAAACTGAGTGCCAACGCCCGAGGTTTCCTGCCGGTGGTACGGACATCGGTTGATGGATCGTGATGAAACTTCCCATGCATGTTGGGGCAAGTATTGGCTATCATATGGTATAAGAAACTTGACCGGGTCAGGTCAGGTCACGGAGCTATGACGTCACAAGAGGAACAGCGTCCGGTACTATTTTTGAAAAGCGCCCGAACCACTATTTTGCTAATTCTTGTCACCTCAATGGGAATATGCAGCAATATTAGCATCTATGGGGAGCAAATGGACATCCCAAATCCAAAAATACAATCAGATTTCAAAAATTTAAATTTTGATTTTTCGAATTTCTGCCGCCGACTGTGACCTTGCCGACTTCCGGCGCTCCCAACGCGCCATTTTTAGAGCTAGGGAAACGAAATACATACCAAACGATAGAGAATTGATCAAGGAACACGATAGTGAAGGTTTCAAGTCGATATCTCCCACCGTTTTGCCGCTATCGCCGCGGAAAATTTGAAAAAGTCTATTTTTCCGAAAATTTGACCTTTGACCGGTCAAAAGTAGGTCAAATGTTGACCTAGGACCAAAAAATATACCACCAATCGCGAGATCTCGGCGAGAGCAATCCGTTTGTCTTTTCCGCTAAGCTCTACGACGCTCCGTTTTCAAACGCCAAGGGGGGGGTCGCACCAACCCCCCCCCCCCCTGCATGGGCGAAGGTGGCAGATCGCCGTTTACGGGCGAGGGTTAACATCGCGGGTGCACACTCTGATAACATGTGATAACACTGCCAAGAACAGTCCATTTCATGTAACTATAGTCTGAGTCCAAGTAGACGCACGACTCGCAAAGTCTCAAGGTCTTAATGAGCTTATCTCTTTTGCCCATTGTGTAAGTTGCCTCGCTCCTTGTTAGAGGAGACTTACTTATGCGCCAAGAGCTGGTCTGTTTTTTAACCCTCGCCCGTATTGGTGTTTTTCCAGCCGCGAACGTATAAGGGGGCGGGGGTCCGTTGGACCCCCCCTTGCCGTTTCGTCCCTGATCGAGCTAGAGCTTCGCGGAAAAAACGAGCGTGCTGCCCGCGACGAGAGGAAGCCGATGATACCCAATTTTAAGGTCCTAGGTTATCGGTTGACCTTCCAGGTCAGGTCAATGACCCAAAAGTCGGGAAAATCGGGACCTGTTAGAACGTCGTAAAACGTGGCTGCTATGGGGTTTTTCGGGGTGCTGATCACGAATATCATGTTAGTTATGATCACTGATGATGTCTTTATGCATTGAGGCCAGGTCGGGTCAGGTCAGGTCAACCAGTAAGGATTTTGCCGGGTATTCGTAGTAGCCTCTGACAGCTTCGTAACATGTTACGAAGGCACCAAAACTGCTTCGTAAATGTTCAAATGGTTGCTAAATTCGAATTCAGCTCCAAAAACTAGCATAGAAACATGTAAAACTCGAAAAAGTGAACCGAGGTCATCAAAGGTCAATGACCTGACCTGACCTTCCGGTGACCTTGACACCCACCCTAATGCATGGGAGCAACATCATATGCCATGTTTGAACACTTGAAACCACAAAAAGACTGCTAACGCGCGGCTAATGCGAGCCGACATACGCCGAATCGCGATTCCGGCCAAACATGGTCTCGAAAAGTAGGTCACAGGTCAAAGGTCATTAGGGTCAGGGTCATGAAATTTTCAGGATAGGTGTAAAATTGATTATCGCGAGGGTACTGAAAGTTTCGTCGCGATCGGCCGCTTTTTACGCGAGTTATTCGCGAAAAACAGGGGGGTCCGTTCGACCCCCCCCCCCCCCCTATACGGGCGAGGGTTAAGCATGTCCGATTTAAAAAGAACGACTGAGCGATCTAAGCGTGAATTTAACTGAGCGGAAACTGAGCTAAGCTGAATTGAGCGGAAACTGAGCTGAGCTGAACGGGAACTGAGCTGAGCTGAGCTGAGCGGAAACTGAGCTGAGCTGAGCGGAAACTGAGCTGAGCTGAGCGGAAACTGAGCTGAGCGGAAACTGAGCTGAGCTGAGCTGAGCGGAAACTGAGCTGAGCTGAGCTGAGCGGAAGCTGAGCTGAGCTGAGCTGAGCGGAAACTGAGCTGAGCTGAGCTGAGCGGAAACTGAGCTGAGCTGAGCTGAGCGGAAACTGAGCTGAGCTGAGCTGAGCGTGAGCGGAGCACAGCCGGTTTGAGCGGAGCGTGAGCTGAGCTGAGCCGTGTTAAACTGAGCGGGAGCTGAGCGGGAGCGGATAAAACGGAGTTGAGCTGAGCGAGCTCACTTTTTTCTTGAGCTGTCACAAGTCTGTCTATATGCAGTATAAGGACACCTAAGGATCAAAATAGAATGGCCAAAGTGTGGTTATCATTACATGTGCGAGCAAGTGCATCTAAAGGATATTCACCGATCTAGCAAATATGCGCCCCAGCTGCTATGCTAATGCTAAACGCTAAACGCTATGCTATGCTCTGATGCTAATCTCAACGGGGCTCCAAGTTTTCAGCTGCGTTCGACTCTAGGCCGCCTGGCTCCCGCCTGCACTGACCGTGGTCGGTGGCGGTCTGGTCGGCCGCCTGAGACTGCGTCATGTTCATTCCGAAGATGGGTCCCGGGGGCAGGTAGGCGCACGAGGAGCCGGTGGCCACTGCTCGCAGACCCATGGCAATGGCGTCCTCGGCCGCCTGCTGCCGCTTCAGGGCTACCTGTGGTCGAACGGAGACGGTGAGACAACGAGGCAACGGGCCACTTCACTCATAGCCATCGGCCGCAGGACCGGGAGACGGTGAGACGGCAGAGACAACAGTCGGAGAGGAAGAGAGGAACAGTCGGAGAGGACCTGCGGCTGCACGGAGACGGCAGAAACACGGAGAAACGGAGGGCGAAGTCATGGATCACACTTTCTTTACAGTGCTTCAGAGACGCAACAGACACATAAGTTAATCACTTTTCACTCACACCGTCTCACCTGGGCGGCCATTACGCGCTGCCTTTCGGCGATGAGACTGCACTTGGCACACGCGCAGTCCTTGAAGCGACAGTGTCGCTTGTGGCCCTTGAGCCACGAGATGACGCCGTGGTTGCGGCAGCGGGCGCACTTTGGCTTTCGCGCGCCCTTCTCCGTGGTCGGGTAGGCCAGTGGCTGCCGCTCCATAACGGTGATGTCGAGCTGTGAAACGCGCGGTCGACGGTACCGGCTCGAGTCTGAGAAGGGGAGGGCAATTAGTGGTCACCGCTGCATGCTATCCCATTGTGCGAATACGTTAACATTTCGTGAAAGGATAATGCATAAAAACAAGAGGTTTTACCATGCATGACCGTTGCAGTGAACTTTTATTGAATCTTTCGACAATGATGCAAAGGGACCCGTAAGGACTAAGGATTTTGTAGTCTTTCAGGTTTGTGTGCTATGGTAAATCGTACTTAGATTCCATGGGATTACAAAAAGAAAAAGTAACTAAATCTCGAAGTTTGGTTGGAACAATAAATCGATTTATTTATCAAGCCTGAGTGAGCGTCACGAATAACATAAATTATTGTGTGCGATAATAAACTGAGCAATTAGCATATGAAGTTCCCATAATCCGGAAAGCTGATGCTAGAGTAAAGAAGTTAATGCATTGCACGTAGCCAGGAGCCTGCCACTAATAGGGTTAAGCTAATCAGCAACTCACAAACTGCTATGCATGCACAAGACAAAAAAAGCATCTACCTATATAACTTCATGGAATATGTATCAGTCTAAACATAGAAAATGTGTCCTATCATAAGACGATTTTATAATTTTTCCTTACAACGATGCTTTGCAAAACCATCTCTAAAAATGATAGGGCAAAAAAGGCCATAGGGAAGGCTACACAAAAGTGGATAAGTCGAATAGCAGTCGTGTGTGTCCACTCACCGCCGCGTGACCGCCCCCCGGACTGAGGACGCACCGGCCGCCGGCTCCCGTTCCCGAGCAGCCGCGTTCCCTGTCGGCACCGACGCGTCGACTGCGACGGACACAGAGTGTCGGCGGCGACGAACCGTGCGACGCCGCGACGACCGCCTCCGCGTCGGCACCAGCGATGGACGGGATGGGGTGCCTACCGGGCCAGGGGTGGAGGCTGCTGAATGACATGTGTGCATTTATCGTGGTGGATCGGATTAGATATATATGCTATCCGATTACTTGAACACTTTTTCACTGGAGGGTATTCGGAGCAAATACCCTCCCCTCGCAGTGCCCAAAATCGACGAAAATTTTCGTTTTTCGAGAGCAAAAATAAAACTTAACTGTTATTTACTAAGAAAAGGCTGTTGTGGAAGGCTGTTGTTGAAAGGGTTGAAAGGAAGCGCTGCACAGCAGTGCTAATGGAAAAAGGTTCTGGAGAAACCTTGGTCGTATGCACCCTACAGCGTCCAACAACACCTTTATTTGATCCGCCAATGCACTTTTTGCATTGTGTGTGTTTTTTATATTCACTATCATAGGCGGTAGAACGGGGGAGGGGGGGGGGGGGGCACCGGGGCACCGTGCCCCCCTTGATTTTGCCATTTTTACATTAGAACCGTGTAAGACGCCCAGGGCAGGTGAAACGCACCATGCCCTTATTTGCGACACAGTTGAATGGTCCTATACTTTTATAAACATTACAGGTGAAACAAGTACCTACTGTGGAAGCAAAATGCTGATGAAGTTTGTTGCGCGCCATTATCAATGGGCTGATTTTATAGCCAAAAACATGACTCTATGAGATTTTTTAAATAAATATCTGTCATAAAAAGACATTAAATTCACTATTCCGTTGTGACTTTGATCTGAGACGCTTTCAGTAAGCAAGACTAGTTTATTGCCTACCAAAAGCAGTGTGAAATAATTGTGCCATGTTTGCTGATTTATCAGGTATGCCGCTAAACATAGGCATGGTAAAATTCGCAAAGCGCCCCGGCACCTGGTTTGTAAAACGCCCATGCCATTTTCACATGTAAAATGTCTTGCATTCCAAAAGTGGCTTAATTGCGATGCATTGTTGCCGTCGGATAAAAAGGCGAGAAAAACATTGGAAACAGTGATTTTTTTTTGCAATGGGTCAGTTTATTGGGCGAGACAACTTTGCTTGCAATTGCTGAAGTATCGTTTATTTTCGAAACGGTACTCCATCTAATTCGATTCTCCGAAGGCAATGCTACTGACCTCATAATACGTTTCTGCATACCTATGTAAAAATATAGTACCTAGTACGGATGAAAACGGAATATTATATGCAATATCTATGCAAACGAAACTCATCAACAGGTGACAACCAAAGTGGGGCGTTTTACAACACCCGTTTGCAGAGATCTTGCAAAAGCTCATTCTTACTGGAATGCAGTATCCGAGCGAGTGCCTTGCGTATTATTTTGTTAAATAGTCGGAAGATAAGACTTAAACAAAATACCTAATGATATATGGTGAAATAACCAGTTCAGTGGTGGCACACCGTTTTTCCTTCAGGGGGCGTTTTGGACGGTTCTCCCCTATCGTTGCCCGTACCTCAATGTTTTTTCCGAAGGTAAGCAAGTTTTTATTTATTTATTTATTTATTTATTTATTTCACATCATCAGGTATTTCCACACAAAATGGGCTATTCCAATACCCTCGTCATACAATGTAACACCGCACGGTATAAAAAAAAAACAAGTTATAAAGATAGATAAAAAAAAAACACACACACACACACACATCTTCATGAGAACAAAATCGCGGACACTTAAAATAAACTAACTAGTCACGAAAAAAAATCACGATGCATCAGCCAACATTTTGCGAATGTGGCGCTTAAAAGAAGTCATGCTAAGGTGGTTCACATGATGATCTATGGCGAATGTGTTATACAACTTGGATGCACGATAGATGAATGTACGTTGTCCATGGTTGTTGCGGGGGCGAGTGGTTGAAATATGATCCGACTGCCGTGTTCTTCGAGAGATTGATTCATGATTAAACAACAGTGCTTCACGCAATCCTATTGGTACGTCCAGCGATAAAAAATTATGAATCATGCACATGTCAAAATAGTCAACTAGCTTTGGAACAGTGAGCCAACCTAAGTCTGAAATGACATCCGAAACATGGTCGTATTTCCGTCGACCGGAAATAACTCGTGCTGCGAAGTTGACTATTTTTTGTAGTTCGGTCAGTACATTTTTGCCACAGCTACCATACACCTGCGCACAGTATCGAATGTGAGAAAGTACAAGAGAATCGACGATACGAGGTAGAACAGAAGCCGGTAGAGTATGTTTAACGTGCGAGATTCCAATGAGAATGCCAAAACATTTGTTAACAACATGTTGCACGTGGCGCTCCCATGACAGGTTTGGGTCCATTATCACACCTAAGTTCCTCACGCTCTCGGTAGACATCACCACTTCACCCATGAATGACACTTTTGGAACTTCATCTAACTGGACTAATTGCCGTCTGTCACCGAAAACCATCAGTTCCGTTTTACTAGGATTAACCATCATACCGTTTTGCATAAACCAGTTACTCAAGATACCTAAAACGTCTTCCATAGCACACTGCATATCCCGAATTTTGTGTCTCGACCCGGTTAGTGCTAGCTGAGTATCATCCGCATACCTGATTAAAGTTACTCGGAAACCGTTCACAGAGGACGGAATGTGACATGCGATGTCATTGCTTAGAATATTAAACAATAAACTTCCTAACGTTGAGCCCTGGAAGCATCCCACCGATATCGGTAAGGGTTCTGATAATTCGTCGCCGATCCTTACCCTCTGAGTATGTCCCTCGAGGTAGCTCTTGAACCACCCTGTCCTAATCTGTAAGAGACTCAATTTTTCAAGAATAGTACTATGATCGACCACATCAAAACACCGACTTAACCCTATTAGTGGCAGGGGGGGGGGGTTGTTTTCATCCACCCCTCAGGTTTTTCGGGAATATCTCCGAAACCGCTGAAGCTACGATGCTGAAATTTTCTGACTTTTCCTAAAACTAAATTGGGCACATTCCCTGAAAATTTCAAGTTCATAACTTTACCAAGGGCGGCTCCAGAGCACTGGGAATTGGGGGGTCCTATTCGTGAAGCGAGTCATTTGGGCGATGATCACGATGCTGATGTATTATAACTGTATGCACCAGTTTTATCATGTGATAACATATACAAAGTTATTGTGCATCCTCTTTTGACACGTTTTTGCTATAATAGGCGGATCCAGGCGTCCAAAAAGGGGGGTTATGTTTTACCTCCCAACATAGGTGCCCTGACACCGCCTATGCATGACCAATACAATTGTAGTCGTTCTCTCATAAGAAAATTGTAACATAACAAGACCATTACCACCCTTTTTAGAAACAGTACCAACAAAAACCTTATTTGCTATACTTTTTGTGTACCCCCAATCTCAATGATCTGTATCCGCCTATGATTTTTGAAAATGCATATTTTTAGGATCCATGTGAATTCCTGGTTCATTCTTTATCGATCGGCAAAAGTTGCGTTAAGATTGGTTCAGAAACCTGGCCGTGATAAGCAGTCTAAAATGTATCTGCAATTTGCCCGTTTTTACCCCCCTCAACCCCCCTTTTGATATTTTCTTAATTTTTTTTTTTAGAAATGTAGATCACGTTGAGCGAAGTCGAATGCCGTTTGAATTTTGAAAATCGGCCCGTTAGATCTCGAGATATCAAGGGGGGGTCGTAAACAGCCCCCCCTGCCACTAATAGGGGTAGCCAGGAGCCTGCCACTAATAGGGTTAAATCTAAAAGAGCTAGCAATGAAATTTCCGAATTGTCCATACCTTTCAAAATTTCGTCAGTCATTGATACGAGTGCCGTTGCCGTGGAATGATTCGCCATAAAGACATGCTGATCGATGGTGAATAAATGTTGCTGAGTCAGATAACTAGTCACCTGGGTGTGAACTACTTTTTCAATGATCTTACAATAGAGGTGGCAAAACGTGAAAATTTTGGGAACCAGACTCGAACCAGACCCGACTGGACATTTCTGGAACCAGTCGGACCCGGTTTAAGTTTGAATCGGAACCAGTTGGACCCGTTCCCCAGAAGTCAATTAATACAAACTAATTGTAGGTACCATTAGTTGCATCATGTAAAACAGCCTTTTCCCACTGGGAATCCTCATGGGCTATAGTGTCCAAAGAAACATACATGAGCACATGTTTTATTTTCTATTGACTTCATATTTTGCAATCATGTGTAGTGTGCAAGATGTATGGCTTATGGTATAGGACCCGGTTGGACCCGGTCAAAAATGTCCAGGAACCGGTCTGGACCCATATGGGTCCAGACTGGTTCTTTGGACCGGGTCCTCGGGTCCACATTTTGCCACCTCTATCTTACAAATGACACTCACAATGGTTATGGGTCTAAAATTCGCCGCTTCCGAGGGGTCATTTCTTTTGTGCAAGGGTAGCACCTCTGCCTTCTTCCATCCATCTGGTACAGTTTCCGTCACTATGCTTGTATTCACTATGCGCAACAAATATCTGCCTACTACTCCAAGACTTAACTTCAAAATTTTGAGTGGCACATCTCCTTCAATGCTGGAATTTTTGTTTGGCATACTGAATATAACAGCTTTAAGATGATCTAAAGTCACAGGCGTCAGCGTGAGGGCACCGGCGTTAACACGAGGCAAGCGAACGTTGAGTTTTTCCATTCCGGAACTCCGAAAGTCTCTCATCACCTTCTCTCTGGTTTGCGTGCCGATCGACGTAAAATAACTGTTAAGTTCGTCTGAAGAGATATTGGCTGGTTCAACACGGCGACCACGTTTTGGCGCTATGACTGGTTTCAGGTGATGAAACAGTGCCGCAGGTGAAGTTAGCCCATAAGTGCTGTTTCTGGCAAGTTTCTCGAGAGCAAATAACATGCTTTTCATGAAAAAAATTATCGTGAATAGGTTGGAATCCCAGTGGCCAGTAAGCTGGGAAAAACGTAGCGTAAGAAATAAAGGCTTTTACTAGCAATATACTCGGGTCCATAACTAATTTCAATAGAAAAACACAATTCTAACGAAATGTGTTTGTTTATTTCAGACAACCTGCGGCTACAGTTTACCTATTGAATGTTGATTTCAGGTCATGAACAGTTAACGAATCCCTCTCGATTTTTGATGGATTATTCGCGAAATAGCGATCGATCGCGACGAGACTTTCACCTATCCACTCATTTTGATCAATTTTAGACCTACCCTGAAAATTTCATGACCCTGACCTAAATGTCATATAACGAGCGACTCCGAGAGCATGTCAGGTCAGAACGGCTATTTGATGGACCTCAGCAATCAGCATATATATCACTTATCAGCTGTTCGTTTCCAGACTTCTTGTGGTAACGTACGCGCCAACATGTGAAATGTTGTTTGTCCCATGGCATGTGTGCCAAGACCGTGTAAAGGTCTTATCAATATCTAAGTCACTGACCTCTTGTGACCTCGGGTGACTTTTAGAGTTTTACGACTTCTGAGGATCGTTTATGAGCTGATTTCGAATCGAACACCCATTTGAGCGTTTGAGAACTAGTTTGAGAGCTCATGCAACAGTTTTGAAACTGTCAGTGGTGGAAATCTGCCACTGTGGATGGCCGACTGGAGGCGAGATGGTTGACCGGACCTGACCTAACCGGGCCTGACCCGACCTACCTCAAATGCATGGATACATTTTCTTGCATCACAATAAATGCTGAATTAGAAATCAGGACCCCGGGGAAAAAACTTCACAAAAACTCACATCAAGCAGGTCAAGCAGGTCCCGAATTTCCCGCCCAGTCGTTGACCAGAGCTGGAAGGTCAATCAATGACCTAGGGCCTTCAAGTTGGATACCATTGGCTTATTCTCGTCACAGGCAGCACACTCGTTTTTCTAGTTCGATCAGGAGCCGATCGGCTGGCGGGGGTGGATCGTTGGACCCTCTCGGCTATCGATACGGTTGACGATTTAAAGGGACCCTCCCACCTTCAAAAAAGGTAATGAATTGGCATGAAAGTGATGTCGCTCGGTTCGTCCGAGACCCCCTGGATCCGCCAGTGAGTCAGGTCACCAGTACTATCAGCTTGGGGAGCTCTCACGCTTTGACACCATCTGTCGCCTGTCACCTAGTTGAACACTGAACAAAGACAGACGTGTCTCATACCCGGGACGCAGATCAGGGTGATGAAAGAGGACCGCACATGTGGATAGTTAGGGAATTCTTTGTACATATTCCGCTGTCTGGGTAATTATTTGTGTTTTATACTTGAACCGGTTGAAATGAAATTCCTATATGTATATTGCGTTATACGGGAGTGTTAGCCGGTGTTACATTATAATGCAGATATATTTTGGGAAAGGCGTCCTCAATTGTGTTGCCCAGTAGCGCTAGATATAACGTTACTGTCCCCCAAAATGAGGTCAAACACATTAGGCGCGGTCGGCCGTGTCGTCCGTCGTGGCGGTTCAGTTTCCGTCGGGTGTCACAATGTTGGCTCGTGCCGGTCGGCGCCGGCAGCCGGCGGCCCATCTCCCGCCGTGATACCCTGTCGCCGCCGAGGCCACCCATGTCCACAGCCGACCAATCACCGTCGAGCCCCGCCGTACTCCGCCAATCAGCGCTGACTGGGGCGGAGCCAAAGCTGTCGGCCGCCCGCCGGCTTGTTTGCGGAGGTAAAAGGAAAAATATACTTTGTGACACGGCTGTGATTAATGTATTGAATGCAGTCATTATTATTTAGGCAGCGTCGAGCGATAGTGTTGACTCTGGCTGGCCGGAGATAGTGTTTACTCGGCATGATGCCGCCTGTCAAGGGGAGGCCGCCACACGGGCGAAAATCAGCACACTGAGGATCGGATGACGCCGGCGCGCGCTGGTCACCGTTCCAGTCAGTCACGGGCTCCGTCGGTCGACAGAGGTGGCCCGGAGCCGGCAGTGGGCGCACTGGTCCGCGCCGAGCTTCTGGTGCCGATGGCGTTTAAACGGAATGATCGGCTCTGAGCATTCCAGTATTTCATAAACGTTTATTGACTGATGCACTTTCCCTCTTGCACTTCTAGTCTGTTTGCCTTCAGACTATTGTGCACATTCGAGGTAATTCCAGGTTATTCCAGGGTATTTCAGGCTTGCTATCCAGTATCAAGGATCACCTTGCCCGTGGTCTCGGATTGACCACCGCCGACCAATCATGATTGATACCCTACCTACAATGATAAAACTAGATTTCGAAGACAAAGACATGTGACTTGGAGTATCCAGCTACCCCGGACAGGTACACAACTTTCCGTTTACTTAGTCTAACGAATCGAACTTCGTCACCCACGGCTTTGAAGGAACAAAACGCAATGCTGCAAGACACTTCGATTGAATGGACGCACCATTGCCAAAACATACACCTAACTATGTAGTTCGTGGCACAGCGACATAGCTAGAACTTCGCCGTATTTACCATCGCTCGCCGCAATGCGAATGAAGGGACTTCGTGTGGGGCGGTCGAGCCGACACATGGAATGAATGGGAAGGGGTGGAGTCTGGAGCAGCGATGAGCCGCGCTTGGAAGGTATTTCGTAGAAATGGACACGGTGAGACATGCCTACGCAATAATGCTTAGGTATGTGTGCCTGTACTGTAATTAGTGTATACGAGTCGCAATTTTAACATAAAACTATCCCATATCCGCATGAAAACCATCCGAACCGCGCAGGGGCGCGGGAACTACTTTCAGACTGGGGGGCACACCATAATACAGATCAACCTAGGGTACCCCCAAATCTGGTTCTCTCACCGGTTTTAGGCCACTTATTTTTCATCCCTTGGCTTTTTCAACAAAAAAAGAAAATATTGGCAAAAAAGTGCTGTATTTCATCTCAAAGTTGTGGGGGCACCGCCCCCACAGCCCCAGAGTTGAGGGGGGGGAGGGGGCAAGCTGCCCCCTGGCTCCCGCGCCCACGGAACCGCGTCCCCAGCGCATAGCTGATGGCGGCCGCAGCCCGGTTTCCAGACACGTGCATTGCGGCACAGTCTCACATCAGGCGCGGTTCAGTGGCGACATCTATGAACAGGGTTGTGAAACTGACCCCAGTATGTCAGTACCTACCTATGTCATCCGGGAAGCATGGCGCTTGTGAGTGCGAGAGTGTGTCAGCAATTATTGTGTGTAATTACTTGCGACCTTATTGTGTATGTAATTGTAATGTTATACATTAGCCGTTTTCACGCCGGGCTATCCGGCGAGTGCACCTAATTTGACCAAATCTGCACCTAACCCTTTTACGGCAAATATCTTTATTTTATGAATTCATTTCCGTGTTTTACATGGTGTGTCGTTTCGGGAACTAGCGACCCGCGGCCGGGCGCCGCGCAGAGGTGCCCGCCATAGGGTTTGGGGGCTATTTTTTCACGTTTCGGTCTGAATCGTGAAAAGTACTGGTCGTAGCAAATATGTTCTCTGGTTTCTGAATTTTCAGCCCACGTGGAGTGCGATAGGACAAGAGTCATTTTCGTACAGACAAAACTGTGCCCGCGTTTTTTGGTCAAAGTAAAAATGTTCAGCAGCTTTTAACACGTGGGCCGCCGCAAAACAGGGTACACCGGAGGACTTAAGATTCAATATCTCCTAAGCCATCATAGATAGCAAATATGTTCCCTGGATCTATGTAGATAATACTTTAGAGAACACTTCAGGCCAAAAATTGTTTCTCGACAACTTACACCCAGCCCGCGTTTTTGGCGTAAATGCAATGCAACACGGCAGCCGACCTTTAGGGCTCAGTTAGCGAGTTTATTTTTTAGCGAGCACTTCGAGCATTTCAACGTTCGATGAAATGACATATTTTTTCAACGCAGTCGTTTCTTCATTTGCATCTAAACGCGACCCATATGATAATGTGACGGTATCGTCACACTAGAAAGTGTAATTCATCGTAATTTATAGGGCTAATTCTCGGCGCACAGCAGCAGACGGACACCGACTGACCCACCATCTAAAGGCAGTTTGGCGAAGCAGTATCGTGAATCACAGCCGCGAGATGTCCCTAGCGTAGAACACCGTCTGTTTGCCCAGTTTAAATACGTGCTGTTTGCCCTCTGTCAACCCCTGAATCATGGGGCTGGGGTCGCGGATGAATGGGCGACCGCCCGCCGCGCGGGGAGGGGGCTGCTCCCCTGACCCGGACCGCCACGGCGTGGGGACAGACGGTCCCGCGCGTGCCTCACGTCGCCGCCTCACACCGGTCAATTACGCTGGTTGTGAGGAACCGCCCATTGTAGTGGTGGGTGATCCAACGCAGACCATGTCAGAACCCCACTGAGGGGGTGTCAACTGTCACCCGTGTCAGCTGGCTCAGACCCATGATATCCCCATACGGAAAGCGACGTTCCAAAGAGCAATATGCCTATAGCAGGTATTATTGATGTTTAATTCGAGAATGTAGGTATGCATGTAAGTTCATGATGTGTTAAAGCACTCCAACTGCACAACTTTGCCCTCTCATCTCGAGCAATAACCTATTTTTTACTTTTGACAGATCTTTAGTGACTTAACACTCGCAAGTCCATAGGCAGCGGAACGGGGAGGGCACCGGGGCACCGTGCCCCCCTTTGATTTTGGCATTTTAACAATTTAACATTAGCCCTATGGGCGTTGCATGGGAAGAATGGGACTAAAAGTCGGCGGTGCCCCCCTTTAATTGAAGGTGTTCCGCCGCTACTGCGCAAGTCGCACTTATAGCGGGGTGGAACGGACCCCCCCCCCCCACGGTTTTTCGCGATTATCTCGTGCAAAAAGCGGCCGATCGCGACGAAACTTTCAGTACCCTCGAGTTAATCAATTTTACACATACTCTTAAAATTTCATGACCTGACCCAAATGACCTTTGACCTGTGACCTGATTCTCGAGACCATGTTCGACCGGAATCGCGAATTGGCGATGTCGGCTCACATTATCCGCGCAATTTCCTTTTTTGTGGTGTGGGTTTCAAGGTCACGTGATGGTCAGGTCAAGGTCATTGATGACATTGATGACCTTGCTTCACTTTTTCGAGTTTAACATGTTTCTAGGGTAGTCTCTGGAGCTGATTTCGAATTCCCCTTTGAAGATTTATGAAGTAGTTTTGGTGCACTCGTAACATGCTACGAAGCTGTCAGTGGTGGTCAACACCTGATATGGATGGCCGCCGGCCGGCAGGACTCCTACTGGTTGACCTGACCTGACCTGACCCGACCTGGCCTAAATACATTAAGACATCATAGCCAGGTATGTGATCAAAACTAACATGAACTACGTGTTCAGTACCCTGCAAAATCCCTTTTTCAGCCTCACCTTACGAACTTACAGCAAATCCTGATTTTCCCGATTTTTGGGTCATTGACCTGACCTGGAAGGTCAACCAATGACATAAATAAGACCATAAAATTGGGCATCATTGGCTTACTCTCGTCGCGGGCAACACGTTCGTTTTTCTTTTCTGCGAAGCTCTAGCTCCACCAGAGGCCAAACGGCAAGGAGGTTCCAACAGACCTATGCATTAGACGCTGGCAAACACGAATACGGGCGAGGGTTAAAACGAAGGAGAAATATTGTTACGAGCGAACGGACAGCGCAAGCGAAGCGAAATCTTTTTAAGATACTCGTAACGGAAAGATATCAGCATTTACATATAGCGGCCCGGCCCGGCCTGTAACGCTTTTGAGAGGCATATATTTCAGGCCTCAGTAACCGTTGCAGTGGTTGGGCTGATCGACCTGCCGCCCTTTTTGTTGGGAAGCCTATTTCCTCTACCTCGCAATTAACTTGCCATTTTGCCCCACCAATGAGTGTTTTGCCCCACCAACTTGAGCTGATTTGCAGGACTTTGTTGCTTTTTTAAATCAATCATTGAGGAGCTTTGGAATGTCTGTGTTATGCAAAATGTTACATTTGTAAATATAGGAATTGATTTAGTGTTCATTTTATTTAACTTGACAGTCGGTCAGTGTAGGTTTGATGCCTTTTTGCCCCACCAACTTCCCCGGAAAAGCTCCATCCATGGTGGCACGTGTCACGCGAAAGCTGTTTTGTTGAAGTTGCACTTTTGAAAGACCTAAACCTTTCTAGTAGAGGTTTTAGCCAATGGGTCTACAGTGCAAGGATATTTCTATTTTGCACTCCTCTGAGAGCTAGAGCTTCGCGGAAAAAACGAGCGTGCTGTCCGTCACGAGAAGAAGCCGATGATACCCAATTTTAAGGTCCTAGTCATCGGTTGACCTTCCAGGTCAGGTCAATGACCCAGAAGTCGGGAAAATCGGGACCTGTTAGAAAGTCGTTAACCCGCGCCCCGTTGGGCTCTGCCGAGCAACGCGCCCCGTTGGGGGGGGGGGGGGCAATTTGGCCCCCCCCCTAAGATCTCGAGAACCACGCAACCTAGCGACAAGCGGCAAACGGTGTTGGATAGCCCTATCAGGGAACTACCTTGTGACCCAATTTTATAATTTTATTGACCTAGGTCAAACCGATGACGTCACAGGTCAGGTCAAAGGGCGAATTTTCACCGTTTACAGGCATTTCAAGAAATGCGTTGTAAAATCGAGTAAAATGCATTTCATTGAAAATCATCGATGGGGAAATGTTCTTCAAACACATATTCTGCTATTTGGGGTCACTGATACCAGGTCAGGTCACAGAGGTCAGGTCACTGGGGGGTCAAAATATGAAAGTGTCGTGTGATACATGTTTTATGGTTCATTTTACATGACAAATGCGATTATGTGGGTCAGGCAGACTTTTGGGCCAGCTTAGGTCACGTTTTGGTCAAGGTCAGGTCAAGGTCAGGTCAAATTAGGTCAAATTTCATAGTTGATATTTTGCATAGAAAGGGTATCGATTCGATGCAGCTCGTCACGGGGAGTTCAATGGTGGTCTTTGTTTTCCCCTACGTGGTCTAGAATCGCTAAAAATTGAGTTCAAAAATTTGACGTCATCATTTTTGAACAGTTTTTTCGCTATAACTTGGCCAAAAAACGAGATATCAATCTGAAATTTGGTATGTATATAGAAGAGCACAGGGACTATCATATATTTCCGGTTTTTCGAAATTCGGATTTTTTTTTTTTTTTTTTTAGTTTTTCTAAAACAAATCAATTTTTTGAATTTTTGGGGGTCAAAAACCCAAAATTTTGAAAATCCGAGATAGCAGTTTTGTAGCGCCGCTTTTTTTTCTGCTAGACCATATAAAGAACTCTGAAATTTCTTGGTAACTGTAAATTTGGTGAGCGTTTCAAGATTGCATATTTTTTGCTCATTTTTGTTCGAACATGACCTCAGTTTGACCTCAATAACTCCTGACCTAAGGTGACCTAAGACTTGAAATTTGGTGTGAACGTGTCAAATTGATGCCCAGGAAGGTACTGAAAATTTGGCGGCGCTGCGCGCCGCCGTTTTCTTGCTATTCAGGAAAAACCACAGATGGGGCCAAAATGCCCCCCCCCCCCAACGGGGCGAGGATTGTGTGGCTACTATGTGATTTTCCCGGGGTGCCGATCACGAATATCGTGTTAGTTTTGATCACAGATGATGTCATTGAGCATTTAGACCAGGTCGGGTCAGGTCAGGTCAGGTCAACCAGTAGGGGTCGTAACTGGTATTCGAAATACATGTCAACTGCCTCTGACAGCTTCGTAACATGTTACGAAGGCACCAAACTACTTCGTAAATGTTCAAATCGTTGCTGAATTAGAATTCAGCTTCAAAAACTAGCCTATGTAGAAACATGTAAAACTCGAAAAAGGGACCAAGGTCCCCAAAGGTCAATGAACTGACCTGACCTTCAGGTGACCTTGACATCCACCCAAATGCATGGGAGCAACATCAAATCACATGTTTGAACGTTTGAAACCACAAAAAGCTTGCAAACGCGCGGCTAATGCGAGCCGACATAGGCCGAATCACGATTCCGGCCAAACATGGTCTCGGAAAGCATGTCACAGGTCAAAGGTCATTTGGCTCAGGGTCATGCAATTTTCAGGGTAGGTGTAGAACTGATCAATGCGAGGGACTGAAAGTTTCGTCGCGATCGGCCGCTTTTTACGCGAGTTATTCGCGAAAAACCTTTGGGGATGGTTGCCCCCAGTGTTCGCCACGGGCCGCAAAATCCCAGTTCAGCCCAGCCCAGGCCCATGGGTTCACAGCCCGGCCCAGCCCGAGCCCATTCATGGTAAAAGCGTCAAAGCCCAGCCCGGCCCGGCCCGTCAAACTCCAATTTATAGGTCTTGGCCCAGCCCATTCACAGCCCATCGATCCTTCATATTTGAGGGCCCAGCCCAGCCCATAGCCCAGCCCAGCCCATGGCCCTATGGGCTGGCCCGGCCCATGACGAACACTGGTTGCCCCCTGTGCCGGCGAGGGTTAAGCAGTCGAAAAAAGGCACTTTTGGAAAATTGACATGTGATGGAGACATGGAAGAGCAGTAAAAACAGCTGCAATGCGTTCAGTTTTACAATGAGCAATCGATTGGGATGCAACATGAGTTTTACCGGTCAGGTCATGAGCTCGACCTCGAATCAGGTCATGGCCCTCGCCGGCACAGGCCATTTTGAGTCCTTCGACGGCACAAGGGGGGGGGGGTTGGTACAACCCCCCCCCCCCTGCGTTTGGCCCCTGATGGAGCTAGAGCTTCGCGGAAAAAACGAGCGTGTTGCC
Source organism: Amphibalanus amphitrite (assembly GCF_019059575.1). NCBI lineage: Eukaryota > Metazoa > Arthropoda > Thecostraca > Balanomorpha > Balanidae > Amphibalanus > Amphibalanus amphitrite. The sequence goes on from NW_024882060.1 coordinate 274,735, forward strand.
CGTCACCAGAGGAAGCCAATGATACCCAGCTTTAAGATCCTAGGTCATCGGTTGACCTTCCAGGTCAGGTCAATGACCCAAAAATCGGGAATGTCGGGACCTGTTAGAAAGTCGTAAAGCGTGGCTGCTAAGCGGTTTTCCGGGGTGCTGATCACGAATATCGTGTTAGTTTTAATCACAGATGATGTCGTTAAGCGTTTAGACCAGGTCGGGTCAGGTCAGATCAGGTCAACCGGTAGGGGTCGCGACGGGTATTCGTAATATTTATTGAACATATCAAACATATCCTCTATAAAAAGGCTATTACATGTTTTTGTCATACAAGTATAGAACACGGAGACGACTAAATTGAGAATGCTGGCACGGTTGTCATGCACACTTCACACACAAACACAACACCATCAGTGTAAAAATCGGACAGTCAGGTATTGGAGAGCATGCATGGCGTTTGAGGGCAGCCCCAAACTGCTTTCTACTGCCGCGACAATCACAAACATGGGACGGAAGAGAGTTCATGAGGGAAGCTGCCCTGTAGGCAAAGCGCCTCCGCCCGTACTGTTCCGGATGCGCGTCATCGTGTACGCATAATACGTGTCACCCGCCTCTGACAGCTTCGTAACATGTTACGAAGGCACCAAAACTACTTCGTAAATGTTCAAATGGTTGCTAAATTCGAATTCAGCTCCAAAAACTAGCCTAGAAACATGTAAAACTCGAAAAAGTGAACCGAGGTCACCAAAGGTCAATGACCTGACCTGACCTTCAGGTGACCTTGACACCCACCCTAATGCATGGGAGCAACATCAAATCACATGTTTGAACGTTTGAAACCACGAAAAGCTTGCAAACGCGCGGCTAATGCGAGCCGACATACGCCGAATCGCGATTTCGGCCCAACATGGTCACGGAAAAGAGGTCGCAGGTCAAAGGTCATTGGGGTCAGGGTCATAAAATTTTAAGGGTAGGTGTATAATTGATCAATGCGAGGGTACTGAAAGTTTCGTCGCGATCGGCCGCTTTTTACGCGAGTTATTCGCGAAAAACCTTAGGGGGTTGCATCAACTACCCTACACAATAACCCCCCTGTGCCTGTGAGGGTTAAAAAATGTTCATCATTGGAGGTCAAATTACGCACCATTCTACACCATTGGACGAGAGAGACATGGAGCAAGCGAAGCGAGCGGAGTCTTACGTAGAATAACGGAAATTTCTGAGTATGAGCGCCCGGCCGGCCAGCCGTGGTCACGATTTTGCGACGCTTATATTATCTCAGCAACCACTTGACCGATTTACATGCGGTAAATTGTGTAGGGTACCTTCATTCCTTCTACCAAGTATTGGACTATTCCCGATGCATGTGGGTGACCCCTTATGCGCGTGCCACGTGCAAAACGAAGAGGTGTCAGTTTTGTTTTGTGTCAGTTGTCAGTTTTACATGGTTGCAATATCTCGGTGACTACTTGGCCGATTGCGCTGAAAGTTGGCATGTGGGTAGGCACCCACTAGGCAATGCATATCCATCCATCCATGTGAGTTGGGGTGCTGCTGCACGTGCGCACGTGCAGGGGTCGTTTCCAGATCTCGAGAACGGCTGGACCAATGGCGCTCAAATTTGGTACACGGTTAGGGACCAGTTAGTAGGGTGCCATGCACAAGTCAGTTGGGAGTTGGGACCCATTATGCACGTGCGCACGTGCAGGGTGCCGCTTCCAGATCTCGAGAACGGCTGGGCCGATTGTGCTCAAATTTGGCACATCGCTAGAGACCGGTTAGTAGGGTGCCATGCACAACTCGGTTGGAGGTACCCCCTCGCAATTTCGCACGTGCAAGGCTCACCCTCTCGCTCGCTCCGTGAGTCGCCCCAAAAGGCGTTGTACTGATGCTAGCAGAATTGATTGTTTTTAATGCCTATGTACCACTACCCACAACAATGACAGCAATGCACCGCTGGGCTTCGCTTCGCTTGCGTTCCAGGACCATAGTGACGTCACAGGAAGGGACGCGGGCGGACCGCTGATGACCCGCCCGCTGTCAAAGGGCGGGCTGGGTTTGACGGGCGCACAATAGCGGCCGCGCGCGTGTTCCTGGAAGGGTTAGCGAAGGCACGGGCGCCGGAAGGGTTGGACGCTTTGACCCTCTCCCAGACCTCCCGCTGTTACTGCTACTGAGAAGGGAAATAAGTGACGGTGGTATTCACACAGGCTTTTCACTAATTTCTGACGTTTCGCACGCGTCGTCAACAAGAGATACTTGCACGAACACTAAGGTAACCGGGCTGTTTGTTAGCTTATAACGCCGCCAGGGAAAAACATACTGCTCCATGGTATAATTTCTTCCACGTGTGACCGGTCTGTAGCCTTTTCGCATTATGATACTTGTTTTTATCGATATAGGATCTCCATCGATCTTAGAATTTGCGATCTGAATGATGGGGTGGAGCAAGATTATAATGGGTCTGAGCCAGGACAGTAGAATCGGAGTTGGACCCAGAGTCACCAAAATCTTACTAACTCCGACTCCAGAGTAGAATCGACATCGCTAACTGAATGGCTCAAAGTCATACCCGAAGCAAGTCTGCCGAAAAATAGCCGTTTTCACGACGGGCTTTCTGGCAAGTGGACTTATATGGCAGTCTTCGCCATGGGCCGGGCCAGCCCAATGGGTCATGGGCTGTGGATGGGCTGGGCCAAGGACTGTAAAGTGGACAGAGAGGTTCGCGACTGGGCTAAAAACCACAACTAGCTTATTACTGTGCAAGACTAAAAAAACGAATGAAAGGATATATGTGCAACGTGTATTGTGCATACTGCTCCCAAAAGATTGTTTCTTTGCACCTATGGGTGACATATGTAATACCTGTTTGGTGTCCATGACTTTTAATCCATTCATTTTTGACGGGCTGGGCTGGGCTGGACGGGCTAGGCCGGGCTGGGCTTTAACAATTTTACTATGCATGGGTTCGCGCTGGGCTGGGCTGGACTGGGATTTTGCGGCCCGTGGCAAACACTGTTATATGGACTAAATCTGCAAAAAATCTTTTTAACAGCAAATATGGTAATATCATGACTTTATTTTAGTGTTTTAACCCTTGCATGTGTAGGGGTAGTTGGATGGACCCGCCCCCTCGGTTTTTCGCGAATAATCTCGCTCAAAAAGCGGACGATCGATACGAAACTTTCAGTACCCCCGAGTTGATCAATTTTACACATGCTCTTTTTTCATGACCTTGACCAAAATGACCTTTGACCCCTGGCCTTTTTCTCGAGACCATGTTTGACCGAAATCGCGATTCAGCGTATGTCAGATCGCATTATCCGCGCGTTTCCAGTCTTTTTTGTGTTGTAAACGTCCAAACATGTCGATTGATGTTCATCCCGTGCATTACGATGGTGCCAAAGTCACGTAAAGGTCAGGTCAAGGTCATTGACCTTTGAGGACCTTGATTCACTTTTTCGAGTTTTACATGTTCCTGGCATCCGTTTGAACATTTACTTAGTAGCAGACATGTGCATGGATCCGAGTGATGGATCTATGATCTCAGTGGATCTCGAAGCAAAGTACTAGTTGGGATCTATGATCCCACCGGATCCGGCGTGAAAAATACGTCTTGGATCTATGATCTCATATGATCTGACGATAAATTAAGAACATGGATCTATGATCTAAGTAGATCCCACCATGCCCCACATTTGAAACCATGCTTTAAAGGGTTTCTATGCCAATAAGTGACACAAAACTATGGATTATGACGTGCGATCATATAAAATCACCAAAACAGAACGTTTATGAGTTGAAACAAGTGCTTTTTTGGGACATATGTGTTGACAAAAAAAGTGAGGATCTATGATCTCGCTGGATCTTAACCGCGCCCCGTAGGGTGGCCGAAACGGCCCCCTGTCATTTTCCGTCGATATCTCCTAAACGGCTGGAGATATCGCCACCAAACTTTCAGAACCCGTCTGGGCATCAACTTTACACATTGTGACCAAAATTTTTCCAGAGGCTAAGATAGGTTGGCCACAAATGACGTCAGAATGACGTCATGTTCTAGGTAGTTCCCCGGTGGGGCTATCGAACACCGTTTGAACTTTGAAAATCGGCCGGGGAATTTCTGAGATCTTAGGGGGGGCGAAACGCCCCCCCCCTACGGGTTGTAGGGTCCGCCGATAGCCCCACGGGGCGCGGGTTAAGACTCGGATCTGTGATCCCTACGGATCTCTCGATAAATTACAGAACTGGATCTATAATCCCGTCGGATCTGAGATCAGGATCCGTGGGATCAGATCCCAGATCCATTTTCTCGGATCCATGCACATATCTGCTTAGTAGTTTTAGTGCCTTCGTAACATGTTACGACGCCGTCAGTGGTAGTTCATACCTACTATTGATGGATAGCCGGCAGGACGCCTCATGGTTGACCTGACCTGGACTGACCCCAGCTAGCCTTAATGCATGAACTCATAATCAATCTGTGATCAAAACTAACATGAAATACGTGATTGGCACCCCAAAAATTTTAAGTTAAATCGATTTCTTTAAAAAAAAAACGGCCAAATTACCCCATTCTTCCCTACAGTAGTACCTACACGTTTAACCGGCCGAGGGGGGGGGATGCCACCCCCATAGGGTTTTTTTCACGATAGCTCCGAACACGCTGGCGATAGAGATCTGAAACACGGCATACCTGACCTTTGATTCAAGCCGGATCTTTTGACACCAACCGCATTTTCGGGTCAGGTCAGGTCACTGACCTATGACGTCATAAGTGAACCTCTGCACGGTCTTCTGATGTCGCTACTTCGCAACGTCCTCACTGCCAGAGGAGCCTTCACAGGGAAATGAAACTTGCAGAATCTAGTATCCATTGCGAGTGCCACAACTTGTATATCTAGGATTTTTTTCTTCTAAAGGTCATATGAGGTCAGGTCATTTTCGTGACCTCACCATTATAAGTCAAAGGGGAAAAATGAAAACTGCTATTCTGGCGCCGGGAACGATCTCCAACTATCTCAAGCACTCAGAATCATGATTTGATGCACTCCTTGCAAGATTAGATGAGTCACTTTTGCAATGTTGACCTTGCGTGACGTCATCAAGGTCATATTAGTTTTTCGTCAATAACTCCCGATCAAATTGAGCTAGCGAGTCGGGAAAGCCACGCATGGACTCAGGAAGACCTGCCGAATCGAATGATATGCAACCTGACCTCTTTCGATGAACTTCGTGACCTAGGGGCGCTGACCTGACCGTGACCTGAGATCAACACCCTTAGTTGACCTGACCCAAACAAAAAGTACCTATATCATTCGACGCGCCTGAGCGAGGCGAACACGATGCTGCCAAAATCGCGGCTCTACGGCCATTTTTTGCGAAGTTATTCACCAAAAACGGAATCTTACCTTTGGGCACTTGACCTGACCTCAGAGGTCACCGGTTGACCTAGGACCTTAAAATCGGGTACCAATCTCTGCGTCTCGTAACGGCGAACACGCTCGTTTTTCCGCGACGCGCTAGCTCCACCAGGGGCGAAACGGCGAGGGGGTCGTACCCGCCCCCCCCCCCTCCCCGGCCGGCGCGTATGTAGAAAGAAATTGGGTGCGGATTTGGTCAAATCAGGTGCATTCGCCGGATAGCCCATCGTGAAAACGGCTACTAGCAATCCGCGCGTCTGAATCTTTTGTCATTTTTCTTCTGAGCGTCGACATATTAAACGATACTTATTAGCGTGTTGGGGTGGGCCATGTAATATAATGAATACTGTGTGGGAAGGAGTACCTAATAATACAAATATTGCCCTCTGTGACGCCACTGTAGCTCTCAGGCGAACAGTACAGTATGGCCACAGAGAAAGTCACTCAAACCCCCTGCCAGACCAACACCATCCATATAATGTTCAGGTCGGCGGCGAAATAAAATTGACCGGGTACATCGTTGATGTCCTCGATAGCATGCAACTCGGCATCAATCTGCCTGAGGGGCCAGGGCAGCCACCAGGTCCGGGGTCTCGGCGTCCTGAGCTTCCCTGACGCAGGCTAAAACAGTGGATGAGCGTTTGGCTAGAAGGGGGCAGATAAGCTCAACTGTCAAGTTAACCCACGCCGTGCTGATGGTCATAGTTTTCCGTGTCGTGCTGAGGGAGAGGGGGCGTTTTCACACGTTTAACTCGGCTCCTGGGCCACGTGGTGACACGCGGTAAGTGGGATTCGAAACAGCGTCAAAAATAATGAAGAAAATAGTGAATCGTTTTTTAACCCGCGCCCCGTAGGGGGGGGGGGCCAAAACGGCCCGCCTGTCTTTTTCGGTCGATATCTCCTAAACTGCTGGAGATATCGCCACCAAACTTTCAGGACCCCTCCGGGCATCAATTTTACACATTGTGACTAACATTTTTCCAGAGGCTATGATCGGTTGACCAAAAATGACGTCAGAATGACGTCATGTTCTGTCATTTTCGACCGAAAAAAGACCTTCGCGAGAAGACCTGTCAGGCCTACAGCTTTGAAGATAAAGAAAAATGATCAAGACATAAAAGGTTAGAATTGACAGGGCTACAAAACTGCTATCTCGGATTTTTGAAATTTTTGAGTTTTGACCCCAAAAATCAAAAAAGCATTTTTTTTTTGGATATATTAGCCAAAAAATCCAAACAGTTTTTTTTAGTTTCAAAAAAACGGAATATATGTGATAGTACCTACCGTCTTCTATCTATATACCAAATTTCAGATCGATACCTCGTTTTTTGGCCAAGTTATAGCAAAAAAAAAAAAACTGTTCAAAAATGATGACGTCAAATTTTCAAACTCAATTTTTGGCAATTCTAGATTCGTAGAGCAAAACAAAGACCACCATTAGACTCTCCGTGACGAGCTGCATCGAATGGATATCCATTTTATGCAAAAATATCAACTTTGAAATTTGACCTAATTTGACCTGACCTTGACCTGACCTTCACCAAAACGTGACCTAGGCTGGCCCCAAAGGCTGCCTAACCCACATAATCGCATTTGTCATGTAAAATGGACCATAAAACATGTATCACACAACACTTTCATATTGTGACCCCCGGTGACCTGACCTCCCTGTGACCTGACCTGGCATCAGTGACCTCAGATAGCAAAGTATGTGTTTGACGAACAATGTACCATTGATGGTTTTCAATAAATTACCAATTTACTCGATTTCACAACACATTTCTTGAAATGCCTGTGAACGGTGAAAATCTGACCTTTGACCTGACCTGTGACGTCATCGGCTTGACCTAGGTCAATGAAATTTGGTCACAAGGTAGTTCCCGGGTGGGGCTATCGAACACCGTTTGAACTTTGAAAATCGTCCGGTAACTTTCGGAGATCTTAGGGGGGGGGGGGCCGAAACGGCCCCCTCCCCCTACGGGTGGTAGGGTCCGCCGGTAGCCCTACGGGGCGTGGGCAGTGGCGTCGCCACGGATTTTTGAGTGGGGGGGTCGGGTTTCCGGTCTTCGTCTTGATGGGTAGGGGTGTTTTTAGCCACACTCCCGGTTTTTTCGTGTGCCCGGAGAAAAACCTCGGCGCGCAGCGCCGCGAAAGCAGCGGTATATCTTATTGAACATCAATTTTGCATCGTGCATAAAAATCAAGCACAGGTCACCTGAGGTCAGGTTACAATGTCATGTCAAGTTCAGTTTAAATGCCTCTTAAAACTGCAATCTTGTCATTCCTATAGATAATCTCCTGACTCCTATCTATAAGTCTGAAATTTGGTGTAATGAATGGGATTATAAGTGCCAACAGTTCATGGATCTGGGATTTTACATCTGAGATGTGAAGTCAGGTCAAATAGGTATGTGACCTGAGACCTCACCAATCATGATCATGATAAGATATGGGAAAAAGCACGATGCCTTCTGCTTTGAAAGAATATGCTAAAAACGCTAGATACTTTTGTAGCCATGGCACCTTGTTTATTTTAGAGACAAGGTGCAGCTAATGACCAGTGGTGACTGGAATGGTCAGTGATTAGGTCATCAAAGGTCTCTAACACATTTTCGACCTTTAATGGAGACGTTGTAGAGCGATGACAGCACATGGAGTGTGTTCAGCTCAGTAACACAGATCGATCCATATGCAGCAGGTTCTTTTCTAGTCAGGTCATGACCTTTACCTGATGTCAAGTTTTCTATTCAAGTTCAAATTGTAAGCCATGCGACATGTTTCGACGAAACAAAAACGATGGTGATAACATGAATATCATACACATTCACTGAATCATAGGTTGTTACATAACAAATGCTTCGGCAAAATCCGTCCGTTTAGCTGTTTGGACTCTATGGTACACAAGCCATAGACCCGAAGTCATACCTGAGGCGAAGTTGGCGAAAGAGCTTTAAAAAAGCTATCGAATACGCTTTCTGTGTTGCTGTAGGCTAGCTCTTATTCGTATTTTACGGGTCGCTAAGGTAAAACGCTTACCAACGTAACGCTAAGGCAAGCTTTCGGCCCCTGATCGAGGTAGAGCTTCGTGGAAGAGCGAGAATGCTGCCCGTGATGAGAGAAAGCCAATGATGCCCAATTTCAAGGTCTTGGCCGGGTCATCTTAGGTCAACGCCCAAAAGTAGGAAAAATCTGGCCGCCTGCTAGAACTTAGTGAGCCGTAGCTGTTATCGGGGTCCCGAGTACGAGTTTGATGTTAGTCTTGAACAAAAATGATGACTCCATGCATTTTGGGTAGATCGGGTCGGGTCAGGTCAGGTCGACCAGCAGGCTTCCTGCCGGCCATCTAGAGTGGGTGACTGACAACCACCAACGATAGCTTCGTAACATGTTACATGACCACCATTTATCAAAACTACTTCAAACGGTTCAAACGGGCGCTAAACTCGAAATCAGCCCCAAAAACCACAGTTGTAAGTGGAAGCAAATAAAACTCAAAAAAGTTAACCAAGGTCATCCATATTCGAATCAGGGCAATTTTTTTTAGAATACGAGGTCATTGGAAGTTTCGTTGCAATATACTCCTTTTTGCGCGTCTTATTAGGAAAGCCCCAGAGGGATCCACATTGACCCCATTTCCCCTATGCAGGCAGGTCCGAGGGTAGCAGGGCTGAGGCTAGCCAGGTACCTCGTAGTTACTGATACGTCATCCGACGAATCGACTGCAACCATTATTTTGACAATCAGACGAACGCTTGGGTCAGTTTTGACGAGCTCGCTCATTTGAGGGATAAAAAAGGACTAGAATCATATTGTCATGCCGATGTTCTAGCCCACAGCTTATTGACCTATAAGCAATAGGGACTAGGGAGCTCTTGAAGCGATTCTGAATCTGACGTTGTATTTGTTGATGTTGCTGACGCAAACTTCCCTGACATGATAGCTAAAAAAAGCATACTCAGCATCGCCAAAAGTGGGGGGGTCGACCCCCCCCCGGTTCTGACGAGTGGGGGGGTCGCGACCCCCCCGACCCCCCCGTCGGCGACGCCCCTGGGCGTGGGTTAAGTCAGGTGAAAGGTCAGGCCGCCAAAGGTCAAATTTTGCCAATGTCAACATTTTCTCTTTTAAAAAAAAACGGCGTACAACTCGGAAACCAATAGAGCTACCCAGCCGATAACTCAAGAACCAATAGACGCAGCAAAACGCACGAAGAGGCAAACGAAAGAACGCGACGAGACACTTCCGATGAGTACCTGAAAGTTGAATTTCAAGGCCACAGGTCGGGTCAAGGTCAGGCCAAACACATGAAATTGGGCTTTCAGTAGCATGGGTCCAAAACACCTCTGGTGACCTGACCTTTGACCTGACCGAAAAAGTGACCCAAGTAGGTAATTTCGCCATTATTCCTGACGCTTTTTCGAACGTTGCTTTCCCCGTATCGCTACATGGCCCCGGAGCCGAGTTAAGGCAGTCCAATGACGTTTACCGCATGTCTGTATGTCTATTCTGTGATTTTATACCTATGATTTTTTAAATATGTGTCGTCTTTTGTCGAAATCTCAAATAATGACGTCACTAAAACCTCGATATTTCAAAATATTTTGAACTGATTTTTGGAAACTTTGTCACAATAAACATCTATCAATTCCCTACATGTAGTATGTACCTACCTATACAAAATTTGGCACAAAAAACATCGTGCCTATGCTAAAATTCTGCAACAGCAATATTCCAAGTGTTCGTGCTTACAAACGGGCCAATTGTCTATATTGACTTTCAGTTGCTCCCGGGTCATGCGCAGCGCCTCGCCGACTGAGCGTAGCCAGGCGACAAGCCAGCCCGGCATCGCAAGAACGGCGCTGCCTCCCCCCCCCCCTCCCTCCTCCCGACCCCGTCCCCCGACCGCCGCGGCATTCCTCAGGCCACAATAGTGACTCCCCTCCCTCAGCTGACCCGTCCTCAGGTGGGTGTACACTGGACAAATACCTCTGCCGGGGCTGACGGGGTCCATGTTTGAACAAGGGATTAAGGGAAGCGTTCAAACATCTCAGACGGAGTTTTCGCCGAAACTACCAGCTAGCGCCATCCACCGGTGAACGGCGGTACTAAACTTCATTCGCTAGTTCCCGAAACGACACACCATGAATCGATGATACTCTCTGATAATATGACAAAGCAGGCATATAAGCAAGTAGTGTAACCCTAGCTGATCGCTACTAAGAGACACAGTGAACCTAGTTTGACCAAATCTGCACCTAATCTGTACCAGATGGGCACCAAATGTGTACGGCAGATGGCCGTCGTGAAAACGGTTAGTAAACGTTTTGTGTTTAGTAGTTTAGTAGTTTAGTAACCGTTTAGTAACTATGTGTTATTAGGTATAATTCATGAACGACTAGAATACAGGTTTACGCGATAACTGTATGTTTTGATATGTATGATTAACGGATGCATTAGTTTGGGCGAAGAAACTTGCATTTTTATTCGTATTATTTGTGTAGAACTGGGTATAACTGCTTTTAATTGAACTGTAAAGCATGATGGTGATGCATGTTCGAGCCCTATTGTAAGTTAGGATGTTACTCAATTCAACCCTACCCTACCATACCCTACCCTACCCTTACACTACCCTACCCTACCCTACCCTGCCCTACCCTACCCCTACCCCTACACTACCCTACACTATCCTACCCTACCCTACCCCTACCCTACCCCTACCCTACCCCTACCCTACCCTACCCAACCCTACCCCTAGTCCCTACCCTACCCTACCATATCCTACCCTACCCTACCCTACCCTTACACTACCCTACCCTACCCTACCCTTACCCTACCCTACCTAACCTACCCCTACCCTACCCTACCCTACCCTACCCTACCTTACACTACCCTACCCTACCCTACCCTACACTACACTACCCCTACCCTACCCCTACCCTACCCCTACCCCTACCCTACCCTACCCTACCCAACCCTACCCTTAGTCCCTACCCTACCCTACCATATCCTACCCTACCCTACCCTTACACTACCCTAACTTACCCTACCCTACCCTACCTACCCTACCCCTACCCTACCCTACCCTACCTTACACTACCCTATCCCTACACTACCCTACACTAACCTACCCTACCCTACCCTGCCCTACCCTACCCTACCCTACCCTACCCTACCCTTACACTACCCTATTCTACCCTACCCTAACCTACCCTACCCTACCCTATCCTGCCCTACCCTACCCTACCCTATCCCTACCCCTACCCCTACCCCTACACTACCCAACACTAACCTACCCTACCCTACCCTACCCCTACCCCTACCCCTACCCTACCCTACCCTACCCTACCCTTACACTACCCTATTCTACCCTACCCTACCCTACCCTTACACTACCCTATTCTACCCTACCCTACCATACCCTACCCCTGCCCTACCCTACCCTACCCTACCCTACCCTACCCTACACTACACTACACTACCACCGACAGTCCAAGTTTCAGCTAAATCGGCCCAGAAACGGCTGAGATATTGCAAAAACAAATTAATTGTATTTACTGGCGAATCCTCTTGGCGAGCGGTGCCTTGTGTCGGCCTTTGTTGTCAAAGGTCAACGACCTCCCGGCTCTGATGCTTTTCACTCAGTTTTTTAAAGGGACCCTCCCACCTTAACATTAGTTTTGAGTTGAGATAGCCAAATTGGTGGCCATGGCCTGCAAATACCGGTTTGGGCACTCACAACATCGAGAAATGCTTTAATTCGAAGATATGGAATTTCAAACTTGCAGTTTTCGGATTCTAAGGGGCTAGTGCATTGGTATGCCCCCTTAGAATTTGTGACGTCAGCGGAGATCTAACGATTTTTAAATCTTAGACTAAAACCATCGTTAACACGTGGTGGTATACGCTGCTTTGCGCGCAACGTCTGCCGCACTTTAAGGCTGCCAAATTATTGCTTCCAAATAAAGTCGCTAGTAACAGGGAGATCCCAAAAAGTAAACAAAAGTAAAAGCCTAATATCTTGAAAACCAGTGAATATTTTTCGGTGAAATTTGGTAGATATTCGTTTTCGCTCTTTCTGAACCAAGGGACATCACTTTCATGCCAATTCATTAACTTTTTTGAAGGTGGGAGGGTCCCTTTAAGCGAACAACTAAGCCTAAAGCGCGTGCCCTCTGCTCGGCGTTGGCCTCGGCCAGCCTGGGGCAGAGATGCACGCGCTGACGCCGCACCCGTGGTCCGATTGCGCCCATCTTTTGATACGATGGTCCGCCCCACCCAAAGTTTGTGGTCACCAAATTTCACGTCGCTACGCGGCGCCGTGCCGGCGCAATAAGACACATACGGCTGACGGACACGCAGACAACTTATAATTTATTAAGTAAGACAACCGCAAACGCCGCAAAAAAATAAAAACCGCCCGCATCGCACGCCCGCCCGCCGCCAACCACAAACGCCGCAAAAAATAAAAACCGCCCACATCGCACGCCCGCCCGCCGCCAACTACAAAAGCCGCAAAAAATGAAAACCGCCCGCCCGACCGCCGCCAACCGCAAACGCCTCGAAAAAATGAAAACCGCCCGCATCGCGCGCCCGCCCGCCCGCCGCCAACCGCAAACGCCACAAAAATGAAAATCGCCCACATCGCCCGCCCGCCCGCCGCCAATCGGGAACGCCGCAAAAAAGCGCTATTCTACCCATATACATGTCCTACCCTACCTATACGCTACCTACACCCTACCCATACCCTACTCATAGGCTCTATTCCCACCTTACTCTAGTGCATTCCTATAACCACCAGTAAGTCGTAACATAACATACCTACGTTCTTAACATGAGCACTGTAAACTACTCTAATTGTATTCTATCACATTCGTTTGTTCAACATCATGGATATTATCAATGCTGTAAATGGTGAAAGGTTGTTCTCTTGAAGATTGCCAGGTAGGTAATCGAGTGCGCATACCTACCCAATAAGTGCGGCTCGCATAGCCGCCCAAACATTCCTTTTTACTCGCTAGATGGCAGGAGCGTCAAGCGCCTGAATGGACGCTGTGCCGCAGTGCCGCGTCTGCCGTATCACCGCCTGAATGCACACTGTACCGCAATACTGTCTCTAGAGCATATGCACACATACAGATGGACACGTTTGCTTTGAAATTATTTTTGTTTTAAGTGTGACCAGATTTACCCCCGAGAAACTGATCCTGGATACGCCTCTAGCTAAGGAAAAGTCGCCAAATTTCGAACCCCTAAGGCGATTTTCCATCGACAGCAAAAATACTACAGGTGGGGGGCATCGGCCCCCCACCAGTAATAGGGTTGATCGATAATAATGTCTGATACTATGAAAAAGCAGGAACAGCTATAAGCAATTAATGTAACCCTAGCTGATAGCTGCTAAGAAACACACTGAACCTAATCGCACCAAACCTGCATCAAATTTGTACTTACCAGATGGCCGTCGTGAACCGGCTACTATCCATTGCGTGGCCACCCCACCTTTCCTGTTTCGCGCTAGATGGCACAGCCATCAAACGCCTGATTGCATGCTGTACCGCAATGACGGTGCTGGCGAATAAAGCCGCCTGAGTGCATACTGTACCGCAATGTCGTGTCCGCCGCCCCACCTTTCCTTCTACGCGCTAGATGGCAGAACTATCAAACACCTGATTGCATACTGTACCGCAATGTCGCTTCTGGCGGTTATAGCCGCCTGAGTGCATACTGTACGGCAATGCCGTGTTGAAAGTTGGTTTGCTACTCCTAAATAAAAACACAGATTAGGGTGGATAGTGACGGAGAATGAGCGGCAGAGGATTTAGAAGCATTGAGACACATTATTAAGTAAGACTACATGCCAACTTTCAGCGCAATCGGCCCAGTAGTTACCGAGATATTGCAATTGTTGCAAAACCAACACCTCTTCGTTTTGCACGTGTCACGTGCATAAGTGGTCACCCACGTACATTGGGAATAGTCAAATACTTGGTAGAAAGAATGAAGCTACCCTACACAAATTACCGCATGTAAATCGGTCAAGTGGTTGCTGAGATATAAGCCTCGCAAAAGCGTCACCACGGCCGGCCGGCCTAGAATACAGGTTTACGCGATAACTGTACAGATTCGAGATATATGTTTGAGGGGATTATTAGTTTGGCCGTTAAAACTTGTATGTTCATGCCAGTAGGGTTAACTTTGTTTACTTACTTCATTTAGCTGTATGGTAGGCATGTAGGTACATGCGCTTTTCGAGGAGCGCTGCAGATCCGAAAGTTTGCTCGCTTCACTCGCACTTTGCTCGCTTCGCTCGCTTGATAATAAATTTATTTTATTTAGCGGTAAAACCTGTACCGAATACCTGTACCTGCGCCTATACCTGATTCTTATCGCAAACCTGTATTCTTAATATCCACAGAGTTCAAAGTTTAATGATCTCCCGAGCTGGCTCTCATCGTTTTCACTCAGTTATTTAAGCGAACAACTGAGCCTAAAGCACGTGCTCTCTGCTCGGCGCCGGCCTCGGCCAGCCTGGGGCAGAGATTCACGCGCTGACGCCGCACCCGTGGTCCGATTGCGCCCATCTTTTGATACGATGGTCCGCCCCACCCAAAGTTTGTGGTCACCAAATTTCACGTCGATACGCGGCGCCGTTCCGGCGCATTAAGACACATGAGGCTGACAGACGCAGAGACAACTTGTAATTTATTAAGTAAGACTAGATGGCATGTTTTGCGCTATAACTGTGCGTTTTGATAGATATGTTTAACGGGGGCCATTAGTTTGGGTGTAGGAACTTCGATTTTATTCGCAGAATTGGGGTGAAGCTGGATATTTGTTTTAATTGAACGGTATGGTGTATCGGTGCTGGCTACGAGTTGTTAGAGCCTTTCGTGAGTTGGGCCCTTATTGCACTCAACTCTACCCCACCCTACACTACTCTACCCTGCCCATACCCTGCCCAATCCCATAACCCACCCTCCCCATACCGTACCCTGCCCTGCCCATACACAACCCATACCCTATCCTACGCATACCTTACCCTTCACCACATACCGTACCTTACCCTACTCAACCTCCTCACCCTCGATTGAAGCGGTGTATGTACCAAATCTGAGCGCAATCGGCCCAGCCGTTCTTGAGATATAAAACTGGCCCACTGCACGTGCGCACGCGCTAGCTGAGACTCCAGATGACTTGTGCCAGCCACCTTTCTAAATTGTCCCCAACAGTGAACAAAATTTGAGCGAAATCGGCCCAGCCGTTCTTGAGATGTATAAGTGGACCCCTCACGTGCGCACGTGCAATCGGTCCACCCCACCTGCGACACATGGCCGTGCATCGCCAGGTGAGTGCCCCCTCCACCCACAGTCAAAGTTTCAGCACAATCGGCCCAGTACCGGCTAAGTTATTGCTAATACAAATTTGTTGTTTACTGGGGAGCACCTATTTTGTGTTTCCGAATTCCTCTTGGCGGGCGGTGCATTGCAGCCCATGCTTTGATAGCTATTGTCAAAAGTTGAATGACTTGCCGGCCATAAGCCATCGATCGGATTTTGTCGAAAAATACCGGTAACGTTAACAAAACACGGTCGTATGTTTGAGTCATTTTCACGAAAGTTTATTGACTTTTCGATAATATTTTGGGTGGATATTGGTCAGAAAAGAATGGTCTTTCCGAATATGTAGGTTTCATAGCGATTGAGAAGCGTTTTCAATACGTTTTGATGTTGTAAAGGACATCGCGCTCCGCGCGAATCAAATTTTCCAATTATTTTTTCATTATTAAGGAAATGGTACGGATCATCAGTTTTTATTTGCTTTCCTATCATTACACGTACATTTGTCTGTAAAATGGCACCACACTGATTTCATTCCGTCAGGCCGTTTTCCAGCGGCATCCATTTTCCCGTCACAATGCACTAAATCGGTCATTTTTTGACAACCGGGGGTGCTGTCTTGCACGTGGCGCGTGCTATGCTATGAAACCATATCGATACGCTAGTTCCATCTCTCCTCTATCCATTGGTGGCAATCCCATCTCGCTGCGGTCACCCATCGCCGAGTTATAAGCCCGGGAGAGGAGCGCTGCAAGCCCGATTTTCGCCCGTTGGCGGTTTTCGCCGTCCCCGTGTTAAGCCTATGGGAGCACCCTTTTGCACGTGCCGACGGCGCACCCCTGGACCGATCCGTCCCAAATTTTAATACAGAGGTCACATCAACCCATCGATTCGGCATGCCAAATTTCACGTCGCTACGCGGCGCCTTTCAGGCGCAATAAGACACATAAGGCATGACAGTCGCAGGCACGCACGCACGGACATGTTATAATTCATAATATAGATAGACCCGTCCAGGAACTTAGGCGTCGAATGGTGGGGAGAGAGTGACCGATTGCTCTCCCTCAGCAATAAGGAACTACTGAAGCCCGGTTCCGACTATGGTCACTTCAGGCCCAATCAGGCCAGATCAGGCCCAATCATTCCCAAAAAGGCTGAAAAAGGCGTTCGGCCTGACGACATGCCAGTGCGAACCGGAGCGGCTGATCCGGCCTGAACTGGCCTGATCGGACCTTCAGGCCAGATCAGGCCGAAGTTAACTTCAAGTCAACTTTTTGGGCCTGATCGGGCCTGACGCTGCGCCCGCCATTTTGAATTTGCATTGGCGCACATGCTACATTTCACGGTAAACGTGTTTTTTTGTGTCACTTTTGCGAAACGAAGGTACCATTTTTATTTTTGCAAATACACGCAAAAATAGATTCATCATGGATTAAGCACGAGACATTGCACATGATTTTTAGATGACTATTGTTGCCATTCATTTCGTCGGCATTTGGCATTTCATTCATTGAAGCCTACAGTTGTTACGGAAAATATGCCTAGCAGGTGTTAGTTGATTAGATTTCCAGTTAATTAAGAAAAACACGGCCTGATGGCAGTTGACAAGGAGCTCTTGATACATACTGTTGCAAAATACCCATGGCTGTACGATAAAAGTCACAGGTCATATAAGGATAACATTAAAAAAACTAATTCTTGGCACGAGATCTCCAAAAACCTGAAGACCACAGAGGATGAGGCAAAGAAAGTATGGACTGATTTACGGAACTCATACCGGAAGATCCACGCTCGGGTGAATGCCGGGGCGCCGAGCGGGTCAGGAGCAACTGACGCCGCCAAACATCAAGGCTCCCGATGGTGGCTATACGAGTCAATGGACGCGGTGCTCAGCCAACACATCCAGCCCAGCCGGCAAGGTGGCGACAGCATAATGGTAGCCGCAAAGAAGGACGCCCCAAGATCGGCACTCGACGTCGATTCCTCTCAGAGTACCGAATTCAATTACAGCGCCAATGGTCAGCTGCTTGTGGAAGAAGCGGGCCCAAGCCTGCAAGCCCAAGCCCAAGCAGGCAACCATGACTCACATGAGCCGTCGCTGCAATCACCGCACGAGGATGACAGCCAACTCTCTGAGCTGCAGCTCGAAAGGGACCACTCCCCGCCGTCGCCGCCGCTGCCACCCTCTGCTGAGATGCCGCAGTCGCTCCCGGCGGCGGCTGGCCGCAACTGCAACCAGTCGCCGTCGCCATCCGCCGCCGCACGTGGCCGACCTCCTGCCGCTGCCGACTCACGGACTCCTACCGGACCACGCGGTACAAAGCGAGCTCGCCAAGCGTCTCAAGAGGAATGGCAGGAGACCCTTGTTTCCTACTTGCGCACCAAGGAAGCTCGGCGGGACAAGACCGACATATTTGATGCCCTGGGAAACATCGTGGCAGACCGAACTCGCCGTATGTCTCAGTGGAAAGCAAACTTAGCGCAGGTCAAAGTGATTGAGACGTTAAACATGATTGACGACATGTAGAGGCCATCTTTGACGGTTGGCTGTACTTGTTTTGTGTAATGCGCATTGCGTAGTGTGAACCACATGATTATCGCGTGTATTTTGCTTCTCACACTTTAGCAGGACATGCAGTTCGGCTATCAAATCTTAATATAACTGTTACGACTGGAACGTGCTTGTGTCAATCTTATTTGATAGAAATACAGCATTCGGCAGTGCACAAAGATCAGAGTCGAATAAAACTTCATACATTAAATATTAGCCCCCTACATGTGTCCAATCAAAAAACAAAAACAAAACAAAGCAACGTCAGAGGCGGCAGCATCATTCACTCCCCATACACACACCACCCAGCACCCCGCTTATTCGGCCCAAGAGGGCCAGAGCTATAACGTCATGCGTTCAACGTGCCCTCGCATTTTCATATATTTACCCAATTTCCGGTGTTTCATGTCGCACAAACCGGACAGGATGAGATATTGGGACGATGGGCCCAGGACCAAACGGTTCGCGGTCGAATGCTTGGCCATCACCACCGCGAGATTGATGCAATAGCTCCGATAGCTCTTTGTTTTTTTTTCGGATATTGTGTATTGCATATACCGATCTCAATTGAACGGAAATTCAAATACACTGATCGTAACGCATATACCGGTATAACAGCTCCAACGACTGCCGCTACGGCTAACAGAATCGGAGCCGGCGCCGCCGCCCGCGCAGCAGCAGCTGCACTAAATAGTATCTCTGTCTATCTGTCTCACGTGCCGCACGTGTCCCGCGCCAGTCACAGCACGACCCTGCTTTGCTCACACTCTCAGGCGGCAAGTGTCAACACAGTTAGGGGCAGACGGTTTTCCGCCGCCGGAGAGCCACCTGCCGACGGCTCTGTGGGCCCGCGGTTCAAAACTGACGTCCCAGCACTGCCGCTGACATGCGGCCAAAACGAAAGCACCGCGCCCGAACCACGACGGCGCTTCTTCATAGCGAACAAACGCGGCATACACAAAACATGAAAGTCACAGCTCACATAAAGTCACAGCGTATTACATAACTGAAACACCGGCCGGCCGAGGACGAACGGCGCTGAGACGAGCCGACAGTCCCCATCCACTGCGATACGGAAGCGCGGCGCGTCGGCCGACAGACACGACACCACTCGGTTATCGGTGCCGGCGTCCGTCCCGGTTACAAATGTCAGACCGGCGCGGCGCCATCAGCGCACAGCAGCCGGACCAGCCCCGCCAGGGGACGGCCACCAACGCGGCCACCGCGGCGACGCGGAAGCCGAAACGTGGGCGACGCCTAGCCAGGCCGCGGCAGCCATTCTCCGGAGGCGGCGAGGGCGGGCAGCCCAGGTCCCCCGACAGCAGCGACCGGGACGGCGGCGATGACGGCGGCGGCCATCACACTGACATTTCAAGCGGTGCTGTCGCTCCAATAGCTCAGTTTGACGTTGATGTGGCGACAACACCACACTACTCCAGACGCCCTCGATTCACCACCGTCTCCTGCCATGGCACCCTGCCCTCCGGCGAAACAAAGTACTCAGCCAACCTATCCCGCACGTCAAAAGCTCTCTGCGTGGCGTTGTTCGACCCCATGCGACCGATCTCCCTCATCCCTGTTCCAAAGCCTGCCTCGCGCCACAGGCCGGGGGCCATGCGATCACCCGTATACAGATCAACATCCCCCGGTTCGATGTATCGCTTGTCATTCGACCGTCCATCCCTCCTGCGCAAGAAGTTGTGCAAAACGCACGTTGCTCTGACTATGGCGTCTACGGTCTCTATATTGGCGATTATTGGCTGCCTAAATATGCGCCACCTGGTAACGAGTATCCCAAACGCGTTTTCAACCACGCGGCGGCTGCGTGACAGACGGTAGTTGTAGATCACGCGCTTAAGACGCTCACGCGGTGTTCCCGTGCTCTTTCCTGGGTACGGTCGCATGATGGTTTGTCGGAGCTGAAAGGCCTCGTCTCCTACAAACACGTAGGGCAGGCCTCCTGCGGGTGGCGTCGGCAAGTTCAATTCGCCGGTCTCCATCCGCTGGCCAAAGCTCGAGCTGCTGAGGATGGTGTTGTCGTGCTGGCTTCCGTAAGCTCCGACGTCTATATATGTGAAGCAGTAGTTTGGATCCGCTACAGCGAGAAGAACTGTACTGAACGTGCCCTTGTAGTTGTAGAACTGCGACCCAGACAGCTTAGGGCACTGAACAACGACATGTTTACCGTCAACTGCCCCTGAAAAAGGACTGGTTGTTAGAAGAAGGCCTTATCACTGGGTAGAATCATATTCAATTGTAGGCCACCAATTTTAAACGTTTTACTTGATTTTCTCTCTCGTTGCATCATCAATAAAGCACTGGTTTGTTTTAACGCTTCCTGTTTACATGAGCGAATGTAAACGGGCCAAAATGCGTCCTTTGACCTGACCTGTGACGTCAACAGTGACACTTGGGTCAATGCAGTTTGAGCACATTGTAGTTTTCGGTGGGGCTATCGAATGCCGTTTCAATTATTTATAGTCGGAACGCAACTTTCCGAAATCTTACGGCGGGGGTGACACCCCCCCCCCCCCACGGGTGACAGGGCCTGAGAATAGTCAGACGGAGTGCGGATTAATAATATCCTCCCTTAGAAATGTACCGTAATGCATACCTAACACAGCGGTGAGTGTTTCATCGCTTCATGTATTTAGCAATTACAATACTAACCGAGGCAGTTGGGGAAGTTCCAGCGGTCCTCAAACTCGGCGGCGATGTCACGCCACCGCTGAGTGTCAGGGAAGGGCATCTCTGTCGGCGCCAACTCCTCCCATATGGCGTTGCAGACCTCCGGTATTATGGAACAAATGGTGCTCCTTCCCACTCGGAAGTATCGGGCCACTTCCTTTTGGCTCATTCCCGTTGCCAAGTATCTGCAAACAGTGCAAGTTACATGTAACCATAAATGCTTACCAACCTAAAACAGGTACTATCAAGTCAACATTTATCAGAAATCAGAATACATGAAACATAAATGCAAGTTGCGTGTATTGCACCAGGCCAGAGTCTATATCAAATTGTAGTATTATGGACCTATGGTACGCGTATTACAGCTATAGCTAAATGACTGGGAGTTGATGGCCTATATTGAATGCCTACCTTAGCCAAAACTACGTATGTGTACCCGACTAAGTACTCGTATAGTCAGTAGTCACCTATTATTAGGTTGTTATCTGAATAACACAATACATAAGCAATGATAATAAACCCGCGCCAGTGAATACAATGGGTATCCCGATCTTAACGTTATCAGCTTACCGTATGGTCATGGCCAGCCTTTGGGCTGATGGAATCGCAGACCTCAAATGCGTATCTTGGTGGGATATCTTCCATCGGAGCCTGTCCAGCAGCTCGCTAAAGCAGTCAGGGCTCATCCGATAAGAAGCATGGAACTCTTCAACATCATTCCACTCTTTCAAAAAGAATGAGGAGAATTCTCCATCATCATCGCGCGCCTGAAGCGCCTCTCGTACCCAAATGGAGGGGCGTCGTCTCTTGGTGGCATGAGTTCCACTACTTGCAAGCAGTGTAAGCAGCATATCTTCCTCATCACTGTCACTTGACATTTTTAATCGACTTAATATTATTCCTCTAAAGAAGTGTTTAAGCTTTACCTTTTAAATGACAAAAAAAAGCAGAAAAACGTTTACATTATCAAACCAATAAAACCCTGCTCACCAAACCGTTCATCGTGCTAATTATTAATGCTCATCCAAATATTCGTCGTGCTCAGTGTAATAGGTGTAATAACCGAGCCAAGTGGCTTTTTCGTCGAGGTGAAATGCTGCAGAAAATGTTTGAAGTTCCTCTTCTGAGGAAAAAAATATAACAACCACAAAAAAAAACACACAAATAAAACACATGTTCCGCCTATAAAACACACACAACCACGCCGACCAGCCGAAACGGCCTGATCAGGCCGAGCGTCCGACGCTCAACTTTGGCCTGAACGCCTGATTGGGCCTGATCTGGCCTGATCTGGCCTGATGTGGCCTGATGTGGCCTGAAGCAACCTCATAGTCGGAACCGGGCTTGAGTGGGGCATGAGATAATTCTGCACTAGGCAATCGAGATAAGCAATCCCGAATCCGAGGTAAACAACCATAACACGCAACCTCAGTTTACTTACGGGGTCACGACGAAGACCTGGAAGTCGCCGTAGATATAAATCTCGCATGTCGTGAGGACGGGCACCGCCTTGGGGACTACATACTTCTTAGTCCGGAGGGTTGACTCCTAAATTAAACATGATCAACAAGCAGGGTTGTATACGACTCAATCAATAGCAATCAATTCAATCACGACAAATTTGGGAAACCAATCAAATCAATCAAGTCAGAGCAGTTTTCGGGAATTGATTCAATCGACTCAAACGCGACAATGAAAGGAATCAATGAACTCAATCAAACGACTCAAACCAAGACATACATTAGGTTTTTTGCCCCACCAACTTGGAAAAGTGTCCATAGCAGTCTGGTGTACCTACCAACCTACCTACCTACAGAAGAAACAAAAATATTGTCATTTAAAATTATAAATTGCCATACCATTCAAAGTTTCTATGTAATAAGGAAGGATACCTAGCGATGGACAGGTGGATCATGATATTGAGGTTCAATGGGTAGAATTGGAGCAGAAGTTTCATTTAATGGGTGCAAAATAACCCAGTAGTTGACCCGCCCCTTAACCCAAATCACCACCTTTCACCTAAAAGTTGTCAATTTAATTTTGGCCATATTCCAGCTCCATTTACACTAAATATCAGATATTGCAGTTGAAAGTTGGCTGCTCGGAGTTTGGCAGTGTTCGTGATTTGGCCATTTACCCTACACTATGTCTATTTTAATGGATAATATGCATCAATAACATATTAACCATAGGGAAATAGAAATAAATATATTACCTGCATGTGACGGTTTCGGTTAGACAGAGACTGACGGGCAGCCTGAAAAATCTTTCCACACAACAGGGGCGCGGGAACTACTTTCCGACTGGGGGGGGGGGGGGGGGGCACACCATAATAGAGATTAACCTAGGGTACTCCCAAATCTAGTTTTCTCACCGGTTTTAGGCCACTTATTTTTCACCCCTCGGCTTTTTCAACAAAAAAAGAGAACATTTGCAAAAAAAAGTGTGGTATTCCGTCTCAAAGCTGTGGGGGCACCGCCCCCACGGCCCCAGAGTTGGGGGGGCAAGCCGCCCCCACTGCCCCCCCCCCCCCCCGGCTCCCGCGCCTATGCCACACAATGTGCATTTGAGACGTGGGATGGGGCTAAGCTTTTATAAATCAATTCTACGTCTTTTGATTTTTTGGTAAGATGACGTCATTGATTATCATGTAGTATGGTAGATCATCATAAAATAAATCGGTTGTACAACACCAATTTCGTTTTAATTATTATTTCATTTGAAATAAAACCACTTAATAATGTTCGGTAAAATATTTTAAGAAAAATGAAATATATTAAATATGTTATGCTTAGGCTCTCAGGAGAAAAGGATCAACAAACGTTCTGCTGCAAATTAAACAATGCAGCAAATTAGCTATTAATTAGTTACGTAAACGTAGTTAGCGAGACAAAAACGGCGCTTTTGTTTCAGTTATTTTTGTAGGGGTTTCAGACATTTGTAGAGTTCAGTGGGTTGTTTCTGAGGAGATGTGGAGATGTGAATGATTAATTAATCACACTTTATTAGTATATAGGGCCTTGCACTTTATCATCTGAATAAAAAAAAAAAACGTTTCCTGCTGAGTGCAGAAAGGTAGGTAGGTGCATCGCCAGGTTCTATCACCAGGATTGGAGCAGTTATTGCAGTTGAAAGTCAAAGTTGGCTGTTCATGTTTAGGCCCTGTTCTTTATTTGGCCATCTACCCCATATTGCAGTTGTGATGACAAACAGTTTTCAGTGTAGTTTTGTGATCTATGATGTCATCAATTATTGTCATTATTTTTCTTCAACTAAAACTTATTTGAACTTTCCATTCAATCGACTCAATCATACGAGTCACTTAAGTTTCGGGAATCAAATCAGTCAACCAGTCGCTAAAGTCAAACGAGTCAGTCAACCAGTCATCTCGAAAAGTCAATCGACTCAATCCAATCAACTCAAAATACGCGTTGAAACAAATCAATCAATTCAATCGACTTGATTGGTATACAACCCTGTCAACAAGTGAGGTAGGATTTATAATTTTGACAAATTTGGAGTCTTATCAGGACGTGCTTCACGAGTACTAAGGTGTGATAGAGTGGAACAAGCTCTAGTGCATAAATTCAATGCTCATACCGCACACTACTGCACCGTCATCAGCCCAGCGACAAAGCGCGGTGGCTGAACAAAACCTGCAGCCCATTTCGAGGTAGATCAACAGTGTGACTTGCTCATTTCCGAGCTCGCTATCATTGGTACACGATCTGGTGCGGTGTGTCTGCCGGGCCGGTTTTTGCGCGGCCACAGAGAGGTCGGCCGGCCGCGCCCCGTGCCGGTATAAATATCGTGTTTCCCGCTGATGTCAACACGCCGCTGCGCTCGCAGCGGGTCGGCCGGCCCGGTCCATTTCGTCCTGTCGGCCGTGTCAATCTGGGCGCGGCGCGGCAGCGTGGTGCACCCAGACACGGTGTATGTATACACACAGGGGGAGGGGGGGGGGCACCGTGCTGACGGTGGCCCTAATGGTGAATTCAAGTCGTGGATTTATGTGAGATACAGTCACCTGTCCTTATGTAGATACCATACGGAGCTGTGTACGGGCATTCATTTGGCGTGCAAGATTTTAAAGAAAACAAAACGGCAAAGTAAGCCCAATAAAACAAAAAGTATCAGCTTCCAAGCTAAGTAAGACTCTACAACAAATGTTTAAAGTGCATGCTACAGAACGTTCAGTATAAAAATAACGAATTTATTAGATTTACAACGCTGACCTGCGCCTATCCAAGGTCTAATCTAAAAGCCAAATATCTATGTTTCTAAATGTTGTCTCTGCCTCACTGGTAAGCATCGTTTAGACTAAAACCATTCTCCGCACGTTTCACAGTGCCGTGCCGGTGGTGACTCGCCACCCCTCCCCTTCCATATACCCTGCCCCCTCCCTTCCTATCCAATCCGGAGCAGCCGCCCAGCTGGGATGAGACGACAGTTTTGCCGGCCGTCAGGCTGTCACAGCGCGCCACCACAGACACAGCCGCGGGGCCGCTCTGGGGGTGGGCCGGTGGCGGGTGCCCTCCCCCGCGGGGAACCGGCCAGAGTCAACAGGGCCAGCGCGGCGCCGGGGCGTCTCCGTCTTTCCACCCGGTCAGCCGGAGACGCGCTAATGGAGCGAGACGTCTCCTCTGTGGGCCGGTCGCTAGTGAGCCGTCACTTTGAGCCCCGGGGCCGGGCCGGGCAGGACAGGTGTGACGCAGGGGTGACAGGGGTGAGCCAGAGGTGATGGGGGTGACAGGTAGGTGACGGGGGACCAGGTGTCACGCAACCGGGAGGAGATACAGACTGGACACAAACCATATGGGCTGAAGTGAGATGGACCCGGTTGACAGCAGGGCTGGACGAAATGGACACCGTTCTCTGTGGGCACCGAGTGTCGTGTTACTAAATAGTGACAGCCAGGACAATTCCATTAGCACAGCCAATTCAGGTGAAATGATGAAACCGATATACATAAGTGCTGCTCAGTTAAGTTACCTACGGATGTATTATTCGTACCCTTTCCATGCCTGCCACTGCGGGCACTATGTTAGTATGTATTGTGAAATACGTCCGACGGTGACCAGCGGCGTACCCTCTCCTACGTCCGGCCGTAGCCACCTGCCGCCGGCCGGCCACATAAGTCGGTTAGGGCGTTTGTCATTCGCGGCTGCCGGCGTGTGGCCGAGCGGCGCCGGCCCGTAAGCCAGTTACACTGTTTGGGTTGGAGATGGAGCGGCGGCCGTCTATTCGGTTGGGATTCCGACTGGCGACACGGCGGCGACGATAGCCGGGCTCGGAGACTGCCGGCGGCGCTCCCCGGGGAGGACGGGACGCTCCACCAGCCAGTGGGCACGGTCAGTTCAGACCAGATCAGCCGCCGCCTGACTAACCAGGAGGATCAAATGCCGCCGGCGACACACTTACATTACAATTGGAAAAGTCATAGGGCTATGATTTGACGAACAGAAGGTATATCGATCCGAAACACGTATGCTAACCCGCGCATGACTGGGGGGGGGGGGGCTCTACAGAGCCTCCCTCCCGTTTTTCAGCAATATTTTCTACACCGTTTGACGGATCAACACGAAACTTGTGGTACTCTCAGAGGCATCAATTTGACACGTTTTGTCAAAATTTCAACTTTCTAGCTACCATAGTTTGGCCGAAAATGACGTCAGAGTGACGTCATGTCGGTCGATTTTCATGCAAAATACTGAATTACGGCAAACGCTCTCAAGAGCTCAGTTTTAAAGCTAGATCCATTTTCTTTGCATGAGTGGACTACAAATACACGTAGCTATCAAACTGCCATCTCGAATTTTCGAAATTCTGAAATTTTTGAAAAATATGTATTTACAAGTACAAAATATATATTTTTTGATTTTTTCAACATTCTTTTGACTTTTCGCAAAAACCGGAATATATGTGATAGAACACACACTGATGAACTGCCTTTGCAAGTTTTAGCCTAATGTCTTCAAAAATAGCCAAGTTATTCGCATTATTGTCAAAATTTTACAATTTTATGTTTTTTTTTTCAAATCCATTTTTCAGTACGTTTTTGACGTCGTACAGCAATATAAATGGCACCATCGTGTTCCTGAGCTCAAACTGCATCTAACAGGCACCTTTTTTTGTTAAAAAATTTCATTTTCAAAATTTGACCTTTTCTGACCTGAAAGTGACCTGAACTCCGGTAAATTCAGCTGACAATGACCTCAAATGACACAGACGACACTATTTTCGAAATCTACGAGTAAAATGGATAATAAAACATGCGTCACGTGACCGATACATGATATACAATTTTCGTGACCTAGGATGACCTGGCCTTGACCTTAAAAATTCGAAGTAAAAGTTCGGTACCCTCAGGGTATCTAAGGCATCCATCAAGGAGTGCGTAAACCAAAAATGAGCCTGATCGGACCGGCGGTCCAGCGGTCAGAGCCTAAATTGTGAACTAGCAAAAATGTCGATAATTTTACTTTGACCTGACCTGCGACGTCATCGGTGACCTCGAGGTCAATGAAAATAGGTTTCGTTCGACAGTTTTTCCAGGGCTATCAGACGCCGTTTGAATTTTCACGATCAGCCCAGTAGTTTCGGAGATAGGAGGGGGGCTCTGGAGAGCCCCCCCCCCCCCCAGTCACTTGCGTTATGGAAAATACCCCAGTCATGCGCGGGCTAATATGCACGTTCACTGAACGGTTCAGTGAAGGGAGTTGAAAGTGGAAACAATGCATTATGTATGGGTATTAGATACTGAAAATGAAACACTGATGCACAAATATCACGAGATATTTCAAGATCTTTGGCACGATTTTAATGAATTTGTCTTGGGATTTGTAAGGAAGTGCCAGGGCAAGTGCGGCAAGTCTATAGGGTCTATAGGGTGTGTGACAAGGCCATAAAACAACGATGTAAGAACCTCTTCAATATACCATCACAAAGCCCACGAATAGCTGCTGTCCTATGCGTCACCTATGCGCTTTGATTACCTTTAGGCAAATTACCTAGATATTTGGTTGTGAAAAACAACAATGTCGGACATGATTAAACATGAAGATACGGCTGCAATCGTCAAGAGATCACCCGGTTATAATGTTTTAGTGTGGTTTATGGTACTGACATCAGCAGCACACCAAGTAAGTGAACGGTGTTTTACACAAATGCCACATAGTTATGCATCATTTTCACGTGCATGTTAAGTGTGAATGACGAATGTTTTATTAAAAATTACATCAATGATAATATCTGAAATATTTATCGATTTACAACTCGAAACCAGCGAAAAGGTACCTATCTACCAATATTGATGAGCAAACTTAAGATATACCTAGATATGATCACCAATATTTTTTATGACAACGAAAAAGATATCTAAGCATTGTAGTTTAGTAGTTCATAAGCCCATCTTGTCTTAGATAATCCTTTTATTTTATAAATGTTTTATTCTTTCTCTTGGAAAGGTGGTAAAACTAGAAATATGTATCAACACTTCTTATTGACCACGGATGATTAACTAGTCAGTCATGCTATGACGTTTAAAAAAGTTGAAAATACTTAACCCTCGCCCGCACATGGGGGGGGGGGGGTGGTTGCCACCCCCCAGGCAGTCTTTCTGCTCTGCACTCAACATTTTTAGAGCTAGAAGGCTGATTTTTCGTATAGCTGCTCGTCTATCCTTTCTTGATGTCCACTGAAAATTTCAAGTTTCTGTGATTTTTGGTTTCGGAGATATGACCTTGTTTTTTAGGTCATATCATGACCCAAATGGCCAATTCTCAACATCTTGCGTTTGCCATGGGCCTTGTGAGCTTTTGACACCCTGATTTCGGCCTTTTTTGCCAGCCTTACCTCCCACCTATCATGAGACATGTTGTTCGACGATGTACAGGGGTCAAGGTCAGGGTCAAGGTCAACCTAGGTCATCTAAGATAATTGCGTTTTAGGCAAGCTGAATTTACTTTTTGTGAAGTTTTTTGACTGCATTTTTGGTAAAAGCTTCTCAGATCATGATTTCATGTGATATGGACCCAAAAACAATCGGTGCACACATCAGTATACACACAGACACACACAGACATACAAACGCATATAATTGACCTTGACCTAACTTGACCTGAAATGACCTCAGCAGCAAAATTCTGGTCGGATAGTGTGACAAAGAGGTTCTAGCTGGCGTGGCACCAGAAAACAGCATCGTCATCGGTATTTGATAAGCAGCGCACTTGATATCCAACGGTGACCCAAAACAGCAACATTTTTTAGTTTGACCTGACCTGGAAGGTCAATGACTGACCTGAGAAGGTAAAACTGGGTATCATTGGATTCGTCTCTTCCCAAGGAATCTTTTTGGTCTTTACTGCTAAGCTCTATCTCCAACAGGAACGAAATGGCGCGGGGGGGTGGCAACCACCCCCCCCCCCCCATGTGCGTTCTAGGATGGGAAAATGGCATGTGCGGGCGAGGGTTAAATCGGCTGTTACGTGTAAAAGTAGCCCAGATTTGTTCAAAAGTAAAATAAATTTTCATGCACTTCTTAGTTCTTACAAGGCCCATAGCCAAATGTTTGCATTTCGGATACGGTGTGACGTGATATATGACATCACTAAGGCTGCTTGAGGTTATCGGAGTGTTTCGTCAATAATTACGATGAAATTAAGCTTAGTGTTGGGAAAAACGTAGCTCAGAACATCTTTCTGAAAAATGCCGAATTGAATGATGGGCACAATGCAATATGACCTCTTTCGACCACCCTCGTGACCTGGGCAGCTTTGACCTGATCTTGACCTAAGGTCAACAACCCAAACTGACCGTCACCAAGCAAAAGGCATCACTCGAGTGGTACTAAAATCTCGTCGCTGCAACAATTTTTGGTGAAGTCATTCACCAAAAACTTTACCTCTTCCCTGGGACATTTAATATGACCTTGGACGTCATCCGAGACCCTGAGTCGAGCCCTTAAAATTCGAAAGCAGCTGCTGCGTTTCGTAACGGCGTATACCCTCGTTTTTTAGCCGAATGTCCAGCTCCTTAAGGGGTGAAACGGTCACTTTCCCCTTCACGGTATGTTAGAAAACCGATTGGTCCGACGAGGGTTGGTAATATATCATGATAGACTGCGAAAGACTGCGACTGCGAAAGACAATATGAGAAGATACCGGGCCTTTATTTTTTATTTTTGATGGGTTAAAGGGAGATAATGACCTTTTCCCACAAAATCTGAGTTAGGACCATTTTCTGACAAAATACAACAAGTTATAATGTAAATTAAAACCATTTTGCTCAATTCGGTACCTTGCCGCAAATATCTCAACTTGAAGTCACGTTAGCGGGGAGCGCTGAAAATGGCCGTTGAATAAGTACTTACATCACTTTTTGGTACTTGCATGTAATTTTGTAAAATGAGCGTATTCCTTACATTTGATCTGCATCACATCTAGTTAGTTAATGGTCGTCTATAGTGCCTTCAAAAGATATTCATGGTTTGGGGGTGGTTTATGTCTAAATTTACGCAACTATTTTTCCCGTTCATCATCTGACGCCATATGCTGCTATTTTAGTAGCAACGACTCAATTTTGAATCGGTCCCGCCGACTGCACAATAAAAGAAGATAGATACAACACTTTTGCGGCATCACTGAAAAACTTATGCAGTACTGTTATCAAAATTCTCATAACACCGTTCGACAAACCTGAAGTCTTTTTGAAATAGATATGCTTGTATTTTTCGCTTCAGGCTCTGACGCCAAAATAATGAATTTCGTAGTCGCAATCGCAAGATTTGGCTGCGTTTCTGGCGCATGCCGTTCATTTGTGGCGCAAAATAATGTTGGAAACGCGTGTTTCTTTTTTCCAACCAAAGGAAGGCGCTATACCCGAAGATGCTTCTTGGTAAACAAACCAAACAAAAACAAACATACCTAACCTCACCTGACCTAACCTACAACCTACAAACCTACAACCTACAACCTAACCTACAACCTAACCTACAGACCTACAACCTACAAACCTACAACCTACAAACCTACAACCTAACCTACAACGCGCCAAAAAGTTCGGCCGGCGGCGGGGATCGAACCCTAGTTAATAGATCACAAGGCGAGTGTGCTCACCACTACACCACGCAGCCAGCTGGCCGGTGAGAGGTGTAAGTCACTTTAGAATGACGCAATGGGATATTCTCCGTATAGCGCCTTCCTTTGGGTGGAAAAAAAAATTACGCGTTGGAAACAAAGAAGAGTAGGCACTATGTACCCCCGAATTAGAATCTAATTAATTCTAAACCGAATTAACTCTAATTCAAATTAGAATCCTTACAACCAAGCAACGACAAGGCGATAACATAAACAAAAACCCAAGCGTCGCTGTTTGAAACAAAAACGCCATATACTGCGACTTTTTTTTATAGAGAAGGACAACGCATTTCGGTGGGTGTTACAAGTACTGCAAGTACTGCTTCTTTTTTGCAAAAATAAAAACCTTTTTCACATACGAAAATGTGCTAGGAAATTTTCATATTTTATAGAAACTACAGTAGAAATAGTATAGATGTCGAGTAATTTTATTTAAGAAAAAAGAAAGCTCATTATCTCCCTTTAAAGGAAATAGTTCACTTTCACGAAATTATTTTTTTTTTTGCAACGGATTTATGATTTTTTATGTTCAAAATGATCAGCAAAGAAAATAAAACCTTTTTATAACAAAAGATTATTTTCTATATTTTGATATAGGAAGAACTTTTCAGTTTCTGTAAGGCACACGCGATCCAGTATGAAAAGAGCATGGGTCCCGAAAATTCTTCAGAAACTAGAAATTATCGCAGCCACCGGCATTTGGGCGATCTGCTCGATCTGATAATGTTCCCCTGAATGTCCTAATTGATCAGTACGAGAATTTCTCTAGATTTCTCGTAGATAATTTCTCTAGTTTCTGAATAATTTTCGGGACCCATGCTCTTTTCATACTGGATGGAAATATATGCAAGGCACACATCCTCAACGCAAGACACCTTTTTCGGGACGAGAAATAGAATATCTTTGCCTAGGGTGATCGTTGGGCTGTAAAAGCTCCTGATTTATGCTCGTCTCAGCCCAAGCTACGGAACTGCTATTCCAGTTCAAAACCCATGTTAAAAAGTGAACTATTTCCTTTAACCCCTTTGAGTTTAGTGAGACCATTCCAGAGCCGGAGGGATGATTGGAATTGGGAGAAACATTGACCTAGGTGGGCACCCTAGTGATTCGTCGGGTTGAGCCCATCCAATGGACATCGGACAGGCCACCCAGCTAACACTCACTGCACCTGGCTACGGGCGTGCTCCATGGGAGCTTCCCGCTTGGGATGAAGCGGCCCGTCCAGCCCGGAGCAAGGGGTTGAGACGTGGAGGAGAATGATTTGCCTTTCCGGAGGATGGAAAAGAAGGAACGGTGAACCCGATCAAAATCACTCAACTTTGATCTTTTCAGGTAGGCCATGTTTCCAGCGGTTCAGCAGTTGCACACCCAGGCCCTGGCTCAGGTCCCCTGCACAACTCCACTGCCCTCTGGGCAGTGCACTCGGTCAGTGCCATAGCACCAGTTCGCTGTCTGCCCGGCTGGCGGCGCCACCGGCGCAGCTGCTACCGTGCTCTGACGGTCACCCCTGTTCGGTACGACGAGGCGCGGGAGCGGTGCCACCAACTCGACCCGGCCGCAGACCTGCCTATCACCAGGGACCTCGGGGAGGTCGAATTCGTGCAAGGTAGGTATGTACGGAACAGATATGTAACGCGCGAACAGACCTCATATTCACTAGGGGATGATTTACTATCGAAATTAGACATGAACTTCGAACTGATGTCAGGTTTCCCAGCGAGCCACCCAGGTCGCCTGAGCTCCACACCGCCTCCCCCTCGGCAGGCCTGGCGGCGCCGCCTGAGCGGCCCACGGCTGTGTTTCTGGGTGCCACTGACCGCCAGACCGAGGGTCAGCTTCTGTGGCACGACGGCTCACCCGTGGCGCTGGACAACAGCGTCTGGGCCAGCCACGAGCCGACCAACAGCAGCCGCCAGAACTGCCTGCTGCTCATGACACAGGTGAGTCGGAACACGACAGAATAGTCGTAATGCCCAGGATGACTATACCGACTGATAGAGACGCTGATCGGCTAAGCAGTGCTTCTGTCTCGGCTGACCGTGACCAGTGATTCTGTCGGCCGACCCGCGCTTTGGCCGCCGGTGCAGCTGGACAGAGCTGCTGGACGAGCCGTGTTCTCTGCTGGCGACACCAGCTGCAGCACCGCCACCTCCACTGTAGTCTGCCAGATGCCCTTCTCCGTGCTGGCGCTGCCCGTCAGGTCAGTCGAGACAGGACTGACAGGTGTTTTCCAGGGAGAGGTGACATAGGACAGTGACCAGACAGCCAGATCAAACTATATATATATGTGTCAGCAAGGTTTGGCGACAGATATATAATATGTCATAAAATAGGTATGATCGGTGACAGCGTTCTGCCAGATGACACATGTTTGTTTCACATTAGATGAGGAGTATGTTTTTTTCTATTTTTTTTTCTATTTTTTCTATTATGTTGTTTCGGAACTAGTATGTTGAATTTCATCCTGATCACGGGATACGTTGGTGACGTGTGTCAGGCCAAGCATATCATCGAACTTCAAGGATCGCATTCGGGATAACGGCTTTGAAGGAAACGGTTGCCTTTTCGGGTATTTGGTAAACCAGGCCGCCAATGCATTCCAATAGACATGAAATTATATTAGATTGCTACATTACGAGTGATTTATAATGAAATTTGATCGTTGCCTTTATACCAAAGCGGACGTCTGCACTTGCCTGTGTTTATCAGGACGCCGGAAAATGAAACAGATGAAATGGCGTCACTGAAGAAGAACAGGACAGGATGTGACCATTATGGTAAGAGAATAATTGGCACCTTATTTTGGCTGCATGCATAGTTAAATTACGACAGTTTCAATAATTTTTGTACCCATTTCACTTATATAACAGATAGGTGATAAAGTGTATAGCCAGGTTAATACCATTGGTGCGGAATTACCTACGTTCGGTAGTTTCAGATGTTATTGTACTTACATATAAGATTGTCTATCTGTCCGTCCGCTGTCTGTCTATGTGTCTGTGTGTCTGTGTGTCTGTGTGTCTGTGTGTCTGTCTGTGTGTCTGTCTGTCTGTCTGTCTGTCTGTCTGTCTGTCGGTCTGCTCGTCTGTCTGTCTGTCTGTCTATCTGTCCGTCCGCTGTGTGTCTGTCTGTCTGTCTGTCTGTCTGTCTATCTGTCCGTCCGCTGTGTGTCTGTGTGTCTGTGTGTCTGTCTGTCTATCTGTCTGTCTGCCTGTCTGCCTGCCTGTCTGTCTGCCTGTTCTCCCACGAGTCACATGCCCCCGGCGCGGTGGCCGGTATCCGATCCTCCCACTCTCCTCGTCAGGCTCGGTGCGGTTCGGCGGCTCATGTTACCTGTATCAGGACGACTACTTGACCCAGCCGGAGGCCGAGCGGCTCTGTCGACGCCGCGGCTTCAGACTGGCCAGCGTGGAGTCACAGACCGAGAACGACTTCATCAGGAGTGAGTACCGCACGGCCGCAGTGGCGAGTCAGTTCCGTAGTGGGTGCTCACTAGTAATCCGTGAAGAAATATGATACACAATCTTTATCAGTTTCCGTGCGGGGTTAGCAATTTGCCGATCAAATGCTGCTTTGTTTTACGTAAAATATTAGGTACCTACGAAAGTAGGTAATCTCAGAGCATTCATATGGTCTAAAATGATAAAAAACCTATCGAAAATAGTTTAACATCCTTACTGACTACCAATCCGCTGTCAGAGCTGATTCTGGACGTGGCCTGGCTGGGCGGCCAGCTGCGCGGCCGGCGCTGGCGCTGGTCGGACGGCCGGCCGCTGCTGTTCACCCGCTGGGCGGCCGCCAGCGCCTTCTTTCACCAGCAGCCCGACGGCCGCAGCCGGGAGCGCTGCCTCAACGTGAGTGGGTGCCTAGTGTTGATGTCGTGCCCATGGTGAGATGATGGGTGCTGTGAACGCTGCCCTGTGAAGATAAATTAGCCACAATCGTGTGCGATTGTGAGACCTGTTTGTGAACATTCGGCATCCGCTGTATATAACGAATAGTGTTTGTCTATTTCAAGCAACCTGCGGTTATAGCGGTGTGGTGACGGTCTGTCTTAGCTACATATTGCTAAGACGGCTGTTGTGTTTGATGAAGGCGACCGTTCTGTCTGTATGTACAACATACTTACTCGTACATATATGACGGTGTTCATGATGACAGTCATTGTGAGTAAAATGATGGCACATGAGATGACTGCCCCTTATCACCCACCCAGATGCTGAGCTCGGTCCGAAGCGGCTGGGTCGGCGACAAACAGTTGGCCGGAGACGGGTACTGGGCCGATAATGAGTGCGCCGTCCGCTGGCCCTCCGTCTGTGAGATCCCGGCCACTGCGTGAGAAACCAGAGACGATTCACGAAGAACCGGACTCACGGATGAAGCTGAGACAGCTCGGATGTGGTTAGGGATGTGATGTCAATATGTGCGTTGTGCGTGGTGGCCGAGAATTGACTCATTGGTCAGTGGTCACTGATGGATCTACGAATCGCTGTCTCCTAACTAAGGCGGTGACCCGTTGTGAAGGCGGCAAGGTGTCGTCAAAGGCTGGCTACTGCAGCGGCATGCATTATGCGAAGGGATGCCATCTGCCTGGTGAGTGTGAAACTTCATGTGATGTTCAATATGATGTGCCGAGTTAGAACACTCGATGACAAGTGAAACGCTTATTTTTATATGCAGATTACGATATTTAGATGAGAGTGAGCATATGTCCACTTGCTTCTCAAATCATATCATGCCAGAAGATAGTTTAAGTTTGCCAATCACACTATCTTCGGTATATTTGTGTAATTATGCCGACTGGAAGTCATTACAAGCCTGTTTCTAAATGAATTATGATACCACTCACGGCCTTGCACCACTCACATAAAGCACATTGGAAAAACCTCTTACATTAAAAAGTGCAGTGCCAGTGGAGGCTGTGTGCTCGGTCGAGTCGGCTGTATCAGAACTGCGCCGCGTCTCCAATAACCAACAGCCCGCCCATGTTCTCGTTGCACCATAACACAAGCACCGAACCATTACCAAATACCCACAAATATTGTACTCGTAAAACATACACAGTTACATAATCTCACCTATATGTATGTGGCTGTCGATGATCCTTAGTTCTCTCTCATCGGTGAACATTGTGCACACTGCACCGGTATAAACCTATACCTACCATTCCATAGCGCACTTATATAACCATCGGAAAGAGTGACATAAAAATAACAAGCACTTTTGCCATCCCTGCTGGACGTTATCAATAAAATATCAACTATCCTAGCGCACTTAACCCTATTCTTGGCGGGGGGGGGGCCTCAGGAGCCCCCCCTGAGGTTTTTTGGTTATTTCTCCCAAACGCGTTGAGCTAGGAAGCTCAAATTTTCTGACTTTTCCTAAAAGGCTTCTACGCAACATGTCTGAAAATTTTGAGTTGATCTGACCTCAGGTCAGGTCACCAGAGGCGGTTTGGTGACCCTACCTCAGAAAAGTTTGCAATCACGCCAGAGCTAGAGTTTTTGACCGATCAATTTCTTCTCTTCAGGCTTTAGTTAGGGTACCAGTATGTGCAATTTGTATATCTCGGAATTTTGATATCGGTGACCTAAGGTCAGGTCAGTTTCGCGACCTCCCCATTATAAGTCAATGGGGAAAAAATCAACTCCGTTTTTACCACTAAAACGGGTCGGAATGGCCCCATATACCATACATGACTTCATATACGATCAACCTTCACTACCTTGAGGT
The DNA here is from genome assembly GCF_019059575.1 of Amphibalanus amphitrite. Classification (NCBI taxonomy): domain Eukaryota; kingdom Metazoa; phylum Arthropoda; class Thecostraca; order Balanomorpha; family Balanidae; genus Amphibalanus; species Amphibalanus amphitrite. The sequence continues at coordinate 311,588 of NW_024882060.1, forward strand.
CTGTTTTGCTGTTGAGCAGCTGTGAGGTCATGTGACGTCATCAAAGGTCACCAAAGGTTTTTGGCCAATAACTCCGTACAGGAACAAGATACAGACGCGTGGATGGTCTCATTGTGTTCAGCCATAGACCCCTTTAAACATGGACTGTGCACTGGCTTGGCCTAATCGACATTTGAGGCAAAATTTTGCCTCCTATGTAAACAATGAATCTAGCATTACATTCGATTCGGTGCTTTTTGTTGCGCTTTAGATAATTCATAATCACAATAGCTTTAAAAGAAACGCAACTAACTTATTCTAAGGGACATGGCCAACGGAGAGGTCAGGGCGAGGGGGGCGACCCCTGCACTTTAATGATCGGGGATCGACTCCCGCATAAAGTTGCGCTGTCCTCGAAACTTGACGCTTAGTTAAACACCCCACCTTTCAAACGAAAACTATTAAAAAATGCTGCGAGTAGTTTATTTTGTATTGTGCAAAAATACACATGCATGCCTTCCTATTTACTTCTCTCAGTAGTTTCCCACCCAATTCTGACCCGAAGTCTGAATGCACCTGAGAACCTGAGATCAGGTTCCGGAGAACGTAGGCGTTCAAATGATCACTCATTTCGATCCAGTCAGCTTTCGGATCTTGTCGGAATCCGAGTTTCTTCGACCAGCGCGTCCCTGTGCTTGCTTTGGCCTCTTTTCGGCGTGTGCTAGGCTGTTCAGGTCCTTGGCATGATTGGAGACGCAAGCGTTGAACAGCGCCCCCGCCATGGTGGGCAAGATGAGTTTGCTGAGTTTGTGACCAGCCGCGCACTCCAGCTGGGAGCCTTCTTTTTCTTCCAAGAGGTTCAGCGAGATCTCCTTAAACACTCTCCTGGGGTTTGTGCACCCAAACAAAATGGCGCGGGTTTTAGCCTCAACTCTCAGGGACCTGAAGATGGAGCATATGTCCTCAGTGATTTTGAGACAAGTGGCAGATGGCTGGAGCAGCTTTCCCCGGTTCAGCAGGTCTGTGAATGTAGCGGCAGCCTCCTGCTCCTCAGCTCCGCTGACTGCTATTTTCACAGAAATTTTGCGATGGCCATCCGCGAGAAGGTCACGACAAGGGTTGCATTTGTGCTTCTTCTGCACAGCGTGGGCCAAGTAGCCGGCCATGTGAAACACCGCGTCCTTGCCTTCTTCTGGTCCTTCCTCAGCGGGGAGAGACTCCGCAGCGATCTGTGTTAGCTCTGTTGCCACACGGTGGTCGTTCTCCTCTCGCTGCTGAGTAACGAGCCGCATATCTACCGCTACTTCATCCGGAGTGTACCCAGACAGCCACAGCAGGCTCTTGGCACGGATGATAGCCTCGCCTTCTGTAAACTGGCGCGGGCTGGCCCAGAAGTTGCCACCGGCAAGTTTTCTGAGGTGGCCGAAGTGACCCTCTATGCGGTCCGACTGTATCTTACCTAGCAAGACGTACTCTAAATCACACTCCTGCAGCAGGTACTTTGACAGGCCCACCAGGCCTCTGCATGTCAGGACGAGACCCCGAAGAGTGTCAGAGGAGATTTTTGCTGTTCCCGGTTGTCGATCCCAGTCCTCCATCAGAGCGCCAAACTTCTCCAGGTACTTCAGACCGTCTTCATTCTCCAGGCAGATGGGCTTGAGTAAATCGTCCCTTTTGGCCACGTGCTTGTATGGCGACTTCACGTTCACAATGTTGAACCAAGTCCTTACTATCTTCAGGAACTCGGCAGTGTCTGCGAATCCGTCGCACCCAGGCTCCTTACTGTACACCATGAGCCCTGCTATGGTGGTCTCGTGGGTCGCGGAGTCTGCCAGCTTCACGTTCACGCGCTCTATGCTCGTCGGGTTGAGGACTTTATCGGAGAGACGATAGGCCATCTTCACTGGAGAGCCGAACTCCATTCTGTGAAGCTTCTCAAGGTGACAAGATTTCACCGTTAGGGCAGCTCCGGTCTTTTCGAACGGCGGGCAGAGAAGAGTCTTCTTGTTCAACAAGTTAAAGAAGATGTTCTTGAACAGATGGACTGTATCGAACATCGTGTAGATTCTTCCCAGCCCATCACTGCTCCACGGGTTCACGATGTACTCGGGGTGGGTGCCATCTCCGAGCGCTCGGTGGAAGCTTTGATTTGTGCGATGTCCGTCGGTGGTGACAGAGACCACACGAAATCCGAGCTCCGTGAGGCCTTTCACTACGTTGAAGAACATCTTCACCATTTCCTGCGTTGTGACGTGCGCCACTGGTGACATCGTGACCAGATCCTCGTATCTGCCAGCGACAGATGAAATGTGGGTACAGAAAAGCGTTGTGGTCGCTTTTCCAGAGCCATCACTTGATTCCCCATGCAGTCTTCCGCCGGCGAGCTCCAGCGTTGGGGCGCAATAGACTTCGTCCATAGCGAGATTTACTATCCTCTCTCTTGGCGTCAGCTTCGCGTTCCTCATCTGCAGGTACTTCATCGTACCGATTTCAAGGCCTTCCTGGACACTGAGTGCAGACGTAAGTCTCCTTAGTGTGGACCGGTGCGGTAAGATGAAGAGTCCAGAGTTTCGGAGTTCTTCATATAGCTGGGGACTTGTCCGGCTCCAGATGACAGCTGTTCCGAGGAGTGATGGGCTGTACTTGCGGGCGGTTCTGGGACAGGTCCTCAGTCGGAGCTGCTCGACAGCGAACCCACTGAAGACTCTGCAGTCGGTTGTGTCGTCCTCAGCCAGCTTCTGCAGCAGTTCCAGGCAGGATGTCATTGTGCACTCTTCTAGAGGCTGCGCCTTTAGAAACGCCAGCACGTTCAGCACTTCCGACGTGGTTTGAAATCGTTCTGTGTTCCTTACCAAGTGGGCAGTGGCGGAGGTAGACAATTCTCGGCCAGACACATGCATTTGGTACCGCAGATCTTGATATATCGTCAAACTGCGCACCACTAGAGGGCCTCGCGCTACGTCCAGGGTCTCCATTCGGATGGACAAAACGTCCTCCTTCAGCTCAGTCGCTGGCATCTTGACGAGAATGAATCCCGACGGCATAGTGTGAGAAGCCAGTTTCTCGGCCATCTCAACAGCAGAGAGCACCCTTTCCTCCTGAAACATGGTGTCTTCTTGACTTTTCCAGATCTGCCTCTGCTGTTCCCGCCTCGCTGTAGGCGTTGCGCGCGACGTGGGACGTTGAGACACCTCGGCCTCATCCCCGCCGTCGCTGAAAAGAAAAGAAATGCGTATTTACTTAATTCATTGTTCGCCTGTTACTTTAACTTAATTACGAAACTACTTCAGTCATTTTTATGGTCAGGTCAAAGGTCAGGTCACCAGAGGTCTTCAAAGGTCAAACATGACCTATTTCAACATTTTTCGACAAACTGGCGCATAAATCGGAAACCAGAACTACAGCGCCGTGCAAAACCGCATTTCAGATATCTCTTTTGACGCTCTTTCGCTAATGTGTTCTTAGATTGGACCTTAGATCAACGGTTTAGCCTCCAGAGAGCGCGGTTAAAATGAAAAGGTCACAAAATTGGCCTGACCTTAGGTCACCAATATCAACATTTTGAAAGGTACATTTTACAGACACTGTTAATCGTATCAATGGCTGAAAGTGGCAAGGCAATCGTTCAGTCGGTGTAGCGATGATGAGCACTCAAACTTTTTATTAGGAGAAAAAGATTTTGCCATCCACACGCAAAATATTTACCCACACACACTCTGTCAGAAGACTTGGAGAAGTTCGTTACGATTACTTTACATATTTTGACGAAATGGTAGTTTCTCACAAAAAAATATATATATATATAGTCAGGCACTTACTTGATGGGCAGCGTATATATGCTTGGAATTGCATCTGGTCTCAAACGCAGATTTTTTCGGTCAGTTCTTCTGGCTGTTAGTGCTTCCTCGCAAAAACTCTCCGTCGAGAAATGCAGCTCACACACTCCACTGTAGTCCAGAGATATTGGCTTCAGGGGCTTTAGTACCTCTATCCACTTCTGACGACGGGTTTTCTCCACAGGGAATTTGAAAACAGACTTTTTCTGTTTATAACCAGATCTACATTTAAGAACAGCACATTTACGTGCCATTTTAAAAATGTATGCCTACTAAAATCTACATATCAGCGAAGTGTTAACAATTAAAACATGAATAAACTTACCAATACACTTCAAAAACTGACAGATGGACAGCAAGATGGACAGAGATGTCCTTCGATGTGCATAACAACCATGTGAAAGATTTTATTTTCCAAAATTTCGCTGCATATCGCGTCACGTTTGTCGTCTTAAGGGACACTTCCGTTCGGTTGCATATTTTAATCCTGCAGTTGCGATAGAGAACAGAGTCTACAAAAGATCAATTTTATCCAAAAATATTTAATTGTTTATGATTATAGAACTTTCATTCAAAAGATGAAGGCCAGACGAATCTGTAGATAATTTTTCGCGGCCATTCTACCAATTTAAAGTGATTTAAGAAGCTTGTAAAATTTTGCCTCAAATGTCGATTAGGCCAAGCCAGTGCACAGTCCATGTTTAAAGGGGTCTATGGTTCAGCTCGTCAAGACGCATCGAATGATATACATGATGACCTCGAGGTCACGTGACCTGAGGTCAACCTTTGACCTTGACCTTTCGAGGTCAACATATATATCATTCGATGCGGATTGACGAGAGGATCACGATGATGCCCTTAGTTTGTTCCTATCTTGACTAATTCGAAAGTTATTCGAGAAAAACTCTCTCCATATCTAGCGCCGCCATTTTGACTTTTTCGACCCCTGTGACGTCATCTTTGACCTGACCTGAAAATGACCTTAGTAAAAATTGTAGACCTTGTCCATGCGTATCCGATGCCGTTTACCGCTTGTCGCTATCTTGCTTCGTTCTCGAGATCTCAGGGGGGGCCGAATCGGCCCCCCCCCGCCAGTTTCTTGTCCCGGCGGAGCCCGCCAGGAATAGGGTTAAATAAGTAGCAAAATAGACAAGTGAAACAAGTAGCACTGTCGTGGATGTAAGAATTCGAGTGTTCATTTGTGTTCGTGCTCTGTAGAAGTATCGCCGTCTCGCCTTCCATTGGTATTAGCTTGCCGCTGCCGATTAATAATGCGTTTGGAGTGACTGAACCACTCCTCAGTCGGGGTCAGCGACGAGCGAATCCGCTGAAACGAGCAACAGTATAGGCATATACGTCAATTACGGGTCAATGGCACATAGCTACGGCACCCCTGCTCGAGATGAAAGCCCGTCACTGTTGCAGCATGCACCTGAATTGAACTCATTAACTAAAAACTAGAGTGAAATAAATTTTCATCCGGAGGTGTTACGATAAGCCTTTAGCCGTATTTAAAAAAGCGCTAGCAGCGAAGTCGGCAGCGAATTCACCGCTTCGTATCTATGTCAATGTAGGTCCGTTAAAAAGTTTAACTCACCACTGATTCAAAAAGGAAAGTCTTAATCTCTGTAGCTTCGGCCAAAATATGTCACTTTTCTCGCTACAAAAGCATGCTAAACTCACCTCCAATCTCCAAACCATTTGCACAAACGGCCTGGAAACATCTCTTACGAATCCCATCTTTGAAATAAGCCCGAAAGAGCTCCAGTTTTACTACATTAACACACATACTGCCCGCCTCTTATCACGGCTGCACTCTCTTACGTTCAGAAGTGAGCCTTTCTGCTCGACCGCCACATTGTAGACGGCTCCGATGGGCAGTGGGAGGATGCAGAGCGCCAGGAACGAGCAGCCGACCACGTTGGCCCACAAGGGGTACACGTAGCCGCCCGACTCGTATGGACGGAAGCTGGTCCAGCTGGTCACCATGATGACCTGCCGGAGGGACAGAGGCTCACAACACTGTCGAGGTCCGTGAGCGAACGGGGAGGATAAGGCGCCGCCGCGCTGCTGGCAGGTGCAAAGTCAGAACGCACTGCCGGTAAAGCATATAACCTGACAGCGATATATATGCCTCTGTGCAGAGGTCGATAGCAAACCTGAGACTAGCAACTCATCAACATTGGATGAGTTGATCAACTACTGACGACGGGCTTACATATCGTGTCGGAGGTGGTTATCCCATCTAAGGGCTCATTTCGTGTCATCATGGAGTCACAATCGGGCCATGGTGAAATCAGTTCGCCGATCACGGTGAACTCTCAACCGACCTCGGCCAAAACTCTCCCCGACCACATTCGGAACTCTCAGCCGACCTCGGCGGGCACTCACCCCGACCAGGAGCGGCGCCACGGTGCCGTACAGGACGGAGATGTGGGCGGCCAGCCGCGGCCCGGGCCGGTACCCCGTCATCGTCTCCAGGTGCTCCAGCAGACGCTCGAAGCCGTACACGTAGTAGAGCAGGATCAGCTCCAGGAAGCAGAACAGCAGCACCGGCCGGCCGGCGATGTAGTAGTCCAGCAGGTCGACCACGTGGCGGCCGCCCTGCGAGAGACGGCCGATCGCGAGAGGTGAGACACCAGAAAACACGATAAAGGGCAGCATCGGCTATTGGCAGTATAAGAGCTCAGCAAGAGATTCAGTGAGGGGAAACATTAGCTGCCCCACCGCAGCCGCTGACTTGTGTGGTGTTGACGAGCGAGCCGCAGAAGAGGACTCCGCAGACGGCCACCACCACCCAGGTTTTCCTGGCGCGCAGCCGAGGGAACACGTCCAGGATGCTGCTGATGACGTTCTCCACGCCGCCAAAGTGCGAGTCGATGCCGAGGGTGAAGCACATGAGGAAGAAGAGGCAGGCCCAGAGCGGCGACACGGGCAGGTGGGTCACCAGCTCGGGGTAGGCCACGAACGCCAGACCTGCGGCGGCATAGGAGGAGCGTCATCGATGCAGCGCAGTAGCTGCAAGACGGCCAAAACAGTCAATTTACAGTCTTTGTCACTCTACTGAAATCATAACACCACCAAACAACCGAGGAATACTCGTAAATCAAGCTCAAATTTATTCATTTTATATGCAGTTTGTAAGGAAAGCTGTGACTCGTAAGCCGGTGGCCAAGGGGTGTGAACTGTGATGCCACCAAAATTGCTCTACCGTGAGGCGTCTGGACCCACCTGATCCACTGGTGACCACCTCTGAGACGGGTACCCCCAGCTCGTGTGCCAGGAAGCCCAGCGACGAGAAGATGGCAAAGCCGGCGAACACGGAGGTTATGCTGTTGCCGATACAGACCACCAGCGTGTCTCTGCGGCACACGGGAGCGCGTGTCACCATCGTATACAATGTCAAACGCTGTCCACACAGGTAAATAATGCAGTATCGGGAGCCACCTCATCCAATGCCAATAACCAGCTCAACATTCAACAGTCCGAGCACTGCTGGCGAACGCACCGGAAGACGTTGTTGTTGAACCTGTTGTAGCTGGCCAGCGTGATGAGGCCGCCGCTGCCGGCGCTCAGCGAGAACAGCGTCTGCGAGGCGGCCAGCTCCCAGGTGCGCACGTCGCCCAGCCGGCTGAAGTCGGGTGACATGTAGTAGCGCACGCCGTCCATGGCGCCCGGCAGGGTGATGCCGCGCGCAAACAGCACCACCAGCACCACGTACGGGAAGATCACCGTAAAGTATACCACCTGCCGGCGAGAGACAGTGCCGGCGCCGGTCACCAGACCTGACGGACTCCGCAGCAGACGGTGGCACTATGAACTAAACCGCTCTAAGGACGATGAGTTTCCATGAGTAAAGGTGCAGGAACGTTTTAGGGACACTTGCGATGCTGGGTATTTGCAATGCTTTGGTAAATTACAGCAATGCACTGTTATGAGCATGCCCAGCCCTAAGGAATGATGCTCTGTGATGCTCAGCTCAACTGGACGAATCGATCCTGTGTTCAATCATTTTTTTTAACCTCTCTTAGGCTCAGTGACGCGCAACGTCAAAGCTTCGTGGAATAGTAAAGTTCGGGCACCTCTGATACTAGCCTAGCGTCAAGCCTACCTTGCCCGAGGACTTGATGCCCTTGCTGAGGGTGGCGCAGACCACCAGCCACGTGCAGAGGACGGCTATTGCCGGGCCCAGCTGGATGTCACCCAAGTGACCGATACCGCTGCTCAGCTTCAGCACCTCCCGCTCCAGGTACTCCTCAGGAGCTAGAGGCACAGACCACATCAAAGGAAACACAGACCACAGCGTAGACCATGACAGGCCAGGGCTCGGGGCTCTTGAGCGGATAGCATAGTTACGACTAAAGGGACTACCTACGTAAATAGTAAATACGCTGCTCTCCAGAACATCAGTTAGTAGCTACGAAACCGTCTTGCTCGTAAGTACTGACCTGACACGCGCTGCTCGGGTCGGATGGTCTCGTTGACCAGCAACTGGTCGGCCAGGCTGCGGTTGGTGATGCACTGGCCGTGGCCGTACACCCACCAGCTGCTGTTGCCGTTCTCAGTACGACACCGGTCGTACTCCACACGGTTGAAGCACGCTGCCGGAACACACAGGGGGTCATGACAACGGCGAGATGTTCTTGCTTACAGCTCGGAAATGCGGCAGCATAGCTATTAAGTACTGGCACGTACAGGGCTTAATTAGGACTTAAAGAAAGAAAACAGTGATCCAACTGGTGGTTTCAATCACATGCTTCGTTCAGCTGCACCCACCGGGTGTGTTATATCGCTAAACTGCACCCACCGGGTGTATTGAAGTCGTTGTTGCAGTGTTGCCAGGGCAGCTCGGCCGTCATGCTCAGGTACATGTAGTACAAACACCAGGCGATCACGATCGTGAAGTTGCAAGTGCTGATGGCATTCGCAACCACCATGGCGAAGCCCATCCCTGCAACAAACACAAGCATAGATACATGTTTATTGCTTATCTCTACAAAGTCAACGGTCACGGCAGCTGTACTGTGAAGAAAAGTGATTGACTTTTCACTTCTACCAAAGTATCCGACATTTACCGAATGTTGTCACGACTGCTTTCGGGGCCTTCAAAGCATACCTACTTTACGTTGTCTTTCGTGCCGTCAAACCACCCATTCGCTTCGCAGCATTCGAAAGTTTGAGCCATCATTGATAAAGACAATGTCTAGCGGGGCTAAACATACCACCTTGTCTTTAGATTTATTTATACACCTTTCCATCCGACAGACTGTCGTACAGTGTTTATAGCACCTACCCAGTAACCTGGTCTCGAGTGCCAGCAGACCAGCGCTCACCTTTGAGTGCGGGCGCGTAGTTCCTGTAGCCGACGATGGGCGACATGGCGCTGAACTGGCCGACCACCAGCTCGAGCAGGAAGCAGGGCATGCCGAGCAGCAGCAGGATGATGAAGTAGGGCACCAGGAAGGCGCCGCCGCCGTTCTGGTAGCACAGGTACGGAAAGCGCCACACGTTTCCCAGACCTGCGCCGCAGGGCCGCGGCAGTGTCCGACTGTATCAGGATCGCCAATTTAGCAGCTTGGTAGACAACGTTAGAGACGACATAGACGGTCTTCGGATTTAACGGTTTATTGACAGGCTATTGTTAAATCACGTGCCTACCTATACTTTTCAATACATACACTACATTGAGATAAAGCTACGTTATAATGATAGTTGAGTTATATAAAAGAAAGGTTAAAATAATTCAACATGATTTGCCGCCGCTTGAGAACGGCTTATAAAAGCCGATTCCACACAAGAGTCAATCGAGTGAATGGCCTCCTCTAGTCCCTTTTTCTACGACGGATAGCCGAGGGGCCTCTTACCGACAACGTTCTATTTCTCATTTGACTTATTGAGCCTCTTATACCATGGCTGGGCGAGCCTGATCTTCTTACCGATGGCCTAGCGGCTTGCTATGCAATCACTTACCGACGGCGTACCCGAGAGTGGACATCATGAAGTCGAGCCGACCGGACCAGTTTCCGCGAGCGGGGTTCTCATCCCCCTCGTAGAGCGCGGCAGCGCCCTCCTCGACATCCGCCTGGGCAGACACAGGCAGAGGACATACATAAATAGTGCCGCGGAACCCTGCTTATACCTACCTATGAAGGTGCATTGCTGAAAGCTTTTGGATGACGGAACATGCGCGATACAAGTGATATTCTCAGTTGAAATTTGCAGCTCGCTGTTGTTTTGTGATGCATTCTGAACATCACTGATTCGCTTATGACTACGCTTATATTATCCGATGACATATGTCGCATTTCAAATGACAAAATAATCACTAAATAGGTACATTCAGAGGACACCATTATCGGCATTGTAACACCGATTCCCCGAACCGTGCAGCCATGATGTTGCCAATTTGGCGTCTTATCTGGTAAGGCAGGAACCCGCTTAACGACTGGACGCCCGCCAACAGATTTAGTGGGTCAAGTCTGGTCTGCACCAGGCGGCCTTGGGGTTGTGCACGTGCACACTACAGTGACTCCTTACGTGCACGGAATATTGATTTGGTAATGACCACCACTGCGCACAACGCGCTACGAGCTGGGTGAGAGATAGTAGGGGAGTGGCAGATGGGTAGACAGCAGCGGCCAGCGCAGTGTCTGTTACCATTTCGGAGATTGATATAAATATCATGGCACGCCTGTGCTGTGTCTACTAAAAACAGATGAATGAGTGCCTCGAGTATCAATGGTATACTTAAAAATTAGATATCCTTGAATAAAAGGTTGGCTATTCATCACTACATTTTTATATCTAAGCAAAATATCACGCATTGTCGCCTAAAAGGGTATACCTGTATCTTGAATCCTACCTGTATCCTGCCTGTATCCTATACCTACATGGTAAATGGCAAGTCAATTAATGGTGTGAAGTGCTTTAGCGAGGAACATAGCGAGTATAAATACGCGAAGAATCATTGATCTTTTCCTCGAAGAAGTAAAAACAAAGCCAAAAGTTATATTTAATACGGTGAGCTTTCGGCTACAAGCCTTCGTCAAACCAACAAAATGACACGATACAAAAAGGTCAATGATTCTTCACGTATTTATAAATGGCAAGTCATCCGCCTGCCTCGATCCTTTTTTTGTAGACTGGAATCTGATACCTACCTACCTATTCCTGGGAATGTTAGCACTCATTTAAATAACTAACATTAGTCAGGCAGAGAGAATTCTAAGTGCATTTTCAAACCTCTATAAATATCTAATTGACCCTAATGCTTGAACTCGCGGCGCAGAAATAAAGCCATACAGTTTGGTCGCCTGAGAGCCACCGCTGCGTCGCACTCGCCGAGGCTGAGCTGACGACGATGAACTTAAATGACGTCCCACTCTGCACTCCGGTGCTTCCTATACATCCAACCGCGCATACTCTCACGTCACGTTCTGCCTATCGTGGAGTCAGAGGAGTGAATACCGCCCGGAACTGCGGCTGCGGCTGGTCCCCGAGCGGAGCGCAAACGGTCACAACTCCCACGGCACGGCGCGGCGCTTAGAGCACTCAGGGCGAGATGGGACAGCAAGAAAGGGAATAAGAATACATATTCGGTGCGGTAAGGCACATTAGAGGTAACACACGTTACATTAAAGACTTAGCACCTTGCAAGGTGGGATGGGACAGGTCAGTCCGGCACGGTTACAAAAACAGCACAGAAAGACACAAAACGGTATACTAATACAGTGCATAGAGTTACCGCCAATTGGCATGGCCGAGCACGGCACGGCACGGCACGGCACGGCACGGCACGGCACGTAGTCTCACCTGCGGCGGACTCTCGGTCACCGTCATCTTCTCGGCGGACGGAACGGTGTCGAACAGGAAGGGAAGGCCGCCGTCGCACCGACTCTCTCTCCAAGCAGCCCTGGTGAGCTGTGAGAGAACTGGCACCTGCACGCTTCAGCGTAGGTGCGCACACGCCACGTGTACCGGCACTGGCGTGCTCGGCAGGACGCCCAGTCAGGGCGCAGCGCAGTGACCTGGGTGAGCCCGCACTGTGTCCCCGTCTACAGTGGCTATCAGGAGAGGGAGATTATCACTATTTGTCGTCAGCTCTACCAGCAGTACCTCCGCGCCCGGGTCCGTGTGCTGCTCTGACTGCCACGGCGGGTGTCACCCTCCGGCCGGCCGTGCCGCATGTGCACTCCAAACGGAGCCAAGGACACCGCTGGACTTTCGGGAAGGACCAGCCGCAGCGCCGGGCCCCACTCAGTGACGTCACCAGCACTGTGCACGAGCTCGGGCCGAGTTAAGCTCTGGCTCAAATCATCACACGGTGTGTTTGGCCTGGCCGGATTACGGTCACGGTCATTGGCACGTGGCGCGCATTGCTTAACCCGCGCGGGGCTGGGGTCTCCAGCCGAACGCGCGGGGCTGGGGGGGTAAATTTTACCCCCCTGTTATCTCCCGAACTAATGGTCCGATTTGGAAAATTCAAACGCCAATCGAAAGCTCTCATCACGAACTACTAAAAACATGTACTTAATTTAAAGTATGAGGTCAAGGTCAAGGTCAGGTCAAGGGTACAAATTGCAAGTTTCTACAGTATCGGCCTTGCACCGTAGTTGTCAGAATGGAGTCATGGACTGAGACTGATCGCCCAAAACGTGTTTTTAGGCTACCAAGACAATATTCGTTGCATACAATATCATTCAGAGGTCAAGGTCAAGGTCAGGTCAGGTCAGGTCAGGTCACCAAAAAACAAAATATACAAAAGGGCATGTGCGACACATGTTTTATGGGTCATTTTACTCATAGAATTCAATAGGCACACTCAATAAGTGATATGGACCACCTCTGGATGAATTTCAGGTCGAGGTCAGGTCAAGGTCAGGTCAAGTGAGGTCAAATTTTGAAGTTGGTTGTTAAGGCCTAAAAAGGTGTCTATCTGATGCAGTTTTTCACGGCGAATCGAATGGTGCTATTTTTGTTTCCGTACGAGGTCTAGAACTTCCAAAAAAGTCATTTTTCAAAAAATTTGTGTGTCGTGACGTCATAAAATTTTGAATAACTCCCACATTTTTGAACCGATTTTTCTAAAATTTGGTATGTAGGTGCACATAGACCACTTCTCTGACATATATTCCGGTTTTTTCGATAGACTCAAAATTTTGGATTTTATAATGATTTTCCCAAAAAAGTCAGTTTTTTGAAAAAATTTAGGCCAAAATCCAAAATTTTCAAAAAACCGAGATAGCCATTTGATAGACAAAGTAAAATTACGTATAACCTTTTTTTGTTACGTCTTGATTCCTTTAAAAATGAAGATGTTAGCGGCGTTTGAACTTTTACCGTTTTTGAGGCGAAAATGGCGAACATGACGTCACTAAAACGTCCATTTCTCAAAAATTTTCCGACAGATTTCGCTCAAATTTTCAAGGAAAGTGTCAAATTGATGTAAGAAAAGGTACTGAAAGTTTGGTGGCGCTGCGCGCCGCCGTTTTTGAGATATCGCAAACATTCGCGAGGGGGGGTAAAATTTACCCCCCAGCCCCGCGCGGGTTAACCTTGTAACACTAACCAGTAGCCATCCTTATGAGATGGGACGCTTCTTCGAATAAGAAAACTGCAACGCTCCCTTTTTTCTCCTGGCGATACCAAACTTTATTAAACCCGCGCCCCACTGGGGGGGGGGGGGCTACTAAACCGCTAAACATATTGACGCCAAACTTTCAGTACCTTCGTCTGCATCAATGTGACACCTTGTGTCAAAATATGAACTTCGTAGCATGTGATAGAACACATGCTTATGATTTACTCTAGCAATGAAGTTGCAGCCAGATATCTTGAAAAATAGCCAAGTTATATGCATTATAGCAAACATTTCACATTCATAGATTTTTGAATCAATTTTTCAGTACGTATTTGACATCGTACACCAATATGCATAGCACCATCGTGATCCTGACCTCAGCCTGCATCCGATAAACACATTTTTTTTCTTGAAAAATTGTTAACCCGCGCCCCGCTGGGGTCTGCCGACCAACGCGCCCTGCTGGGGAGGGGGGAGCAAATTGCCCACCCCCAAGATCTCAAGGACCACGCAACATAGCGACAAGCGGCAAACGGTGTTGGATAGCCCCATCAGGGAACTATCTTGTGACAAATTTCGTTGACCTAGGTCAAACCAATGACGTCACAGGTCACGTCAAATGTCGAATTTTCACCGTTTACTTTACACTTTACAGGCATTTCAAGAAATGCATTGTAAAATCGAGTAAAATGCATTTCATTGAAAATCATCGATGAGGAAATGCTCGTCAAACACATATTTTGCTATTTGAGGTCACTGATACCAGGTCAGGTCACAGAGGTCAGGTCACTGAGGGTCACAATATGAAAATATCATGTGATATATGTTTTATGGTCAATTTTATATGCCAAATACGATTATGTGGGTCAGGCAGCCTTTGGGGTCAGTTAAGATTATTATCCGGTGAAGGTCAGGTCAAGGTCAGGTCAAGGTCAGGTCAAGGTCAGGTCAAGGTCAGGTCAAATTAGGTCAAATTTCAAAAATGATATTTTTGCATAAAATGGGTATCAATTCGATGCAGCTCGTCACGGGGAGTTCAATGGTGGCTTTTGTTTTGCGCTACGTGGTCTACAATTGCTAAAATTGAGTTTAAAAATATGACGTCAGCAATTTTCAACAGTGTTTTCGCTATAACTTGGCCAAAAAAGGAGATATCGATCTAAAATTTAATATGTATATAGAAGAGCGCAGGGACTATCAATATATTTCGTTTTTTTTTAATTCGGAAAAATTTAGGGATTTTTTTGAGTTTTGCCAATTTTTTGAATTTTAGGGGTCAAAATCCAAAAATTGTGAGAATCCGAGATAGCATTTTTGTAGCGCTGTCTTTTGTCTACATGACCATATAAAGAACTTTGAAATTGCTTGGTAACTGTAGCTTTTGTGAGCGTTTCAAGATTTCATGTTTTTTTGCTCATTTTTGCTCGAACATGACCTCAGTTTGACCTCAATAACTCCTGACCTAAGGTAACGTAAGACTTGAAACTTGGTGTGAAGGTGTCAAATTGATGCCCAGAAAGGTACTGAAATTTTGGAGGCGCTGCGCCGCCGTTTTCTTGCTATTTAGGAAAAACCACAGGCGGGGGGCAAATTGGCCCCCCCCCAAGCGGGGTGAAGGTTAACATAAAAATTTGATCTCTTATGATCTGAAAGTGGCCTGACCTAAGCTAAATTCAATTCAAAATGACCTCGAATGACATAAACGACATTGACTTCGAAATCTGTGGCCTATGGACCATAAAGCATGTGTCACGTGACCGATGCATGATATAAGATTTCCTTGACCTTTGATGACCTGACCCTGACCTGAAAATCAAAGTACAAGTTTGGTACCCTCAGAGTATCTAAAGCATCTGTTCACGAGTGTGCAAAGCAAAAGTGAGCATGACCTGACTTGTAAGACGGCGGCCAAAGCCCAAAATGTGAACAAGCCAAACATCGATAATTTATATTTTGACCTGACCTGTGACGTCAACGGTGACCTCGATGTCAATGAAATTAGGTTCCGTTCAACAGTTTTTCCGGGGCTATCAGACGCCGTTTGAATTTTGACGATCAGCCCAGTTCTTTCGGAGTTAGGAGGGGAGGGGGGGAGGCTCCGGGCTATGAATATGCATAGTCCCTCCACCCCCCCCCCCCTCTCCCAGTAGGGCGCGTTATACGCGACGCGCTAGCTCTACCAGGGGCGAAGCGGCGAGGGATGGGGTCGTACCCGCCCCGCCCCCCTCGGCCGGCGCGTATGTAGACAACTGCAGTAGGTCCGGCGAGGGCTGGGAACACCGTGCGCCACGTGGCGAGCTAACTCTACACGTAGGTCGGACAGAGTTCGCGGCTAAGGTCGGCTTCTAATTCCGGAGCTTTAAGAATTGTATCGCTGATTACCGAAAGAGCATTAGATGCACTGGCGGATCCAGGGGGGGGGGGCCACCGGGGCCATGGCCCCCCCCAAAAGCCTGAAAGGGGGGGCCAACATATCTTTTGGCCCCCCCCAAAACGCTTGGAGAAAAATTAATGTGAGAAGGTTGCGTAGTAGATACCTACTAGAATCAGCAGCGTGATTCAATAGCGTAGAGAAAGTCAGGGGCGCGGGAACTACTTTCAGACTGGGGGAGCACACCATAATAGAGATCAACCTAGGGTCCCCCCAAATCTAGTTTTCTCACCGGTTTTAGGCCACTTATTTTTCATCCCTTGGCTTTTTCAACAAAAAAAGAAACAGTTGCAAAAAAGGACGATATTCCGTCTGAAAGTTGTGCGGGCACCGCCCCCACTGGCGGATCCAGGGGGGCCACCGGGGCCATGGCCCCCCAAAACCCTGAAAGAGGGGGCCAACATATCTTTTGGCCCCCCAAAACACTTGAAGAAAAATTAATGTGAGAAGGTTGCGTAGTAGATACTATAATCAGCAGCGTCATTCAATAGCGCAGAGAAAGTCAGGGGCGCGGGAACTACTTTCAGACTGGGGGAGCACACCATAATAGAGATCAACCTAGGGTCCCCCCAAATCTAGTTTTCTCACCGGTTTTAGGCCACTTATTTTTCATCCCTTGGCTTTTTCAACAACAAAAAAAGAAAACAATCGCAAAAAAGGACGGTATTCCGTTTGAAAGTTGTGGGGGCACCGCCCCCACTGGCGGATTCAAGGGGGCCACCGGGGCCATGGGCCCAAAAAGCCTGAAAGAGGGGGCCAACAATCTTTTGGCCCCCCCAAAACGCTCGAAGAAAAATTAATGTGAGAAGGTTGTGTAGTAGATACTTACTAGAATCAGCAGCGTGATTCAATAGCGTAGAGAAACCCAGGGGCGCGGGAACTACTTTTAGACGGGGGGGGGGGGGGGGGGGGGGAGGTCACACCATGATAGAGATCAACCTAGGATCCCCCAAATATAGTTTTGTCGCCGGTTTTAGGCCACTTATTTTTCATCCCTTGGCTTTTTCAAAAAAAAAGAAAACATTTGCAAAAAGGAGCGGTATTCTGTCTGAAAGTTGTGGGGGCACCGCCCGCACGGCCCCAGAGTTGGGGGGGGGGGGGCAAGCTGCCACCACTGCCCCCTCCCCCCGGTTCCCGCGCCTATGGAGAAACTACCGGGTTTACTAGCTTCCTTCATAAAGTGTCGTCATGTCTTATCGTCACCCGAGAAGGTCTTATTGCATAAATATCGATTGAGCTGTCAAGTTAACAAACTTGCTGTGGCAGCCTGACCTGACATGACCCGGCAACTTTTCATTCACGGAATATGCGCAATAAATTTTTTAGGAAAACTCACTGAGTTTTCGTTGAAAAAAAACTTGTTTTGTTTCGTAATTGTACAAGAAGCATATGAGGGACCTTTTTGTCCCTTCCTGCGAAACGGTAAAAGACTTATTTCGGTCACAGCTCAGGCCAATCTCTAAGGGTCAGTCGGGTCACTTATTTCTTAAAAGGGTCCTTACGGCATCCAAGGACCAATTCCGGCTTTTGAGTGCGCCACATCAGCATTTGATGCTACGACAGATGTCGAAATCTGAATATATGTTACAGGCCGTATGAAAATTCGGTCCGTTTGCAAACGGCCTGGCCCAGTCAGGCCATATGAAACTACCTGAAAACACCGGCCGTTTGCAAACTATGACCTGAAATATCAGACCGTTTGAAAACGACCTAGTTAGTTTCGGCCTAGCGGATCCAGGGGGGCCACGGGGTCATGCCCCCAAGCCTGAAAGGGGAACAACATATATTTTTTGTCCCCAAAAACACTTAAGAAAAATGAATGTGAGAAGGGCGTAGTAGGTAGAGAGAAAATACCGTATCATTAAAAATCTGTGAGCTTGATAAAAGTGTTGGTCTTGTCTTCACCCAAGAAGTTCTTATTGCACACTTTAACCATGGATGAAAGAACCTTCATCCCCTGGTTCTCCTTCATCCATGCTTTAACTCTCGATCGACGTGTGAAGTTATCGTGTAAGGTATCATGAAGCCGATCGCGACGAAACTTTAGTACCCTCATGGTGACAAAGTCTGAAAATTTCATGACCCTGACCCAAGTGAACTTTGACTTGTGGCCTATTTCTCGAGACTATCCGTGCGTTCGGAGAGCATGGAATATTCACCGTCCCCGGGAATATTCCCCGTGCCGCGTTCGGAGGCGTATCTCTCTGAACGGCTAATCTTCGGAAATATTCCGCGCGCATGGAATATTCAACGGATTCCACGTGGAATGTGCCTCTCCGAACGCACCATATGTTTGGCCATGTTGGAGGCCATGTTTGGCCGGAATGGCGATTCGGCGTATGTCGGCTCACATTATCCGCGCTTTCATAGTCTTTTCGTGGTTTAAAACGCTCAAACATGTGATATGATGTTGCTCCCACGCATTAGGGCGGATGCCAATGTCACCTTACGGTCAAGTCAGGTCATTGACCTTTGATGACCTTGGTGCACTTTTCCGAGTTTAACATGTTTCTAGGATAGTTTCGTTTAGCTGATTTTGAATTTAGCATTTTGCAGCCATTTGAACATTTACGAAGTAGTTTTGATGCCTTCATATCATGTTACGTAGCTGCCAGTGGTAGTGGACACCTGCTATACGGACGCCCATAAGTACCCCTACTGGTTGATCTGACCTGACCTGCCCTGACATGGTCTAAACGCATGAAGACATTATCTATGATCCAAACTAACATGAAATTTGTGATCAGCACAAAAAAAAAGTATTACAGCCTTACTTTAGGAGGTTCTGACAGGTCCTGATTTTTCCGTCTTTTGGGTCTGTGACCTGACCTGGGCGGTGTTTCACGGCACGCTGCCAGCCGCTGCCAGCGCTGATGGCACTTTTGGTTTCAATGGAGACATCAACAAGCCTATACCCACAACACTACCGAAGGCTGACCTTAGCTCGCGGAATGCGCTGTCAGCGGCTGTCAGCACGACCGTGAAACACCGCCCTGGAAGGTCAACCAATGACCAAGGACCTTAAAATCGGGTATCATCGGCTTCGTCTCGTCACTCACGGGCAACACGCCTGTTTTTTTTCCGCGAGCTCTAGCTTAATCAGGGGCCGAACGGCAGGGGGTCCAACCGACACCTCCCAGCCCGCGAAGGCTGCGCCACGCACCGACCCGGAGCGGGCTAATTGGTCGACAAAAGCAATTTGAAGTGTTTTCAAAGTAATATTTAGGCTCAGGTTGGGTGGGCTACCATTTCTATATTTTTTTTATTTTTAGTTTAAAAAATATCGTTTCAGGGCTGTGACGAAAAAATAAGTGGCCTAAATCCGATGAGAAAACAGGATTTGGGGGTACCCTAGGTTTGGTTACTTGCAGGAGTTGGCCCCCCCCAAAACGCAAGTCTGGATCCGCCAGTGATTAGATGAGGTACTCGTATTTTGATGTCGGGTGTACGTACATGCTTAAAATGTCGGTTTACGAAGCATCGATCTATACACTGGGCATTTGCCCACCTGCGAGTCATGCCCGAGACTCCTCCCCCTCATCTGCAGCCCCGACCTGACTCGATGTGACTCTCATCTGTTCCCGAAATTCAGAGAGCATCAAAGGACATGAGATCTCCTCGCACCTACGAATAAATGTAATGCTTGCGGTTCGGAATCGGGACCCAGACACTGACGTTTTTTTGTGACATGAGCCTCACAAAATTCGTCGGACGTCGGCAGACGGATCAGTGTCACGTGTCAGGAACGTGGTGACCAATTTGTGTATTGGCATTTCGCTCATCTGAAGGGCAACCGGCAAATAGGAGAGGTCTTTCGGCAACCAGTCTTCGGCAACCAGTCTTCGGCAACCAGCAGTCATCGATCGTAACCAGGGCCTCGTTTCATAAAGCGATTCCGTACCCTACGCCGGTGTTTGGGCTTGTATTGCAAGCGCATGTGAAGCGATAAATTTATTCCCCCTTCTCCCTTCTGTTCTTGCTTGCAAGATGAATAAATTAAACGATTCAAACTATCATCATCGCTTCACATGCACTCGCAATACAAGACCAAAAACCGGCGTAGGTTACGGACTCGCTTTATGAAACAAGGCCCAGGTGGCAGCATCTGCGGCGCGGAGTTCGAGGTGACGCTCTCGTCGTCCCGGCAAGCGGTCGCACACGGCTGGCTGGACTGGTTTGGTGCTGTTCATTCCAGTGCGGGACGGATGCTGGATAACTGCTCGTGTTACGGGCCGCCCCTGGGCGGGCGCCCGGCGCCGCCCGTGGCGCGGGCCGCCCCTGGGCGAGCGCCTGGCGCCGCCCGTGGCGCGGCCCGGCGAGTGGTCGCGGCGCCGCCGCCCGGCTGGCGGCGGCTGGGGAGTGGGCGCGCCGCGGCGAGCGGGCAGTCGGTCGCGGGACGCGGAACGGGGTGTTGTGCCTGTAATATTGGCGCGGTCGGTAGGACACCACTAGAGGTAAGCCACATGAATTCAGGATTGGTGCTATTATTTTTTATTTGAATTGCCGTTATTGGTATTGCGTGTCTGTTGATGAGCGGCTCGCTCAGCATATTTTTTTTTTCTCGCCTTGTGGATCACACGGCGGATGTTATCAATGACTTATTTTGGTTAAGTGGCATCGACGAGCGGTTTGCTCGGCGTGATTTTTTGTCGCCGTGTGGTCCACACGGCAGTCGACATTAAATACAAGGCCACATCACAATTGCACTGCGTGGAAGGGTCAGCTGTAATATTTTTTTGCATATATTTCGGGGCCCCAGGGACAGTCCGGCGATGGACTTTAATGACACCATCCTGGTATCACGCACTCCGCGGTTCGCGGGGCTGGACACGGATGACTGGGAGGGATGGATAGCACGGTTCGAGGCGCTGACGTCTGAGCACGAGGACGAGGGACGGTTAAAACGTCTCCTGCCGTTGTTGGACGGTCTGGCCTCGGATTGTGCGCAATCACAGTTGAAACTTAACAAATCGTACTGCGAGGTACGGAAGCACCTGGATGAGCGTTTCGGTAGATCCGTCGATCCACTGGAGGCGCGGGCAGCGCTCGGTGGGGTGCGTCAAGCACCAGGAGAGACGGTGGCAAATTTTGCAGACCGCATCGGGAAACTCGGCCGAGCCGCATTTCCATCACAGGCGGCAGCGCCCGGGTCGAAAGGGTCCGGCTCGACTGAACCGAGAAAGTTTCTAGATGAGGATTTGGCGAGCCGACTCATCTGTGGGCTGCGGGATGAGTGGCTTCAGGCCAAATTGTGTCACCGGAGGCCAGGGTCCCTGTCCGAAGCAGTGTCTATCGTGAACGAGCTGAACAAGCGCCAGGAGGTGGTCCAGGCGGTGCGGGCGGCTGGCCAGTCACCTGTGACTCAGCAAGGCTGTTCAGGCGTTCGGTCGGCGGTGGCGGCGGTTGACGCTGAGCCAGACCGGGTCGACGCAAGCTGCAGCGACGGCCGGGTAGCTCAGTTGGAACAGGAGATAGCCAATCTCAGGTATTCGATGGAGACACTAGTAGCTGCTGCCAGCTCCCGAACAGGTTCAGAGCTGTCGAGAGACATATCTTGTTACAGGTGTGGAGCGCCAGGGCATATGCGACGAGACTGCCCGGCGGCTCGCCGCGCTCAGCCGAGGTCTGGTACCGGTGACGTCATTTGTTTCTGCTGTGGAGAAAGGGGACACATTCGGATTGACTGTCCGTTCAAGGAGCCTGGGAGGGGTCCACGTCACCCGTTCTGTCTAGCCTGTGGTCGCAGCGGTCACTGGATGGCGGCTTGCCGTTCTCTCACGGACCACGTGACCCGTTCAGCGCAGGGCGGACGGCAGACTGCACCAACGAAGTCCACTGACAACAGGCAGCCGGAAAACTAGGGGCAGCTGGTTCAGTGGGGCGAGAGTCAGCTGCTTCTCACCAGTCCCGGTTCACCGCAGCCGCCGTCAGGGTGAAAATCGGTAGTCTTGAGGCGTGGGCACTCATTGATTCTGGCGCAGATTTCTCGATGGTGAGGTGCGGCTTACATCAGCGCATCAAGGTGGAGTTGGGCTGTAAGTCAACCACCCCTTCGCGGTCTGCGAAGGGAGCGGGTGGGAGTCCGCTGGTGATCACGGAGGTACTCTGTGATGTCCCGATGTCGATCTCCGGAGAGACATTCGGATGTTCTCGACTGGCAGCGGTGGCTGGTCTGGTGTATGACGTGATTCTCGGTCGAGATTTCTGTTGTCAGCATCGCACCATCATCGATGACGAAGAGGAAGTTTTTCGTATCAAAGGGTTGAAAATTTCCCTTCCCACGTACCCAGAGATTCGAGCTTCCCGAGCTAAGGTTGTTCTGGTAGAGACGGTGACTATTCCGGGTCGCTCGATCCTGACAGCTGCAGCGGTGGTTGAACCGCTGGATGGATCCGGCGTAGCTGTGGCAGAGACGCCCATGACCGGGATGGTGGAGCCGAGCCCTGCAGCCGACTGGGACTCACTGTTGATACCGAGAGCTGTTGTTGCTGTCGCGACCGACGGCACAGTGCCCATTCAATTTTCGAACGTCGGGACAGAAGACGTTCGACTGCTGAAAGGCTCAGACGTGGGAACATTCTTCTCGATGGGAGACTCGTTGGGAGACATGTGTGAACTGTGTCCAGAGCCGGACGACGTGGTTGACGCGGTGGCGAGCTGCGAAGGTGGAGGTTTTCCACCGGAGGCAGCTGAAGATATCGATCCGGACGTGAAGCAGGCGCTGGAACCCGGTCTGACTGATCTCGGGGAACATGGTCAGGGGAGGCTGCGCGGCTTGTTCGAGAAATATGCCGATGTCTTCAGCTGGCGTCCCGGAGATATTGGTCAGACGAATCTAACCAGACACAAGATCGATACTGGTGATGCTAGTCCCATCAAACAAAGACCACGGCGGGTGCCGCTGAATGTGCGTGACCAGGTGGAGAAGCAGAAGGAGAAGATGCTACAGGATGGGATCATCGAAGAAAGCGAAAGTCCCTGGTGCTCTCCAGTGGTACTGGTTCGCAAGAAGGACGGAACCTTCCGCTTCTGGGTTGACCTGAGAGCAGTGAACAGAGTGACGAAAGGCTTCGCGATGCCACTCCCTCGAATTGACGACTCTCTCGACACCCTGGCTAAAGCGAGGTGGTTCACCACGCTGGATATGGCCACGGGATATTGGCAGGTGGAGTTGGCACCTGAGGATCGAGAAAAGACGGCGTTTTCGACGGGCAAGGGGCTACATCACTTCAGAGTGATGGCAATGGGCCTGAAGAATGCGAGCGGCACGTTCCAGAAGTTGATGGAAATGATCCTGGCGGGTCTGGACACAAAAAGTTGCCTAGTGTACCTGGATGACGTCATCCTGTTCAACAGGACGGAGGAAGAGCATCTGGCCACTCTACAAGAGGTGTTCGAGCGGATCCGAGCGGCGGGACTGAAGCTCAAGGCGCAAAAATGTCGCTTCGCTCGCAAAGAAGTGACGTTCCTCGGCCACCTAGTCTCCGAAGAGGGAATCCGGCCAGATCCACGTAACGTGGAAAAGGTACTGGCATGGCCACATCCATCATCCGACGAAGAGATGAGGAGCTTTCTCGGTCTGTGCGGGTACTACGCACGCTTCATCCAAGGATATGCGGCAATCACAAAGCCTCTGCGAGACGCCACGGTGGCGGACGGTCAAATCAGGTGGACGGAAGCGATGCGAGGAGCCTTCGAGCAGCTTAAGTCCGTCCTGGCCACGCCGCCGATCCTGACGCTACCAACTGGCAAGGGGACGTTTGTCCTGTACACCGATGCCTGCAACTTCGCGGTTGGCGTTGTCTTGACTGAGAAGACAGGGGAGTATGAGCGGGTGGTCGCCTATGAGAGTAAGGCGCTGTCGAAGCAGCAGGTGAAATGGCCCACCTACGACAAAGAGCTCTGGGCTGTGGTCCACGGCATCAGACATTTCCGGCAATATACAGTTGGAGCCAAGTTCGAGGTAGTGACTGACCACGAACCTCTGGCAAACATCCCTGATTCGATCTCGGTGGAACGTGATGGCACAGGACGTCGAGGACGCTGGGCGGTCGAGCTAAGCTCCTTCGACTTCATGGTTCGGATCCGCAGTGGGGTGAGGCATGGCAATGCGGATGCACTATCGAGGAGGCCATCTGGGGTGTCCGTCGATGAGGGCAATGGTGGTCTGGCTGGGGATGCCGGCATGTCGCGAGCAATGGGCGGATCAGTCCCGACGGCTGGCGGTTCGCCAACACCGTCACGGTCCACGGCGGCTTCGCCGACAGGGAATGCGGCGATCTCTGGGGTAGGAGGGTCACCATATTCCGTGATCACCTCTGTAGCACCCGCCACATTATCGTCAGGGCCGACAGACAGGGTGAACCCGGCGACAAAGACGTTGACGCCCCCCTCCGCAGCCACACTCAGGGACCAGATATGACTAAGGAAATGACTCAGGAACATGACACGGGGATCCGGGAGTGGATACCCAATGAGGATCACACAACTGGCTTACAAGTACCATTCATGCCATTCGTAAGGGCCGGCGGGTCCGCCGGAGGGACCCATCGGGAGCAGCAGGGTGGGACACCCCAAGGGTACTACATAACGCGAACCGGGCGGGTGTCAAGGCCGCCCGCATACTATCAGGCGGGACGATGAATGAGTCCAGCTTTCTAGTTTCAGATGGAGCGCATGCGGCAGGAGATCGATCGCCTATGGTCGGCCCTCGAAGAGGAGAGGGAGCAGAGGCGGCGGGAAGTGGCCGAAGTACGTGCCGCCCTGGAGGCTGTCCAGCAGCAGGAGGACATCGCGCTCCCCATCGGCGCCGGAGCGGTTGGTGGACCATCGACGACGACCGGCTTGCTCACGGGTGATGCGCAGCGGTCTGTAGAGTATCTGCCGCCGCTGTCTCCGACGTCCGCCGTGTTAGCCGGTGTCTCCACACCCCCGTTCGTGACTACCCTGCTAGAGGCGGGCGCAGGAGATCCTGTGCGTGACCATCTGTCTCCGCTGGCGGTCGACCTGGTGGAGACTGACACAACGGACCTGCTAAGTGAGCTGCTGGGTGTCGAGGCGCAAGAGTTCGAGGAGTTTTCGAACATGGAGCTGCAGGACGAGAAGCCGCGGGAGGAGACGCCCACAGACGGGTCGCCGGAGGAGGTGGTAGTTGGTGAGGCCGACGGGGCGTCCGGCGGTTCGCCGGAGGCTGGTCGCGCGGAAGCCGTCCTTCTCATCGGGGACTCGATCCTGCACAGAACAGACGTCCGTTGCGACCCACCCCGAAGCCTCACCATCCGGGCCATACCGGGGTACACACTGCGCCGCTGGGTGGCTGAGGGGGTCATGGAGGTGCGGAGGTGGTTGGATGGCCTTCATCCTGACACCTCCAGTGCCCAAGTAATCCTGTGGGTAGGAGGGAACGATGTGTACCCGAAGGACGCCATCAAACTACCAGAGGGGATGAAGACGCGGTTGATGAAAGAAGTTCAGGACCGGATCGGAGAAATACAGAGGATGGGAGTGCACGTCACACTCGTGGGCACCCAGCCGCGGCTGTCCCGGGATCGGGGCCGACAATGGGAAGAGACGCAAGCCTATGAACTCGAGAAGTCTCTCCGCCAAATCAAGAAGGCTACGGGAGCTGCCGTCATCCCGCTGGGGCGGCGACTCTGTTGCCGCCACGGCAAGCGACGGGTGTATAAGGTGGCAGAGGGGCTCCATCTCGCGGACGGCGTACATCTGAACAAGAGGGGCTACGGGTGCATCAGTTTGTCATTCCCCAAGTGGCTCCGCATGCGTTAGCGGGTGTAGGGCAGGTGGTGAAGGCGGTCGTTCGGGTGGCGGCCCGTGCATCCGTACATGTATGTAGCAGCGGCTGAATGTGTGTGTTCTTTTGGTGTTGAGGTGTCTCACTTTCGTTCTGGGGCGGCGCAAGTACCTTTTTTTTTGTTTCGTTAAGCGAGCAAGGAGCGGCTCGACTCAGTAGTAGTATGGAGGCGGCTGTGTATGATACTGTTGACTGTTGAGGCATAGCCGTAGCAGCTCGGTGACTCAATGTGTGGCGGACCATCCCGGTGCTTACCCTCCCCTGCGCGGCCGGCGCGAGGAAGCAGCCTGGTTTTGTGGCGAGGCGTGGTTGTTTGTTCGTGTCGCGGGGAGACATGTTCGCGGTATTTCTTGTGCGGATCATCGTTGTTACATCGTGCGCGTTGTGCTAGGGGGGAGGGGTGTTACCTCCGGCGACCCGTCTGTGGGCGTCTCCTCCCGCGGCTTCTCGTCCTGCAGCTCCATGTTCGAAAACTCCTCGAACTCTTGCGCCCCTGGGCGGGCGCCCGGCGCCGCCCGTGGCGCGGGCCGCTCCTGGGCGAGCGCCTGGCGCCGCCCGTGGCGCGGCCCGGCGAGTGGTCGCGGCGCCGCCGCCCGGCTGGCGGCGGCTGGGGAGTGGGCGCGCCGCGGCGAGCGGGCAGTCGGTCGCGGGACGCGGAACGGGGTGTTGCAACTTCGGCGCACTCAAAACTTTTTTACTACCTCCTGGAGGATTCATTTTCATCAAACCAGCAAGATAAGAGTATATTGAAAGGGTAACTCTTTGCTACCATTATGTGCATAGTAACGGTACGTGGTTGATATGAACTTATTCGCCAGCGAAGAGTATTATTACCATGTAAATATCAATATTACTCTCGCGATCCAGAACATCACGAAAACTCTTTCCTTTTGGGTATCGTGACTCGTGTACAGATAGTCGTTTCATGCGTGGATCTTGTTTACCCTCGTGAAGATGATATTTGAAATGGAATCACTCAGCCAATCAGAAACGAGATCGGCCGTTTGCGGTTTGAAGGCCGCGCGCATCTGTCAGTTTTCGGCCGTTGGTCTCCGGGAGCGGATGTGAGCAGTGTCGGTGCCGCGCGGCGTGGCCGTTGGTGATTGTGCTTGCGTGTTGTTCATCGCCTATAGAGCCTCTGTGGACATTTTATTGTAAGTACCGATGTGCTAGAGCATTGCATGCCGCTGAGTGGTGTTAATTTGACCTGGTTAACAGGACCCCGTGCACGGCCACGTGGCCTAGGTTGTGAGTACGTACATTAATTTTGTTGTGATGCTACAAGTTTATGCATTTTGTTGGTGACTTTGAAAAAGCCTTGCACTGTAGTGATCCAGTCTCATTATCTCACGCATACGGGCGACCACCCAGGAACGCCGTCGCTCTCTTCAAATATTGTGCGCTGTGCCTTATCCAATATGAGGGCGCTGAATGTCTTGTATTCACATTCAAAGTGCATTCAAGTTGTATCGTGGTGTTTATTTACCGCTTGTGCATTGCTGAACGCTTCGTATAAATTCGTATGCATAAGTGGAGAGTCTCACAATGTTCATTGCTGGTGTGCCCCTCGTATTGTTTGTACGGAAGCCAAATATACATTGTTGCTCTTGAAGCATGTTTTTTTAGTTGGTGAGCTCCGGTTAACAGAAGCTTCGTGAAGCTTCTGAAGCAAGCGTCTGTGAGTCTGTTACCATCCTCTGGGGGGTTTACACTAAAGGAAAGAGTAAACATTACCATGTGACAAAGGGTAGGCCAGAAGAATACACTCTCTGTAGGAGGGTAAAGCACAGAGTAGATGATGCGTTACTCCCTAGAAAAGGGTTCCGTTTAAGATTTACCCTTTCAAAGAGTGTAACCCAAAAAATGTTACACTCTAAACAAGAGTAAATCAAAAGAGTTTACCATTCAGAAGATGGTAAAAAACGTCTGTGTGTCATGTTACCCCTCCCTGGCGAGTTTACTCTTCATGAAAGAGTAAAATTTACCATCTGGAAGGTGGTAAAAAACGTCTGTGTGTCAAGCTTCCATGCTATGGCGGGTTTACCCTTCAGGAAATGGTAAAAAAGTTTTCAGTGCGGTGCAACATACCTAAGCCAATAATTCATTGCATGATGTGTTGGAGATAAATTTATTCTTATATTTTCTAGATGGCTTGGATCGCCGCCCAATAATCGGTGACATGACCTTAACCCTCGCCGGACCTTTTGGTTATCTACAGGCTGTGGTTGGTACGACCTCCTCGCCGTTTCACCCGTGATGGAGCTAGAGCGTCGCGAAAAAAAACGAGCGTGTGTGCCGTTACAAGACACAGCGACCAGTACCCGATTTTAAGGTCTCAAGTCAACTGGTGACCTCTGAGGTCAGGTTAACTGGCCCAAGGCACGGGCTCGGTTTCTGATGAATAGGTAACTTCGCAATAAAACTGTCGCCTAGCCTGAGATGTTGACCGCCGGTCAAGATCAGATCACAGCCCCCAGGTCACGAAGTTTGCCGAAGGAGGTCATATTGCATAGTCATTTGATTTGGGCGGTCTTCCTGAGTCCATTCGTGGCTTTTCCGACTCGCTGGCTCAATTTGATCGGGAGTTGTTAACGAATAACGAAAAAACTCTTATGAACCTATTGACGTCATAAATGAGTCACGCAAGGTCAACAATGCAAAAGTGAAGCATCGGATCTTGCAAGGAGTGCATGAAATCACGATTCCGTGTGCTTGAAGATAGTTTGAGATCGTTCCCGGCGCCAAAATAGCTGTTTTCATTTTTCCCGATTGACTTATAATGGTGAGGTCACGTGACCGACCTGACCTCATGTGACCTTAAGGAAAAATCCGAGATATACAAGTTGTGAGACCTCTGGCTGGAGGCTACTACGTCCTGTAAGTTTCAGCTTCCTTTGAAAGTTCCTCCTGGCTCTGAGGGCGTTGTGAAGTTGCGACATCTGATGACCGTGCAGGGGTTCACTTATGACGTCATAGGTCAGTGACCTGACCTGACTGAAAGATTGCGGTTGAGGTTGACGTCACAAGATTCGACTTGAATTAAGGGTCAGTTATACCAAGTTTCAGCTCTAGGTATCGCTGGTGTGTTCGGAGCAGTATCACGAAAAGAAAATATAGGTATGGGGGTGGGGGCGGCACCCGCCCCCTCGGCCTGCGAGGGTTAACCCTGCAGTTGCTGGAGTGTTTCCCTTTCCCACACTTGCCAGGGCTGTCTAACCTCAGACAGGATGGTCGTTAAAGAGACGGGTAAACGAAAGCTTACAACGTATGTACAAACTTACCCGCGCCGGGACGGGGGGGGGGGGGGTTGAACACCCCCCTGCGGTTTTTCGTAGATATCTCAAAAATGGCGGCGCGGAGCGTAGCCGTTTTTGGCACACCTGTTTGTGCATCTTTTCCGCACATGTGAAAATTTCAGACCCAGAACGCCTTAGGTCAGGTCACCAGGTCACGCCAAGTGACCTCACCTCGAAAAAATAAGAATGCTCGTCATAGCTACACCGACTGATCGATTGTCTTGAAACTTTCAGAGATTGATAAGAGCAGCATTATCTATAAAATGTTTATCTCGGGATTTTGATATCGGTGACCTAAGGTCAGGTCAATTTTGCGGCCTCTCCATTAGGTAGGCCGCAATCCCCTATACCTACCTAAGTCAATGGGAGAAAATTGAAAAGCGTCTGTTTTGCACGAACGCTATTCTAGACACTCTCAAACATCGAGATGTAGGTAAAATTGACACACTGAACCAAAAATGGCAACTGTGGCCCCTCGTTATGTCCCCGAGGTCATCTCAGGTCACGAACAGAATCTAACAGTTTTTCGCTAATAACTTCTGATAGAGGGGTGCTAGGGCGCTGAAAACGCATTAGATGTGTTCGGCTCGACGTTGCGGATCGACTGATATGCAACATGACCTTTTCCGGTCAGGTCATAACCTTGACCTGAGGTCAAATTTTCAAGTTAACCTTTCAAGGTAAATTTATAGTCCATTCGACGGGTCTCGACGAGAGAAACACGATGCTGGCAACAGTAATGCCATGGCTCTTTTGAGTCAAAAGTTATTGCCGAAAAAAAACGCTTTTCGTAAAAACGTTTTTTTTGGAATTTTTGCCCTCTGGAGGCTAAACCGTTGACCTGAGGTCAAATCTGAGACATCACTCAGAAAGGTCTGTAAAAGGGCTATCAAATGCGCTTTTCCGCGGTGCTGTTGCTCTATCGGTTCCCGAGATAGCCGCCGGCAGTTTCCAAAATGTTGAAATAGTTAACATTTTACCTTTGGTGACCTGTGGTGACCTGACCTTTGACCTGACCCAAAAAATGACTGATGTGTTTTCGTCCCTATATTGGACGTTCTTTCGATTGCCGCTTACCACGTGTCGCTACGTGGCCCAGGAGCCGAGTTAGAAGGGGGGGGGGGTGTTCAGACCCCCCGGCCCGGCGCGGAATCTCAGAGCACCGGCCCGGCGCGGGATAGAATATCTACCTACTTATGAAGATATGGCTCTCGAGAAAACTTCAGAAGTTCGTGATACTGCAGGTCATTACAGCAGATGGCGACAATAGTGTGTCTTTTAACATGGCGGCGACATTGTGGCAGGCTGTGCCTTTTAATCACGTTCTGAAACACAAAGGGCTCGATTAAGCGTGGGGGAATCCAGCCGAACAGTTGTCAACAGTCTACGCCAGTGTGTTGTTGACTATTTTCTGCAGTCTGTTCTCGCGGTCGCCAGCGCTCCTTTGTCTGCTTTGTGCCACCTATTGTATTTTGTCTGCAGCGTCTGGTTGCCTGCAGCTGTCTGCTTAACCCTATTCCTGGCGGGCTCCGCCGGGACAAGAAACTGGCGGGGGGGGGCCGATTCGGCCCCCCCCCCTGAGATCTCGAGAACGAAGCAAGATAGCGACAAGCGGTAAACGGCATCGGATACGCATGGACAAGGTCTACAATTTTTACTAAGGTCATTTTCAGGTCAGGTCAAAGATGACGTCACAGGGGTCGAAAAAGTCAAAATGGCGGCGCTAGATATGGAGAGAGTTTTTCTCGAATAACTTTCGAATTAGTCAAGATAGGAACAAACTAAGGGCATCATCGTGATCCTCTCGTCAATCCGCATCGAATGATATATATGTTGACCTTGAAAGGTCAAGGTCAAAGGTTGACCTCAGGTCACGTGACCTCGAGGTCATCATGTATATCATTCGATGCGTCTTGACGAGCTGAACACAATGAGACCATCCACGCGTCTGTATCTTGTTCCTGTACGGAGTTATTGGCCAAAAACCTTTGGTGACCTTTGATGACGTCACATGACCTCACAGCTGCCCAACAGCAAAACAGACCTCAAGGTAGTGAAGGTTGATCGTATATGAAGTCATGTATGGTATATGAGGCCATTCCGACCCGTTTTAGTGGTAAAAATAGGGAGTTGATTTTTCCCCCATTGACTTATAATGGGGAGGTCGCGAAATTGACCTGACCTTAGGTCACCGATATCAAAATTCCGAGATATAGAAATTGCACATACTGGTACCCTAACTAAAGCCTGAAGAGAAGAAATTGATCGGTCAAAAACTCTAGCTCTGGCGTGATTACAAACTTTTCTGAGGTAGGGTCACAAAACCGCCTCTGGTGACCTGACCTGAGGTCAGATCAACTCAAAATTTTCAGACATGTTGCGTAGAAGCCTTTTAGGAAAAGTCGTAAAATTTGAGCTTCCTAGCTCAACGCGTTTGGGAGAAATAACCAAAAAACCTCAGGGGGGGGGGGGGCTCCTGAGGCCCCCCCCCCGCCAGGAATAGGGCCTTAATGTTTGTCCTCGACACCAGTCGCCGTCACAGGCTTGGAGACGGCTTTTGAGCTGAAAGTTCATCTCGCCCGTCAATTCACGGGCGACACATGCTTTGTTGTCGCCGGTTGGAGTGCAACCCTCCATGTCAAATTAAACGCTGCCAGGCGTCTGCAGACTGGGCACTTCCATCGGGCGCCCAATGGATCGGAGGGCATGGGAGTTGTACTGGTGTGTGATTGTCGCTCCTCTGTTCAGGTCAGTGCCCGTGTACCTGTCCTGTGCCGAGGTGTGCGGCGGCTCCTCTCCCGTCGCCGACCGTCAGCAGCCTCTGACGACCGCGCTGCGCCGCGCCGGGATCCCGGTCCGGTCACAGACGTCACCCCGGAACCCCGGCCCGGTCACAGACGTCAGCCTGTAACCCGGCCCGGTCACAGTCACAGACGTCAGCCCGGAACCCCGGCCCGGTCACAGTCACAGACGTCAGCCCGGAACCCCGGCCCGGCCCGGTCACAGACGTCAGCCCGGAACCCCGGTCACAGTCACAGACGTCAGCCCGGAACCCCGGCCCGGTCACAGTCACAGACGTCAGCCTGTAACCCGGCCCGGCCGGTCACAGACCTCCGTTCGACAGCCGTGTCGCCGGAGACGGTGCGCTCATCAATAACGGGTGCCGCGCCGCCGCCGGGAAGGGGTGACGCCGGGCGCCACTCGGTCTGCTGGGTCCCCTCCCCCTCTTTCCTCTCCTGCCGCGTCTCCGGAAACTCTCCACACCGGCGCCGTCTCATACCGTGACCCGGTGGTGACCCTGACCAGCCACACCGGCACCGGCGGCCCGCTCCGGGCCCCACACACGCCGGGGGACCTCTTGCGCCAACACGGCAGGGGACCGAGCCCAACGCAGCCGACGGTCGTCGCGAGCTCGCCTAGCCCAGAACCTGAGGGCCGAGGTAATCCTGATCTATCGGGAGCAATATTCTCTGTCCCCGAGGTCATCTCAGGTCACGAACAGAATCTAACAGTTTTTCGCTGATAACTTCTGATAGAGGCGTGCTAGAGCGCTGAAAACGCCTTAGATGTGTTCGGCTCGACGCACGGTAGGCGATCGGGCCGGTCTAGCCTCGCGAAACCTCTAAGACACTTTTTTCCGAAAATTGGAAAACAACGCATACTAGTCGACAGAAAATTCATTAAAGATTACGATTTGTGCATTTGCATGGCTCAGGAGACATTTTTTCGTAGACAAAAGCATCGTTTAAGACAGCGTTCCGTAACACTTCATAAGGGGGATAATCACAGCCGATTTTTACGCTCTTTGAATATTTTGCGGAACGATGAAATTGCTAGGTGTTGAGCATCCATTTTGCATGGAAAGTGAAATTTAGATGTTTAGACGATTCCACCATAGAAAGCAAGTAGACAAAATCAGTTCAAAATTTCTTATAATTAGGTTAACTTTTTATATTTTTTCTACCACTGAACATTACGTTCACTGAATTAACCAAGCCCAGCAAAAAAAAGTTTTACGAGGATGAACTGAAAATAATGCTGTATCGCATGCACTAAGACACTAGCTATTAGGGGAGCCAGTGAAAATTTGCAGCCACTTGCAGCCCTGGCATCCAGACACTTTTTTCTTCTAAGGGTTGGCCGTGGCTTGGTGCACTTGAGCACAAGTGGTAAATGCCCCAAAGGGTGTTTTCGCGATAGCTCAAAACACCCAGGCAATAGAGAGCTGCAACCTGGCATACCTGACCTTTGATGCACGCTGGATCTTTTGACACCAACCGCACTTTCAAGTCAGGTCAGGTCACTGACCTATGACGTCATACATGAACCTCTGCACGATCCTCAGATGTCGCAACCTTGCAACGCTCTCAGTACCAGAGTAACTTTCACAGGGAGGTGAGACTTGCAGGACTTATTGTCCTTTAGAGGTCTTACAACTTGTATATCTCAGATTTTTCCTAGATGTCACATAAAGTCAGGTTGGTCACGTGACCTCACCTATAAGTCAATGGGGAAATATGAAAACTGTTATTTTGGCGCCAGGAATGATATTCAATTGTCTCAAGTACATGGAATCGTTACTTCATGCACTCCTTGCAAGATCTGATGCTGCATTTTTGCATTGTTGACCTAGCATGACGTCATTTATGACGTCACTAGGGTCATACGAGTTTTTCGTCAATAACTCCCGATCAAATTGAGCTAGAGAGTCGACAAAGTCACCAATGGACTCTGGAAGACCTGCCGAATCGAATGATATGCGATATGACCTCCTTAGACCAACTTCGTGATTTGAAGACCTTTGACCTGACCTTGACTCGAGGTCAAGGTCAGGTTGACCTTACGGTGGCCTCACCTGAACAAAAGTATACCATTCGACGCGCCTGAGCAAGGCGAACACGACGATGTCAAAATCGTGGTTCTGCGGCCATTTTTTTTGCGAAGTTATTTACCAAAAACCAAACCCGCTGCTTGGGTCATGTTATGAAATGGGGCCTTGTCGGGCGAGATTTATACGCTGTTTCATGATATGCATAAATTGGTAGGGCATAATCGTTTGAATACAAAATTGGTTTGGAAGCAATTTTCTACGGAGGTACACACCATTTCAATGTCCTACCCAGCTCATACCGTCATAAATTTCGACCTACCTACTCTCAAAAGTACCTATTCATGCGTTATTCGAGCAGCAATTAGGCAAATTGCAAGCTCGCCACAGAGCACAAATCCTATAAGAGATACTCCTTATTTAAAACATATGCTCATTGGATATTCAAGAAGGTTGCTCCTAAATATTGTGGTTCTAGCTTCAAAAACATGGATGTTATGAATGCCGATAGGTTTCGCGAGGCTACACCGGCCGGATCGCCCACTGTGCGACGTTGCGGATCGACTGATAGGCAACATGACCTCATCCGGTCATTTGACCTTGACCTGAGGTCAAATTTTCAAGTTGACCTTTTAAGGTCAAATTATACTTCATTCGACGCGTCTCGACGAGAGGAACACGATGCTGGCAAAAGTAATGTCATGGCGGCTCTTTTGAGTCAAAAGTTATTGCAAAAAAAAAACACTTTTCGTAAAAACGGCTATTTTCGGAGTTTTTGCCCTATGGAGACTAAACCGTTGACCTGAGGTCAGATCTGGAAGCATTACTCAGAAAGGTCTGTAAAAGAGCTATCGATTGCGCTTTTCTGCGGCGCTGTAACTCTATCGGTTCCCAAGATAGCCGTCGGTAGTTTGTAAAATGTTGAAATAGTCAACATTTTACCTTTGGTGACCTCTGGTGACCTGACCTTTGACCTGACCTAAAAAATGGGCGAAGTGTTTTCGTCCTTATTTTGGACGTTCTTTCGATTGCCGCTTACCGCGTGTCGCTACGTGACTCAGGAGCCGAGTCAGAAGGGGGTGGGGTGTTCAGACACCCGGCGCGGAATCTCAGAGCACCGGCCCGGCGCGGGTTAAAATGATTATTTTTTATCGAAGGTCAGATCAAGGTAAGGCCAACATGAAAAATTTCAACATCAGGGGCTTCCAAGCTGAGTGAAAAGTTGTTTCACTGAAGTCAGCAAGCTTGTAGGGTATTAAGATAAATTTTAGGCTTAAATGAGGATTTGACGACGCTTTGTTTTGAAAGTGTGGTTGGAGTAAAAACAATCAACGTCCAGAGCGGTGGCTGCTGTTTGATGTACTAGCTTGATGAAGCCAGTAGTGCTTTGTTGTGCCTTTTCTGGAGCACGCTGATAATGGTATCTCTCGGAACGAAATCGTTCTCCTGGGCTGGCTTCCCAAGTCCGAAAAATGGATTTCAGCAAAGTGAACTGAAAATTGAAGTTCACGTGATTTTTCGGGCTTGACATAGAATGGTTGGCCCATAACTATTTGTATTTATCACTATTATATCTATATTTATCACTACCAAGCCCTATTAAGGGGTCAGCCCAACCACCAGCGGCGAAAGCAGGACCCTTTGTCGTCTCTTTTCAATGAAGCAGCTTTTACGAGTAAGAGGCTACTACTTGTTTTTACCTCTGTTCAATTTATAAGGTCAGAGGTCAAGGCGAAAGGTCAAAACCAGTATGCATAGAGTGAACAATGTAATAGTTTTAGGCTATGCGTTCCAAAGGACAGCAGAATCCACAAAACACTGCAAAACTGGCTGGAAAAGAAATTTGACACTCTGATTAGCCGATGATCAGACCGGTGCTCCGAGACTTCCGCGCCGGGCCGGGGGAGGGGGGGGGGGTGTCTGAACAACTCGTTCAGACACAACCCTTCTAACTCGGCTCCTGGGCCACGTAGCGACGCGCGGTAAGCAGCAATCAAAAGAACGTCCAAAGACGAAAACCTTTCGGTCATATTTTGGGTCGGGTCAAAGGTCAGGTCACCAGAGGTCACCAAAGGTAAAATGTTGACGACTTCAACATTTTGGAAACTGCCAGCGGCTAACTCGGGAACCGGTAGAGCTAGAGCGCCGTGAAAAAGCGCATTCGACAGCTCTTTTAACGCTCTTTCGCCAACATTTCTTCAGATTTGACCTCAGGTCAACGGTTTAGCCTCCAGAGAGCAGTAACTTCAAAAATAGCCATTTTTACGAAAGTGTTTTTTCGGCAATAACTTTTGACTCAAAGGAGCCACAACATTACTTTTGTCAGCATTGTGTTCCTCTTGTCGACACGCTTTTAATGAACTATAATTTGACCTTGGAAGGTCAACTTGAAAATTTGACCTTAGGTCAAGGTCAACATGACCTGAACGGAAAAGGTCATGCTGCATATCAGTCGATCCGTATCGTAGAGCTGAACATATCTTAGGCGTTGTCATTGCTCTAGCATGCCTCTATCAGAAGTTATTAGCGAAAAACTGTTGAATACTATTCGTGACCTGAGATGACCTGGGGTACATAACGAGGGGTCACAGGTGCCATTTTCCGGTTCAGTGTTTCAATTGCATTCCGATGTTTAAGAGTGTCTAGAATGGCGTTCGTGCAAAAGAGACGCTTTTCACTTTTCTCCCATTGACAATGGAGAGACCGCAAAATTGACCTGACTTTAGGTCACCGATATCAAAATTCCGAGATATACATTTTATTCACTGGCGGATCCAGGGGGGCAGGGGGGCCATGGCCCCCCAAAGACCTAAAGTGGCCTGTTTGCCCCCCCCCCCAAAACGTCAGAAAAAAAAACTGATAAGAAAATATACCTTGATAGAGGTTTTTAGCCACTTGGTGAAGTAAAGCTTTCCACAGCATAATATGGAAGCAATATGGTAGCAGTAATGGTCAGTTAACCCGCGCCCTGATGGGGTCTGCCGAGCAACGCGGTCTGATGGGGGCCATTTTGGCCCCCCCCCCCATAAGATCTCGAGAACCACGCAACATAGCGACAAGCGGTAAACGGCGTTGGATAGCCCCAACGGGGAACTACCATGTGGCCCAATTTCATTGACCTCGGTCAAACCGATGACGTCACAGGTTAGGTCAAAGGTCGAATTTTTACCGTTTACAGGCATTTCAAGAAATGCGTTGTAAAATCTAGTAAAATGCATTTCAATGAAAATCATCGATGGGGAAATGTTCTTCAACACATATTTTGCTATTTGAGGTCACTGATACCAGGTCAGGTCACAGAGGTCAGGTCACTGGGGGGTCACAATATGAAAGTGTCGTGTGATACATGTTTTATGGTCCATTTTACATGACAAATGCGATTATGTGGGTCAGGCAGACTTTAGGGCCAGCTTAGGTCACGTTTTGGTCAAGGTCAGGTCAAGGTCAGGTCAATGTCAGGTCAAATGAGGTCAAATTTCAAAGTTGATATTTTTGCATAAAATGGGTATCGATTCGATGCAGCTTGTCACGGGGAGTTCAATGGTGGTCTCCGTTTTGCGCTAGGAGGTCTAGAATTGCTAAAAATGGAGTTCAGAATTTGACGTCATCAATTTTTAACAGTTTTTTCGCTATAACTTGGCCAAAAAAGAGGTATCGATCTAAAATTTGGTATGTATATCGAAGAGCGCAGGGACTATCACATATATTCCGGTTTTTTCGAAATTCGAAAAATTTTGGATTTTTTTTGAGTTTTTCTAAAAAAAATCTTTTTTTTATTTATTGGGTCAAAATCCCAAAATTTCGAAAATCCGAGAGACCAGTTTTGTAGCGCCGTCTTTTCTCTACACAACCACATAAAAAACTTTAAAATTGCTTGTTAACTGTAGAATTGGTGAGCGTTTCAAGATGTCATGTTTTTTGCTCATTTTTACTCGAACATGACCTCAGTTTTACCTCAATAACTCCTGACCTGAGGTGACCTGTGACTTGAAATTTTGTGTGAAGGTGTCAAATTGATGCCCGGTAAGGTACCCAAAATTTGGCGGCGCTGCGCACCGCCGTTTTCTCGCTATTTAAGAAAAACCACAGGGGGCCAAAATGGCCCCCCATCAGGGCGCGGGTTAAAAGTTGCGCAAGCGGAGTTGACCTTTAAAAAAAGACTGTTGTTGGCACGTGTTTATGGCGCGGCAGCTGGTAGTTGGCGGTGTTTCGCGTGGTGTGGCATCACTGGCGGATCCGGGGGGGAGGGGGGGGGGGGGCACGGGAGCCTGAGGTGCCCCTGACAGGCCTATGGTGCCCTTGCTAGGCCTGTGGTGCCCCTGGGACCTGACAGGACTGTGGTGCCCCTGACAAGCCTGAAGTGCCCCCAACAGGCTCGTGATGCCCCCGACAGGCCCAAGGTGCTCCTGCGTGATGCCGTGATGCCTGGGAGGCCGGTGGTGCCCCTGCTAGACCGGTGGTGCCCCTGGTAGGCCTGTAGCGCCCCTGGGCCCTGACAGGACTGTGGTGCCCCTGACAGGCCCAAGGTGCCCCTGCAAGGCCGGTGGTGCCCCTGTAAGGCCTGTGGTACCCCCACTAGACCTCTGGTGCCCCTGACTGGCCCATGGTGCCCCTGCGAGGCCGGCGGCGCCCCTGGCAGGTCTCTGGTGTCCCTGACAGACCTGGGGTGCCCCTGACAAGCCTGTGGGGCCCCTCACAAGCCCGTGGTGCCCTTGCTAGACCTGTGGTGCCCCTGGCGGGCTGGTGGTGCCCCTGCTAGGCCGGTGGTGCCCCTGACAGGCCTGTGGTTCCCCCGGGCGTACCAAGGGGGGTCATGACCCATGTGGCCCCCTTGGATCTGCCACTGATACATAATATATATTGATTTGTAAAGGCGTTATGGCTTATGCAATATGCAATTCCAGGCACTTGGTATCCCTCACTTATCCCTCATTGGGGGCTCTGGCGGGCTCCTGGGGGCCCACGTCTATCTCCGGGAGCCCTAGACAGGCTCCTTTTGGTCCTTTCAGTCCACTATAGCATAAGAGGTCTCCATGCGAGTGACCGAGTCCTATACATCTGAGGGCGTACCTTGACGTCTGAGGTACCCAACTGCAGCTCCAATGGTCTCTTACACTGGCGGATCCAGGGAGGGGGCATTTAGGGCCATGCCCCCTTCCCAGAGGCCTAAAGTGGCCCTTTTGCCCCCTCCCCCAAACGATAATGAAACCTAGTTCAATCAGTGCGTGGCCCAGGAGCCGAGTAAGACAGGGGGTGTTTTACCACCTCCCGGCCCGCAAAGGGACCCAAGCACTGACTCGAAGCGGGTTAACTGGTCGACAAAAG
Organism: Amphibalanus amphitrite; assembly: GCF_019059575.1. Taxonomy (NCBI): domain Eukaryota; kingdom Metazoa; phylum Arthropoda; class Thecostraca; order Balanomorpha; family Balanidae; genus Amphibalanus; species Amphibalanus amphitrite. The sequence goes on from NW_024882060.1 coordinate 350,674, forward strand.
CAATGGTAAGTGTTAACAAAGTAATATAAAGGCATGGGTCGGGTGGGCTACCATATATATATTTTTCCTTTTAGTAAAAAAAATTGATAGTGTCAGGCTGTGACGAAAAATAAGTGGCCTAAATCCGATGAGAAAACAGGATTTGGGGGTACCCTAGGTTTGGCTCCTGCATGAGTTGGCCCCCTAAACACAAGCCTGGGTCCGCCAGTGATTTTATTGATACTGTTACTCTTGTCTATCGCTGAAAGGTTCAAGGCAATCGTTCAGTCGGCGTAGCTATGACGAGCCTTCTAATTTTTTTTCTGAGGTGAGGTCACTTGGCGTGACCTGGTGACCTGACCTTGAGCGACCTGGGTCTGAAATTTTCACAATACGTGCGGAAAAGATGCACAAACAGGTGTACCAAAAACGGCGGCGTTTTTGAGATATCTGCGAAAAACCGCGGGAGGGGGGTGTTCAAATACCCCCCTCCGGCCTGGCGCGGGTTAAAGTCCAACGTCATAGTAAAAATTGACCTCAAATTTCCGGGTTTTTAATTTTGCATTTAAGGCTTTGAGGACACCTATAGACATGAGACCTTAAAAATTGGGGATCGTTGGATACGTCTTGTGGAAAGTGACCTGCTCGTTTTTCGATTTTCATATATCTTACATAAAGTAAATATCAATTTAAAATGAACAAGCGCTAAAGAGAGCAATAAACTTCTGTAGGTGGAAGTGGAGTCAGAATCCGTTATCTATATATAACGGAGCCCCCGAAAAAAGCAGCACCGCGAGCGTTGGGGCTAACAATCCTGGCAGGGCGTGATCCAACAACCTGTCACCCGCGAATGCCCAGCACATACCGTTTCCAAACAGCACATTTATGCCACTAAAATATGAAGTATATTTCTCGAACACCACACCAAATTCCAATAATTATGGTGTGCCGGCAATCTGGTGTCGATACTGCCACAACTCATCGTACGTCACAAGTGTTACGGGTTCGAACACATCGCATTGAGCACATTCTCATCCCGTGTAGTCATCCACTGATAACATACTTGCGGACCTGCACATAAATACATCCTTTTAAACTAAACCAGCTATTGGACGCATACATCACATCTAAATAGCAGCCAATGAATATGAACACAGTTAATCCGGCTGATAGATTTTCCCATTCCCTAGCTCAGACTGCCTCACTTGCACATGCGTGCTGGCAGAATGACAAATTTATGATTAAGTTGGATCTCTTCTCGGTCGAATAGAAGATGATAACGAGTTTTAATAAATAGCATCATAGACCACTTATCAGTAATACAGTAGTTTATAAAGTATGTTTCACATAGGAAGAATAGTCCGGCTCTGAATACCTATGATAAGGAAGCTTTTGGTTGTCCCACCACTCACCAGTTTTTAATAAATTATCAGTTTAGCTCAAATATTTGAAGGAGCGGCTTAGCAGAGGCCGAACTCACGCGGAGCAGAGCTTGTTTCACAGGCCCAGACCCATACAGTTCGATCGGACAATGATAAGAGATCGGGAGGATTTTGATGTTTAGCGTGCCCATCAGAGCCGGACACGGTCCATACAGCTCCCCTGATTTGAACTGGCTGCAGCTGCTCCGACCAATCTCAGGATTTCTCCGTTTGGAGTTTCGTATATGTCTATATCGAACGCCAGAGCGACTCGAACCCGGGCTCTTTACACTAAGAGTATGTACAACAAGCTACCAATTGAGCTACTGGACGGACATGGGTTCAGGTGTTTGCTTGGTTATCACCATCATTTTATGTATTAATCGTTTAAGGTTGTGGATTTTAAGATTCATTGTTATCATCAAGAACAATTGAAATTTTTGCCCTTATAGAAGCCATACCGCAACATGTCTGAATTTTTCAATGCTTTTCTAATTTTTTTTTCTAATTGCAGCGTTTTTAGGAAATCGATAAATACGTGATGATCATACATGCCTGAGACATACACTACGAGTACTTATGGGGTCACCTGAAGAGTTATGGACGTAAAGGAATTCTTACAGCTCCCACAAGTGGATAACGGGACAGGACAGACAGTCCAAAAAGTGTCGGGAGACCAGCATTTCGATTGGGTCCCACGGTTTGTGCAGCGGAGTATGCGTAGTTGAAAAGTAAGTAGTAAGTAACAAAAGAATGGAGGAATTCGTCTCCATTGTCTAATCTCCATTTCCACGGCTCATACAATTTATATTTTGCGCAACTAGTTAGGTAAGTACCGAATACACATTCAAAGCTATAGCGCGCAGTGAACGACGTCGTAAGGGAATACAAATTCGTCCGCTTGCCGTTGTTTGAGCACATAACAATATCCGTCGTGTATCGTCATTCCTTGAAAGTAATGGAATGTCAAATATATTTTCAATTTGACTTCCAGACACATACACCATACCAATGACATACCCTGTGCTGTCAAAGATATAGGACACACCATGCACCTCACACCGGCATTTCAAGGTAAACGGGGAAAACCCGCTCACAATCCAGTCAGTCTCTCACCGTTACGATCACATGTGAGTATAGACATTTTTATATTGAGAGTATAGTCATTTATCTTTAGTCATGCCTACAGATTGCACAAAAATAATTAATCCATAGCTATCTCATGGACCGCGGATTTCTAATAAAATAAGTACCACGCACACTGCATTCACCATCAGCAATCGGTTATGTTTTCTTACGATTTTATCACCATTTTCGAAGCATTTCAGAAATGGTGATAAACATTGTTCGATGTCACGTTAAAAATATCTTTTTTTATGTTTGAGTCCCATTAATGCTACCCTGTTACACTGGCTGGTCGTGCTGTCTGACAATCAGGCAATGCTGCCTTACCTCAGACAAAACTTCACTGTTTTAGGTAATAAAAAGCTATGATTGTCTGCACAATAAGTATTCGAAAATACTATATGAACGACAATACCATTTATACGCAGGAATATAAATGATACTTCCTGCCAGCTAGCAGATTATGTATAATATGAATGTTTGCTTGAACAATAGGGATTTTCAGACCAAACCGTACTAAATAATTTTCTTCTTCTTGTCGTACAGTATATGCTGCGGGGCGCGAGCTGGTGTTAACAAATGACATGATTCCTGAAACGAACAAAACGAAACTATCGGCAGTAAATGATGAGTAAATGCGTACTGTCTGATAGATTTCCCCGATAGCACTGTCTTGGTGAGCGGCTGGTCGCTCTGTGCCACTGCAGTGCTGATGTCTAGTTACACTGTCTGATTATTCAGACGTCATGACTGAGCTCTGTCCGCTGCACTGCTGACGGTACCGCGCTGCGCTGAGCAGCGGTGGCAGCAGCGGCAGCGGTGGCAGCAGCGGTGGCAGCAGCGGCAGCAGTGCAGCAGCGGCAGCGGCAGCGGCGGCAGCAGCAGTGCAGCAGCGGTGGCAGCAGCAGCGGCAGCGGCAGCGGCGGCGGCGGTAGCGGCAGCGGAGCGCGCATTACGCTGTGGCCAGCCTGCCGAGCAGCAGCAGCAGACCGCTGGCCGGCAGGACGGCCATCCAGCCGGCGAGGAGCGCCCGCACCGAGCCGGCGCCGCTCCTGCACACCTCTGAGCCGTGAATGAAGCCCGAACAGTGTGTCTGCCGGAACGAGAGACACAGGTCAGGTCAGCGAGACACCGATCAGGTCATAGACACAGGTCAGGTCACAGAAACCAGTCACATCGCTGCGACATTGGCACGCCATTAACCATAAAGAGCACATAATACCGATGGCAAAATTATGTGCATAAATAGGTGTACATAGATGTAGATGTATTGCGCGTGCGGTGTTAGGCTTATAGATGCACGGTGCATGACGCTTTGGTGAGCTGGTGTTTCGGTTTACTGGATAGACGACATTCTACAATGTCAAGAAAAGTCACGAATCATCGACATTGCTGCTTTCATATGACCCAAGTGATTGAGTGAACGGTGACGCTGTGATGGGTAGGTACTGAAGCTAGTCAAATGTATGGAGGGTGCGTGGGACCACAACTAGTTACACTACAGAAGTGTGATACTGAGCTTTTATCAAACTTACCGCCACCAGTGGTCCCGCCAGCCGCTCTAAAAAGTTTTTGGTGAAGTTTGAAGTGCCGATGCCACACTTGTGTACTACGGCCTGCTGTGAGCAGTGCAGGTAGCTCTTGAAAGAACTGAAACAAACGGAACATAAGAACTTTTAAGGCCTACGGTCTACTCAAACTATTTCAGGGCCGTGAGATGGGAGAACAAGAGGAAGCATTGGGATTGATCGACAAACAGCTGGTGCGAGGCAGCGACTCAGACCTGTCCCGGTCCGGTGAGACTGCATACTGTACAGTGTCCCCGGTGGGACAGGCTACTCAGCCAAGAACAGAACCGTACCTTTCAAAGCTACCGACATGGTTTGTTAGCATAGCTATTCCTGCTGCTGCTCAGAACAGTTAAAAATAAGTCAAAAACGTTTTTTAAAGAAATAGCTTTTTCCAAACAACATTCAGTAGATTTTTTTGTGGGAGGAGGCGATCTGTGTATTTCAGTGTCATTTCCTTCGAGACTCAGGAAGGAAACAAATGCTTTACATGCCAAAGCACACCCTAGGTACTTACATGCAGGAAACTGTTGAGCCGTGCGCTATCGGTTTACATACAGCTATCTTATCTTCATCATTGCATCCATCCATCTACGTGAGCCCTGTTAGTGGCATACTCCCGGAACCGAAGTTATCGTATAAACAGCAAAGTTTTCTTTTACATGCAGGCAGACAGTCTTTAGATGAGTGCGGACTGCAGATTGCTCAGTTGTAGTTAGGTAACGCCTGTTTATACGAGCGCCTGTTTCGCTGCAGACTGGATCACAAGCACCTCAGGCAGTAAATGCCCGGTTCGTTTACTGCACTGCCGTCTGCACTGCTGAACTCTCACAAACATCTGGCCTGGAGCTGAGAGATTTCCCGACGCATAACCTCGTCACAGAAATCCAATGAACTTTGTTGGCGACCACGACAACATTTCGGTCAGGACCCTGGACTACATATGCCGACAGCAGGGCATTTATAATAAGGCGGAGATGGTGTGATTTGAGACCGCCTTTCAACTACAAAGGACGTCTCATCACAGAAACTTAACGTGTTATGAAGCTGAAGGCCGAACAAACATCGCGGGAAGCGGACAAAGCATCTTGCGTCTCTTATGACTACATTTCTTACCAACCCACGAAACTAGCTCGTTCTATTTACTCTGAAACTAACACACGTTTTCGAACACGAAAGTGCCAAACTAAAAATGCAATATCATTGCGAGTTTGCCCTTGCAATTGAAACTGATTGCCTTATGTATATGAGGGTGCATAGATAACATTTTTTTTTTATATAAATTTAGTCCTAACCTTATGATAGGAAGGATTCACAAGGATAGAGCCACCACTAAGCGAAGCTTGTTGCGGTGACCCTGCCCTCTACCCTTCGATCGCGCAATTCCGGTTCTATGGCAGAATTTAGAGTCCAAAGAAACATGAATCATGTTATCTATGGTGGGTGATATTCTTCAGGTTAATGATCTGGTAAAGCGAATGTTAACAAGTTACCTAAGTAATAAGCATGTCATCGCCCACCCTTAACTATTGACAACTCAAGCTCAGCGATTACTCAAGCCGTTACCAACACATGCGATTTGGCGCATCGCAATATGTTGAACCAGGTTGAAAGGAGCACCCAGTAAATGTCAGAATGTGCACAAAATCAATGATGATGCCGCGGTGCTTGCTTATACCACTTTGAATATATATATATATGTATATTGTATAGCTTAGGTACTCCAGACAAGGCAATTTCACCTCCCCACTTATTAAAGACAAAATATGCGGCCTATTTCCATAGCAGCTTCGTCGGTCAGACAATCATCGGTCACGTTATTTGATGCCAATAGCATCGGCAAGTTCCCCGCTGTTTCTACAGTCTGGCTTCGTCAGCGAGTGTCGACAAATATCACAGTGTAATTCCCCGTCGCTGCGTCCGAGTTCCCTCGCGGCGATAAGCGGCCATGCGTGCACAAATCAATCAGCGGCGTACACTCCCCGGCGTGCACTCCCCGGAGATCCGGCAATGACGACGGACAGCTCGGTCCGGGGTTTGCTGCCACTTTCCCCGGCAGCTCCCGCGCGGTTACACAGTTCCTAGAGCCTGTAACGTAGCTAATCTCTTATCCGACTCCCACCGTCACCCTCCCCACCCACCTCCCCGCTCCCCGATGAATAGAAGCGTCATACCTTCAATCGGATCCCCCGCAGTCACCTCCCACTGGGAGCCGTTTCCCTCTCACTAGCCCTCCTCGTTACCCTCCCACTGGGAGCCGTTTCCCTCTCACTAGCCCTCGTGACCCTCCCACTCCCCCGCCACCACCCACACCCCCGGCCCAACCAGGAGTGTCACGAGCATTGATCGCGGTATGCGATGCATCAATGGCCTCTCGGGTTCGGCAGCCGTTCTAACCGATGGTCCTTGGCGGCACCGGCACAGCAGACCTGTGTCGCAGGAGAGCCAGCCACAGGCCACGCTCCAGTACAGCCCACCTTCCAATTTCCATAGACTTGGTTTCTTTGAAGGCCTGCGCAATTGAAGTGAAACGCTATTATAGCGTCACACTTCTGCAGGGTGTTTGAATTCATTCACGCTGAACGTTCTAGTGCATGAAGGGACGAAATGAATTTTTTTTTACAAAGAAGCCTAGATAAATTATTTATGTTCACCAAAAAGCGTATTAGGCAAGTAGGTATTGGAAAAAGCAAAACACGTTCCCCACCACGTATGCACAACTAAACATTAAATGAAATAAAAACATGCAGCGCAAACAACCCACCAGCAGAGTTTGCGGATCTGGTGTGCCGACGAGTGTTCGCCGCTGTCGTCGGTGGCGCCCGGGCCAATCCTGTCCATCTGCGAGAGATACTCGTCGGCACACACCTCGTAGCCACGCTGCACGGTGCGCATGCACGGCGCGTGCAGCAGGTACTCTGCGGGACGGGGACAAAACGGCCGCCCGTCAGCACATACCGACCGGGGTGGCCGAGTGCGCGTCAACGACCGCTCACAGCCCACCCTAAACCACGGCGGCGGCGGCGGCGCTGCCTGGCTCACCTGACTGGTAGCCGCCCTCGGCGCACAGGTCCGAGATGACGAGCCGGGTGCCCGTGTACAGCGTCAGAAAATACGACCGCTGGTGGGGCTCCAGACAGTCGGCAGTGAAATTGTCGAAACACTCCATTCCCTCCATCAGAGTCCTGAAACACAGCAGCCACTTTTTACTACACACAATTGGATCTTTAATTGTATAAGGGTGCGTCAATTACTGAACCTATCTTTAACTTTGGCTATGGCATGGGTAGTGGGTATCGGATGTGATCTGCCAGCACCTATGGTGACACAAAAATAAAATGAAAGGGCTTTGAGAAACTTAATTAAAGGGACCCTCCCACCTTTAAAAAAGTTTATGAATTGGCATGAAAGTGATGTCGCTCGGTTCAGAAAGAGCAAAAACGAATATCTACCAAATTTCACCGAAAAATATTCACCGGTTTTCAAGATATTAGACTTTTACTTTTGTTTACTCTTTGGGATCTCCGCTGTTCCTAGCGACTTTATTGTTTGTTTGTTTTGTTAGGTTAGGCCCTTTCGGTCCAATGAGACCATTTCAGAGCCGGAAGGATGATAGGAATTAGGGGGAGACATTGGTCTGGGCGGGCACCCTAGTGAGTCGCCGGGGCTGAGCCCGTCCAGAGGACAGGCCACCCAGCCCCAAGGCACTCACTGCACCCGGCTACGGGGTGCGCTCCCTCGGGAGCAGCGGCGCCGCTCCAAGGGAGCAGCCCGCATGAGATAAAGTTGCCTGTCCAGCCCGGAGGGGGGTTGCGGCGTGGAGGAGAAGGATTTCAGTATCCTGAGGATAGAAGCACGGACAGGTGTCTAGCGACTTTATTTGGAAGCAATAGTTTGGCAGCTGAAAGTGCGGCACTTGTTGCGCGCAAAGCAGCATATACCACCGCGTGCTACAAAACGTTTTAGTCAAACATTTAAAAATCGTTAGATATCTGCGCTGACGTCACACATTCAGAGGGGTATTCCTATGCATTAGCCCCTCTGAATCAAAATGCTGCAATTTTGAAATTCAATATTTCCGATTTAAGGCATTTCTCGTTGTTGTGAGTGCCGAAACCGGTAATTGTGAGCCAGGGACCCCATTTTGGCTATCTCAACTCAAATCTAATGTTAAGGTGGGATGGTCCCTTTAACCCTCGCCCGCACATGGGGGGGGGGGGTGGTTGCCACCCCCCCCCAGGCAGTCTTTCTGCTCTGCACTCAACATTTTTAGAGCTAGAGGGCTGATTTTTCGTATAGCTGCTTGTCTATCCTTTCTTGATGTCCACTGAAAATTTCAAGTTTCTGTGATTTTTGGTTTCGGAGATATGACCTTGTTTTTCAGGTCATGTCATGACCCAAATGGCCAATTCTCAACATCTTGCGTTTGCCATGGGCCTTGTGAGCTTTTGACACCCTGATTTCGGCCTTTTTTACCAGTCTTACCTCCCACCTATCATGGAACATGTTGTTCGACGATGTACAGGGGTCAAGGTCAGGGTCAAGGTCAACCTAGGTCATCTAAGATAATTGCGTTTTAGGCAAGCTGAATTTACTTTTTGTGAAGTTTTTTTGACTGCATTTTTGGTAAAAGCTTCTCAGGTCATGATTTCATGTGATATGGACCCAAAAACAATCGGTGCACACATCAATATACACACAGACACACACAGACATACAAACACATATAATTGGCCTTGACCTAACTTGACCTGAAATGACCTCAGCAGCAAAATTCTGGTCGGATAGTGTGACAAAGAGGTTCTAGCTGGCTTGGCACCAGAAAACAGCATCGTCATCGGTATTTGATAAGCAGCGCACTTGATATCCAACGGTGACCCAAAACAGCAACATTTTTTAGTTTGACCTGACCTGGAAGGTCAATGACTGACCTGAGAAGGTAAAACTGGGTATCATTGGATTCGTCTCTTCCCAAAGAATCTTTTTGGTCTTTACTGCTAAGCTCTATCTCCAACAGGAACGAAATGGCGCGGGGGGGGGGTGACAACCCCCCCCCCCCATGTGCGTTCTAGGATGGGGAAATGGCATGTGCGGGCGAGGGTTAAAAAGAACTTTACTCTTTAGAGAGGGTAAGACCATGAGCCAAACTATAATGAAATTAACGTATTTACATGACAAGTTTTTACTTCAATTTTTCATGCAAAAGTATACTTTGCTCGTCCCTCATTATAGCCTTGTTTTGCGGAGCTATCCGCTCACCATCAGTCAATCTCCCTGGCTAGCTGGTGTGGGGAACATTTCAACTACTTCAGCTTCTTCTCGTGTCAGAAAACGTTGGCACGACTGCTGACAAGTAAGTCTCTCAAGCCTCTTGTAGGCTTAAAGTTTTCGATAATGAGGACCTATCCGCTATGCGCTTGGAGCCTGCTCGTGAAAACAAGAGACTAAAACACCAGAAGTATTTACCTTTGATGATACTCAGTTACGATAAACTCATCAGCTCGATGGAAGACCTACCTAATATCTTCAGTCATAAGACGAGCCGCTATTTCAAAAGAATCTCTAATTTCCACGCTTCAAAAACATGGTAAACAAACTCATCTCAAGCAATATGCATGCGTTAAACGACGTTACATCCGGAAAACACGCGAATGCAGGACAACGTAGACAAAATCCATCGCTAGGGGCTCAGAATATGAAGCGTTCCTGTTTCCATAAGAGTGTTTATACCTAAGTTCGTTTATATTTAGGTGGAGTACGTGAGTTTCTTTGTGAACAGCTATTGATGAGTATGATGACTATCATGTGATTTGATTGTCATTTTTTCAATATTCCATGCTGTTCGCATTCCGTATACTAAACGGCAGGCCTTAGCACTTATGATAACACACAAAATCATTATAATATCGTATCAAAAGGTTAGCTTGAGGACTGACTTCCTGTCACATTTTGAGACAGTAGGTATACCTACTATACCCATAGATCAGAATTCAGACTTCAGAGCTCAATGAAGTTGAAAAAAAGATAATTAGCACAACCAATTTTTTATAGCGTTTTGCTTTTTCATGATGTAGCGGTGACTTATTTCTATGCCTTTTAGCCTCGAAATACAGATTTATTCATTTAGGTATGTAAGCTGAGATAAAAAACCAGTGCCAGTACCTACTGCACAGTGCACATGCCTCCCTACGACTGCCTACCCCCTCAAAAAAAAAAACTGGGCAGAGAAACTTCAACTCAGAGGTCTGAGTCAAGCGGAGCCGGGAGCCCATTCTGCCTGGAGGAGTGGCGGCTGCTGACTCACGGACACATCCTGGCCAGCTCGCGCCGGGAGGCAGCGAAGCCCAGGTCTCTGTTGTCTGTGAGCACTCGCAGTGGAGAGGTGCACCGGTGCATGGTCTCGCGGTCACAGGCCGTGTCACCGGCAGCCACAGCCCCTGTCAACACATCACCGGCACACATTACGCTAGCTAAAGCAAACTGCCGAAAGTTAAACTCATTAGGCACACCATTGAAAACACGCGAAACTTCACGCGTGTTATGTATTTCCATGATATCAAAGGCAAGATCAAACCACTTCAAACCTGCTGCAAAACATTCAAAACAAATCTTTAAAAGCATATTCATATGTGCCCTATTCATATAGTTCCTAAGGCGTATGGTTCTTACGCTATTAACGATAAACCTTGCGATTCCGGTGCCGCTAATATAGTCCAATTTTACCCTGACATTGTACCGGTTTTGCTGACCTGCCCGACCTGGTGATCTGACCTGAAATGACAGAGAACTACAATTTTCAGGGAGCGTGCCAAAAGGCTGCCCCAGAAATTATGCCAAATTTGCTGGGCCTACGCGCCGTCATTTTTACGTTATTTGCGAAAAAACTTAGGGGGTTGCATCAACCCGGCGAGGGTTAAAACGAACAGAACAGCTACGTATTTGAACGCATTTAGTGCATCAGCAAACAGTTTCCATTTCGGCTTCCCTGGAATGTACAATACACATTACGGTACAATGTAAAAGGAGTCGCACAGAGTATACCAAAAATGTTTGAACGAAATCACTAGAAAAAAAAATAACCACAAGAGAATGTGTGCCTCGCAGTGCGTTAGATCTGAGAAAAGGCAACAGTTTCCACCACTAGCGCAGGTCTAGTTGATCGCTCTCCCTACGGCATGGACTGTCGCCCGTTCCGTTCGCCTCCGCCACCTCCGTCCGTCAGTCTGCCGCCCTCGACGGCGGCATCTGCTGTCTGCTGATTCGACGGCCGTGGCCCACGACAGCCGGTGATCGGCCCGGCCCGGAGCGTCATCTCTCGGCGCCCGCCGCTGTCACCATTGTGTGCGCAGTGCGCAGTCTGCCGGCGCCGCTCTACATATAAGGGCCGAGCCGGCGACCACGGCGGCACCGGTCGGCACGCTGTCCATCATCGCGCCATTGTCTCTGCGTAACGTCCAACGGCAGCTCATCGCCAAACATGATATGCGTCTGTGTGACGCGACTATTTAGCATATATCAAAACTAGTCCTGTTTTTTTTTCTGGTCATTTTAGATAACGTCTTGGCGTGTTTTTTTTTTAAGCTCATTGTCCGAAATGTCATATTTTCGTTGAAATACTCAGGGCGGCACCACGAGTTCTTGATTGGGGGTGGGGACGAATTGGCCGAATGAGCCCCCCTCCCCCCGCAAAGCAGGTATTTGCTACTCGTGTTTAAAAAACCGTCGCGTAGCTCCGCAGGGCTTGGCACACCCCAAAACACATCAAATGTTACATACAATCCGTTTCCAAACTTTGATCCAGGACACTTAAGGCAAGGTCACCTGGCCAAGTAACCTCGCCTCTCGAATAAACATTTGCAGTCCTGTCAACCCTAAAGCTTATCTCCTACAAGATGTGTATCGCTCAGGTAAAAGTATCAGTGCTGCGCGCGCCATTCGTATGTTTCGTACTTATAAAACCTGCGACATTATGTCAGGTTAGATTCATGGCTTCGCCATCATAAACTAGCCATTGGAGGAAAAGCCCGAATGCCTCCTGCTTTGAACAAATGCGGCAAGGTGCAGATGACCCCAAAATGATTTCAGAATCATGACATTGCCACAACTGACCCATGCAACGGGCAAGGTGCAGTTGATGGCCAATGGTCACTAAAAAGGTCATGCTAGGTCATGAAAGGTCATCAGCAGTTATTCGATCATTTTTTAACATATGAATACCAGGGTTGTGCTTGACTCATGAGTTGAGTCAGAAATTTGACTCAACTCTGACTCAAATGAGTCAGATTTGAGTCGAGTCGGATAAAATGTTGAGCTGTTGAGTTGAGACAGAGTTGAGTCGGACAAAAATATTAAAGCATTGAGTTGAGTCAGAGTTGAGTCAGTAAAATAACTTTTGACATTGAGTTGAGTCAAAAACATTTAGGAACATGAGTCAGCTGACTCATCTTTCTAGAAACAATCTACATAAGCTTTTCATTCTCCCCCTGCTGAACAACTTAGGCCTGGCCCTACTGCAGGATTTTTTTCACCCCCCCCCCCGCTCAACAACTTTTTTATCTAAGTCAATTTTGAGTCAACTCACTTGACTCAACAAAAAATTTGAGTCAAGTTTGAGTCAACTCATATTTTCATTGAGCTGCTTGAGTCATGAGTTGAGTCAAGGGAAGAAATCAGCTCCTTGTTTGAGTCAGAGTTGAGTCAGGGCTTTCTGAAGTTGAATGATGAGTCGAGTCGGCAAATTTTTTTGAGTCGAGCACAACCCTGATGAATACATTATACCGATGAAATTGCCTTAGGTGAGTTCAGCTGTACAAACCAGCGACCTTTCTTATAGGCGAACCCACAAAGGATACTGGGGGGAGTACCCCCAACAAAATTCTACAAATTCCGAAAACGCCTCGGATTTCGATTCCCTATGCACTGCTGTGCAGTTTCAAGCAAACGTTACTTATAAAAGTTGTTTAATTTTCATTTTAGTCCAGAAAAACGCCACATTTACATCGATTTCGGGCACTATGAGTGAGCAGTTGTCATTCCCCCTGGATCCGCCACCGATCTCTCTGATAGTAAAATCGGCTTTTAGGTAGAAAACTACATATGCGTTGTTAAAAGTATTGGTTAAAAGCTATCGATCATTTTTCTCTATGCCTTTCCATCTCTCTTCGCCGTCAAGATTGTCGGATGTGTTCATTTACGCCTTCACCATGACGAAGTTGTGTCAGTCAGCTTCGTCAGTCAGCTCGGCCAGGGATTGAGAAACTCACCTGCCCTTGATCTTCCCGTTAGTTACATCCGCCTTACGCGAAGACTTCGGTCGCGCCATGCACGAAAACATCGCAGTGCAGGAGCCAAAATAAAAATGCGATTCTCTTACCAAAATGTGTCACACTGAAAACAGTTTAACCCAGGGCCGGCGAGTAAACCGGTGTTTCGCGGGTACCCCTATCCGCAACCATTTTTAACCACCCTCCCAGGAGTACAGTAAGGTCCCATTGCAGTGTAGCCGTATCTGTCTCAGCGGTTATATCCGCTCAGAGCAGGTATGACTAAAAGGGGTTACCCTCCACGCCTACCCTTCGCCGACCAAGTCACGAGGGCCAAAAAAAAAACTCCCACGCTTGACCATATTTGAGGGAAATTATCTATATTATGACAATCTCACACCGGTAGTCGTACAGACCGCCCGAAATCAAGAAGATGTTTCGCGACTGCTTTCGTGACCTATATAAGAATCAAAATGGTCTCACTTGGTAGTTTCGGAAGAAAAGGCGTTGCCAATCGTCCCGTGATGAATATTGCAGAGGTTTTAAAGATGCATCCTAACAATTGTACTTTCGCCCCCACTTGAAACCGCCAAACAATGTGCCAATATATCATTGGTGCAAAAAAAAAAGTTAAAAAATTGCTGTAATTCAAAACTGTATGAGACAACGCCATCTAGTTGTGCCAGTAGATCCAACTCCTTCAGGGCAGGTTATGTAAAGGTTCGCCATCCACGGATACGCGTTTACGATACCTCGAGTAGTTCCAACTCTTTCAGTGGGGGCTATGCCAATGACTCGACACCCGCGGGGACAATATCCGGTGCTGAGTAGCTACCTTACTGCAGACTGTGGGTACGGTGCATATTTACGAGTAATAAGGCAGGCAAGTCTGCTTACCCTCTAGCTAGAATCTGGACATAGCGAGTTAATACACATACATATACCACCCGCAGAGCAACGCTTAATTCGCCAGCTTCGGGTGAAATTGTTTTCAGTGCACAAATGTTATCATGCTGCATGCGTCAGTACTGCGTACTCCTCGGCAGGGCTGCGGAGTCGATGGATTTTCGGCGACTCCGACTCCGACTCCGACTCCGGCTTTCAAAAACCAGCTCCAACTCCGACTCCGACTCCGGGCAGAATTGTCGACTCCGACCGACTCCAACTCCCGACTCCGACTCCGCAGACCTAGCAGGGCTGCGGAGTCGACAGATTTTCGGTGACTCCGACTCCGACTCCGGCTCGGGTTTCTAAAATCGACTCCGACTCCGACTCCGACTCCGGTCACAACTGTCGACTCCGACCGACTCCGACTCCGACTCCGACTCCGACTCCGCAGCCCTGCTCCTCGGTGTTAAAATTTTCTGTATCACGGTCTTTTCTATTATGCACTTGAATAAAACGAAAATACGACCAAGAGCCCCACCCAAAAACCCACTACAGGGTGGATAATCCCCCACTCCGTGAACTGAGAGGGGGACGACGAGGTTCCCTCTGTCCCTTCCTGTGGCACCGCCCATGGAAATACTTGTACCTTTAGTGTCGGTAGACTACATGTTAGGTTGCTTCTTTTTATCTTTCTCAGTTGTGGGCTACCCAAGGATTACAAAAAGGAAAAAGCCGTTTGCATCTGACTGCTTTCGCCATATAGACCTTATACATATAGGACACATGCAGGAGCTATGGGCCTCTGAGCCACTGAAAACCCACGCCGACTATTATAAGCACATTCACCGGTGAAACGCTTTTTTTAGCGTCGGTGGTTACCTATCAAAGGCCCATCCCTAACGAGATACAGACCTGTTTGTTCTCAGATACCCCAAACCTCCCAAAGCTCCAAAAGCCCTAGGTACAGCCTTGGTGCATAACATTGACCTATCGTCCAGCGCAGACGTTCTGAATAGCGAAACGTCTCCTGCATGTGCGCACGTGCACTGCGCGGTGTGCAGTGACACCCCAACCGTGTCACATAAGAATGCATCGCTCGCTGGGGTCTCGCCCATTCCGAGTTTTCTTAGCTCTGCAAAGACGAGTTTCATGCTTCCGCTCGTTCCTTATAGTGAGTGCTCTTAACCAGGAGCCTGCCACTAATAGGGTTAACAGTGAGATTAGATACGTGTTGAATGTTGCTCATGGTACTTTATGTATAACTATATGAAACAGAGCATGGTTGTATAATGTATTTTTGCCCAGCATCGCCACTTGATAAGAGGAGCTATATCTGGGAAGGCGAACACAATGATGCTGGATTGATTGGCCGACAAAGACCTCTTGCGCTGGCTCAGTGTCCCGTGACGTATGTCTTGCTATGATGATGTATCAGGTAATGTATCTGAACAGTCAATGGGACGGGCCGGGCACTCACCATTAACCATAGCGAGGGGCGCGTGCTATTAGGAGGCGGGCGAACAGTCTCGTGCCATGGTAGCTAAGGAGACAACCGCGGCAACACTCGTCTAGTCAAGTGATAAAAGGTTCTGTTAGTCAAACCACACACGATACAATTAGCCCGCGCCGTACTGGTGGCCTGAACTTCCCGCCGAGTACTGGGGCGGGGGGCGTTTCACGTCCCCCATCTAACTCGGCTTCTGGGCCATGGGCCACGTAGCGACACGTGGTAAGGGACAATCGAAAGAGCGTCAAAAATAAGGAAGAACACACTTCAGTCATTTTTATGGTCCGGTCAAAGGTCAGGTCAACAGAGGTCATCAAAGGTCAAATTTAGTCCATTTCAATAATTTTGGAAACTGCCCACAGCTAACTCGGGAACCAATAGAGCTACAGCGCTGCGGAAAAGCGCATTCGATAGCCCTTTTACAGACCTTTATGAGTGTTGTCCTCAGATTTGACCTCAGGTCAACGGTTTAGCCTCCAGAGGGCAAAAACTCTAAAAAGCCGTTATAACGAAAAAGGTTTTTCGGCGATAACTTTTGATTCAAGAGAGCCACGACATTACTTTTGGTAGCATCGTGTTCCTCTCGTCGAGACGCGTCGAATGACCTATTTATTGACCTTCAAAAGTCATTTTGAAAAATTTACCTCCGGTCAAGGTCATGACTTGACCGGAGAGGGTCATGTTGCAATCAGTCGATCCGTATCGCTGAGCTGAACACATCTGACGTGTTTTCACCGCTCTAGCACGTCTCTATCAAAAGTCATGGCCAAAAAAAATTGTTGGTGACCGTTCATGACCTGAGATGACATGGGGGGGGGGAGGGGCATACAGAGGGGTCACCTGTGCATTTTTCCGATTCAGTGTGTCATGTTTACCTATGAACCGATGTTTGAGAACGTTTTGAACGACATTCGTCCAAAAGAGGTGCATTTTAATTGTATCTTATTGACTTATAATGGAGAGAAGAGGTCGTAAAATTCACTTGATCTTAGGTCACATATATCGAAAATCCGAGATAAAAATTTAATGCAAACTGTTACTGATATCAATTGCTAAAAGTCTCAAAGCGATTGCACGGTCGGTGTAGCTATAGCGAGCCTTAGAAATTTTCTGAGGTAAGATCACTTGACGTGACCTTGTGACCTGACCTTGAACGACCCGGGTCTGAAAATTTCACAACATGTGCGGAAATGATGTATGAACAGATGTGAACGCCGCCGTTTTTAAGATATTCGCAAAAAAACCTGAGGCCCCCCCCCCCCCAGCACGGCGCGGGTTTTAAGCATCTTTTTTGTTTTGTCAGAATGGGTGCCGACGGTCAAATGAGATGGCGAACACCGAGAGCCCACCTGAGTAAGCTACAGTCATCAAAGCCATTAATATGCCGGTGACTAATCAGAGATCATTGATCAGTAGGTATGCTTTGATCAGCGTTCACTGCCGTATTTGTATTTGAATAGGCTCTCGCATGCTGACTGCGGATTTCCTGACTGCGGAAAGAGTCTGTTTCAGGCATTAGAAACGGCGTCGCGAAATTCGACGGCAAAGTCACACGTAGCTAGAAATTAAGTAATACACAGCATGCTGAGCTCATGATGACTTTTCGCCCAGAAACATCAACAACCTCAGATTACACAGCCATCATCCAATTCGGTGAAGGCTATCAGAACGATGGCAGAGTAGCCGGTGAGATCCGATGATTGCCAAATAGCGATGGGAAGCAGCTGCTTGATGGCACAACATGTGAAGGGAAATATAGTGGTTGATATAAAATGCACTCGGACGATTTTCTGTTGGTATTTAGAGGGTAGATTGTGATCAAAACCTGATGGACCTACATCTCACTAATGGAATGTGTCAGGCTTCAGCATATTTGCTGAGTTGTGGCGGGTCCATTGTCATAAAAGGTAAATCGGAGATTCTAAAAGAGCATATCTCCTTACGCTATTGCAAAAGTAATTCAAAATGCACCAGAAGGGCACCATCTTTTGGACAAGCTTAAACACATCCCCAAGTCATGCAAGACGTAACACTCATATCACAGACGCCGCTTGGTGAGATTTAGCGACGAAAAATCGGTAACAGGTTAAAAATTCATAGAACGGTTTGAAATATGTCAGATGCATTAATCAATATTCCTGTTAAAACCAGCACTATTCAGGCATTTAATTTATCAGCAGTTACAACGTATCGGGACGAATGACTACCTCCCACACTGATCCATTGAAAGGTCACATACATCTGACAATTTAATATTTTTCATCATATGCCTAATATATTTTTACCGATGATTAGTTCGTTTTACTCAAAATCCAACTTTCAGCTTTAAGTGGAGAGTCTACGATGGCGTCCTATATAAATTATAAGGCATGAGCTAGAATACTCGTATATCTATGTTTCTGTTTGTATACACCAAGCATATCTATACATGGGAAAACCCTATATAACTGAACGGCCTCTCTGCCTGCTATCTTGGCGGCTGTGACACCTGAATCGGCAGCCTATATGTCACCGCGCGTCGGACTATCAGTGCGCAGCAGACCCGTTCTGGGGACGGCGCTCCGCCCCTGCCCTCCCAATTCTTGGGACGCCGCTCCGCCGCAGACCCTCCCTTCTATGTACATATAGGACGGCGTCGAATGATAAATGAATGCGTTAGTGTTAACTTATTCGCCAGCACCAGCGGGAAAGGCCATAGGTAAAATCTTTAGTTTTCATTTCATATGCAAATTTTACCGAAGATATGTCCGAAAGTTTCAAATAAGATGACCTACACTGACACTCACCATTAGCTGTTAGGTGCCATGCAGAATACCTGCTCATGGAAGTTGGAGTGCAGTTGAGGCTACCTTGTTGATCAACTTGTTGAGCTTTTAAGGCCCTCGTAAAAATTTCGAAGAGGAACCAACAAGGTCATAAGAAAGGTATGATATTGGGTTTACGATGATATGCGCATTGAACAACTGTTATCTTGATTCTCTGTTGCAAACAACAATATTCACTTCTATATTAAACCACGAGCAGGAGCAAAAATACGTTAAAGGTAGTGTGCCAGCTTTCCTGGACCATATGGAGTTAATGACCCGGATAAGGCGAACCGGATTTTTAGAGCTTATCCATACCTTCAAAACTCATGGAAACGTCTTAAATTCTTCAAATTTTGAGTACCCCAGTGCGAAATTCGCCCCGATGGGTTGTTGGTCGTACCCCAACCACATTTCACACCACTATGAACAATAAATGCACACACAAAAATCGCTATTACCGATAGGCTCATCCAATCAAGTTTCGATAAACACGTTCATCATCATCTCCTGCGGTTTCGAACACGCCTGTTAGGTGGCTTCTGCTCATACTTTGTGGTGCGGTGGTGGTGCGTCGGGCCGCGCGCTCTGACTTCGGCCAAGAAAAATGCGTCAGCTGATCATTGTCATTTCTGCCACTTTCGTGTGGTGAGATGGGGTCATAACTTAAGAGACGGCTGTTTCATATCAATTATTTTACATAAAATCATATTTCAAACCACAAATTAATGTTCGACAGCCAAATTAAAGAAACAGCACCAATACAGGCTTACAGTTTAAGTTCGACATTGTGTTGTCTACGATTAGACAGCTGATAACTCATTCCCGTTCGTCGTAACTCTATAATGACCTTTGCTTATTGTCACATGTGCGCCGCATTCACGATTGTTGCCGACGCCTGTTTGCAAGTCAGCCCACTACAGTTATTATACATATCGAAAAGCCGATAAACTTTTAAGCGAAAAAAGCACTATTCCAGGCCCATTTTGGATTTTTTTTGCGATATAATAGGTAAAAACAGAAGCTACTTATCATAGGAAAAATAAAATGGGAAATCATTGGAAGGTGGCACAATACTTTTAATCGTCAAGCTAAATTGAAAGATGTCAGACACGTCAACTAATGAAGAATGCCACTTTTCTAGCATTTCGGGCGCCTTTAGCTCGTAACATATTGCTGGAACACTTGATGTTTAGCATTTGACGATAGGTATTTTCTAATAAAGTAACTCCGGGAAGAAAGGCTAGAGTACTTCCTAGGATCGGCAATCGACAGTTCACAAGCTACGAGCACTTCCACGGCCGATAATACATGGAAGAGGCTTAGCCAGCCTCTCATCTCGGCATTATTCTCTCGGGTGGAAAATGCTGCCGACTTTCTCGGCCGCCGCGGCCGGCGCCGGACCACGTAATTCTCCCATACGGCACATCCTTCAGCGCCCATCCAGTCGTGAAATGGGACTGGGGTGGCGGCGATTCGGCGCGCGCGCCGCTCTGCAGTCACGGCCAACTGACGCGTCCCACATCCCACGGCAGTGGAGCGGCGCAGCGGGCCGGCGCGGCCGCCGTATCGCGCTGGCCACCTGTCGCTACTGGGACACGCGCCGGCCGAGAGTGCTACCTTCTGAGTGGGGCGTCACTTGGCCGGGCTGGACCGGGGCGGGACGGGACGAGATGGGACGGGACGCGACGCCATGCTGGGTTGTGGGAGACGAAGAGGGAGGTGTTTACGGGGGAGTTTCTGAACTCTGGTCGTCAGTCTATGCATCTCGAGCAGTCACCGGTCCCGGACAGAGTATAACCAGGCCGTGTTGCGCCGTCAACCTCAGCCTGATGGTCATGATATACTCCTGACAGTCGTGACGATCTCCTCGGCACGGACACTACAGTTTCAGCCTGACAGTCTGCGGGGCCCCGTCCTGACAGTTCCAGTCTGAAAGTGCGAAAGTCTGTGCGGACCAGTCCTTTCAGTTTCAGACCGACGGTCTCCGCAGTCCTACCCTGCCATTTTATCACTCCGCAATGTCTGTGACGTCATCGGAGCTGACGGAGCCGGTTGGCTCCGTGTGTTACATCGGACCGCGGAGTGGCGATATCATCCTGTCAGAGCGCGACGGGAGCTACTTGTCAGACGCCTAATTTTGTACTCCAGTCGATAGCTAGTTAACCCGCGCCCCACTGGGGGGGGGGCTATTTATAGCCCCCCCTCCCGTTTTTCTGCAATAACTTCCAAACCGCTTGACGTATCAACGCCAAACTTTCAGCACCTTCGGCTGCATCAATTTGACACCTTGTGTCAAAATTTGAACTTCGTACCTACCATAGGTCGGCCGGAAATGACGTCAGAGTGACGTCATGTTCGGCCGATTTCGACGCAAAACATTGAACCACGGCAATCGCTCCCAAGAGCTCAGTTTTTAAGCTAGATCCAATTTCTTTGCATGAGCGGACTCAAAATAGACTGCGCTATCAAACTGCTATCTCGGATTTTCGAAATTTTGAAAATTTCGAAAATTTTATATAACAAAATTCAAAATTTATATTTTTACATTTTTTTCAAAAACTTTTTGACTTTTCGAAAAAACCGGAACATATGTGATAGAACGCATTATTATGACTAAGTCTAGCAAGTTTTAGCTAAATATCTTCAAAAATGGCCAAGTTATACGCATTATTGCAAAAAATTAACAATTATTAATTTTTCAAATCAATTTTTCAGCACGAATTTGACATCGAACGTCAATATAAATAGCACCATCGTGTTCCTGAGCTCAAACTGCATCCAATAGACATCTTTTTTATTGAAAAATTATAACTTCAAAATTTGCCCTTTTTTGACCTGAAAGTGACCTGACCTGAGCTAAATTTGACTCAAAATGACCTCGAATGACACAGACGACATCAAATTCGAAATGTTTGGCCTAAATGGACCATAAAACATGTGTCACGTGACCGACGGATGATATAATATTTTCATGACCTGTGATGACCTGACCTTGACCTGAAAATCAAAGTACAAGTTTGGTACCCTCAGAGTATCTAGAGCATCTGTTCACGAGTGTGTGAACCAAAAATGAGCCTGTTCTGACTTGTAAGACGGCGGCCAGAGCCCAAAACGTGAAGAAGCCAAAATGCTAATAATTTTTACTTTGACCTGACCTGTGACGTCATCGGTGACCTCGAGGTCAATGAAATTAGGTTTCGCTCGACAGTTTTTCCGGGGCTATCAGACGCTGTTTGAATTTTGACGATCGGCCCAGTAGTTTCGGAGTTAGGAGGGGGGGCTATGAATAGCCCCCCCCCCCAGTAGGGCGTGTTATACGCAGACCCCAGTGGGGCGCGGGTTAAATAAATAATTAAATACTTATCCTTAAATAAATAAACATAAAAGGATGAATATTCGTTGCCCTGGCAGTCTTTACTAACACGCTGTTGTAGCAGGCGAGTGCCAGTGGACCGTCGAATGTAGAGGGCGGGACACCGGTCATTGCGCTCACCTGTACTACACAGGAAGATAGCCAGCATAGTGGCGGCGGCGGCGGCGGCGGCGGGCACATCGGACGGCCGAGCCATGCTGCACCGTCGCTAGGACCCTCCTGAAAAGAGCCGCCGCTCATCAATGCTAATGTATGGATAGGGCGGACGACACAGCGATCCTACACCGGTGAGAAACCAGTCCCAAGAGGGGTGGGCGACCGAGAGCCTGATAGAGTTATTATGGTCCTGGAATTAACACTTCAAGGCTCTTGAGATACCTGCCTCGTTGTAGCAGCGCTTAAATCTACATATGTAAGTGTGCGTGCTGTGCCTTTGTTGAATCAATCTACTTATCCTATTCATCTCTCTCTCTCTCTCTCTCTCACTCGCTCTTACTCTTTCTCGCTCTGTCTTCCTCTTTCTTTAAATGTTTGCCTACATAGTTTCATTAACAAATATTATTTGCCAGTCAAACAGTATTGGTAAAAAGCAAAATGTGGCATTTATCGCATCATCGTCTGTTTGTCTTTGGGTCAACGGAGTCCAAGCTTAGATAAACTAAATAAAAATGGGACTTAAATTAACCGCAATATCGGTAAATGCCAGGCAAGTATCGGGCAAACTAGGTCCTGACAAGGATAGTTGCCGTATCATGTATGTAATTGGAAGGGGATCTGAAATTCGACGAGTATCTCTGTATTAGCTTAGATCAGGCTTGTCTTGCAATTGCTCGAATCCTATAGACATATCAATATGGGTAAAAAACGCATGGATAATTTTCAGTTGATAGGATTTAGAAGGCCCACACCGTCAACTCAAAAGACGTTTGATACAATAACTTGACTTGACTTTTCAAAGCAAACCGAAAAGTAATGGTTGAATGCTTTGCTAATTGCTATACATAAATGATGATTGATTTGATGATGTTTACAACGCACGTAGTCACCGACAAGAGAAAACGCGTTCACATCACAGAGGCAGGTCAGCATATTGATCGGTTGTATCTTCGTGCTATGATCGAACAACGAGACTGCAATCCCACTCCACCAAATAATTAGTCAGGCGTGCTTTCTGAGCAGCTTGTAGTTCCTCATCTCGAGTATTCATATTCACTTCAGCAGACACTCCACAACAGAGTGGCTATTACGTGTCCATTGTCAATCAATAAAACGGTGTACCGTGCCACAGCCGATGTGTCACAGCGCGCCACTCGCTCGTCATCAAACCCTATGCTGCTAAATTTGCCGGCGCGCGGCGGAGGCCGCTGTTACTCGCTGAAATGCATGAAGAGGTAATTTGATAAAGCTATTAGCGCGTCATGCCTACCACACCAGTGAAAATCGATAAGCTCGTTAGGATAAAAATAGACATTCCACAGCACGACTATCCCATCCATTATCGTTTAAGGTCACGATGGCTGGTAACAAGAGGCTCAGAGAATTGCAGTGCAATAGGCAGCCGCCTGGCTGTACACCCGTACTGCACAGTGCACGCCGGTGACAGTATCGGTGAAACCGGGCCATGTCCTGGAAATGTCACCTGGCTTTGTTTGCCCATAGCCACCGACTAATTTAGCGGCTAAACTGGACGCCGGCGCGGGCAGCACTGAGCACATCCTGGCACGCTGGACTGTGGACACTGACAGGTGTGAGGGGCAGGGGGGCGGGGATGACCGCCGGTCGCGGGGTCACAGGGGTGACAGGTCACCACGGCCGCACCATTCCATCTATAGCCGCCACAAGGACACAAAGTGCCCCGATGTCGCCCGGATGAGCGCAAAACTCGCCTCTGGGTCGACAGCAAAACAAATTTGATTACATCGTACCAGCAACCCTGCGGGTGCCTTCTAATCTCAGGTTTGATGCGCCAGCAATATCCGTAAGCGTAGCTCAGGTTTGCTAAAAAAAAAAACAAGTATTTTGTGAGAATGCAGGCAAGAAAGAGCTATGGAGTGGAACTTCTCTCGTTTCGCTGCGCTGGGGTAGAGCCACCATCACACGAATGGCGTCTCGGCAGCGGGATCAGGTGGCCAAGTTGTAATAATTACGCACGCTTATTTCATTTCCGTCCGAGTTCGGTCTCAGAAAGTTTATTGTCGGGCGACTCAGCTCTGCTGACGGGACCGGGGTGCCACTACTGCTACTCAGGATGGTCGCCAGTCGACATGCAAGTCCAACCCCTCAATCCAGCGCCAACCCCGGAATGCGTCTTTGGAGTCCATCAACTCAATTATTATTCCAATCAATTGACTATATGGCATACACTGAGGACTGTGTAGTAACATTTTCATTAAAAATGGATTATACATTTCCTTTAACCTTTTATTCATAAAACAGCGTTTGCTTGTGACACTTGGTTCATGAAAGTACCCGAACAAAAACGCATACAAATTCCGTTTAATGGCAACCCACCTTCATAGCTGCAAAACACACATAACTAAGGATCTCCTCTGGACTCTGGTCCTCCATTTTTCATGCATCGTAAGACATGCATAGTATGTGTGGGTTTAGTTCCACTCACTAAACTAGTCCATTTGGAATTCGTTCCTGAAAAGACTGGCCTTTGGATCAATGGTCGCCGAAGTCGACCCGAATTAGCTGCAGTGTAATTCATCGATTCCGTACGCCTAAAGTGGCGACAAGCTATCACTTTGAGCAAGGTGACCGTGTCTCGGATTTCCGAGTCTTTGACTTTCGAGTCTTTTGGCCCTGTCTCTATGTTTCCCGATCTTCAGTTCCCGGTCTCAAAGTTACAGCGTCCGATTCCCTTGTCTTTGAACGTGACGTGGTTTCCCCTGTTTCTTTTGTGACTGGGCCTCTAATCACTGTGTCTCCGGCCCTATATCCGTACCTCTGGTAACCGAGTAGCGTCCCCTAGTCCCCTCTCTCTCACCTCCTGCCTCTCCCCGCGGAGCGGTCACAGCCTGCATACCAATGCAGCGGCACGTCGGCACCCGACCACGTCGGCCGGTTAAGCTCAGCCGACAGCCGCCAAACAACCTGATGGCTTTTCAGTGTAGGCCGGCACTGGAGCCAAACTGGGCTGCCCGATTGGCGCCTTTACTGTCCAGTCTACCGGACTGACCGAATATTGACAAACGCTCCGCCAGGGAAATCCATAATGGCTGGTAGCTGCCGCGACGCACCACACACGTGTGGGATTAATTTGATAGGTAGCTGTTCGATGACAGCGGGTCCGATATCGGCCGCTCCTGTTGACCCGTGGGACGACGGTCAGAACGGACGCGACCCACGGGATCGTTCTGAGTTCCGAGTATCTGGAGCCTGCCTCTCTGTTTCCCGGTCTCCATTTCTTATCTCCCAGCCACCGCTCCCGTCTTTCTAAGGATGAGGTGGATCATTACATAATTACATATTATTACTACGCCTCTAATCACTCTGCGTCCGGTCCCCATCGCTGGCTATACGCACGGGCATCATGATATCATCCTAGACATCAGAGCTGACTGCTGACCGTGACTTCAGTCAGTTCCGTCCGACGCTGTCTGACGGTCACAACTGAAGTGCTGGTGCCGGGTGTGCGCGCCGATTTTCTCAGACTGATCGATCGAGGCCGACGTGAAAGCAGAACTCCGCTGCTTGATGTAACGGAGCGAACACTCGGAGCAGTGAGTATGAGAGCCGAACGAACGCACAGATACTGTACGCCAGCTCTGTTTACTCTTTGGACTGAGCTCTACAGTGCCTAAACTGAAAAAGCATGAAAAACTCATTGCTTTGAATGGGCTGCCTTAACAAACATGATGTTATCGCCATATTTCACCAGCATGTATCTGAGTGGAGCCAATACAAGAGTATCTATCCGTACGTATATGCGACTATAATTAACATATATAGTAATTAATTATAGTATATTAATTATAGTATATAATTATAGTAATTAATCAGAAAGCGACGAACTCCTGCCTGACGGCCAATACACAGGGGATATGTCGAGACAGACTGTGCCGATATTACGCTAGAAATAAAACAGGATGCGGCTGCCTGGCGATGACAATGGGACCGTATTAGAGCCGGCGATAATCACGGAACATTAGTGTCGGGGCAGACTGCGGCGGGGCAGACTGCGGCGACCCCTAGGATGAACAACTAGGGAGAACAACATTCGAAAGATGGCAGCACTAGACGAGATAATCAGGCAATACTTTAATATTAAAGGTAGTGTGCCACCTTTGAAAGATTTCCCATTTTATTTTTCCTAGGATAAGAAGCTTCTGTTTTTACCTAATATCGCAAAAAAATCAAAAATGGGCCTGGAATAGTGCCTTTTTCGCCTAAAAGTTTATCGGTTTTTAGATATGTATAACAACTGTAGTGGGCTCACCTGCAAACAGGCGTCGGCAACAATCGCGAATGCAGCGCACTTGTGACAATAAGCAAAGGTCATTATAGTGTTACGACCATACGACGTACGGGAATGAGTTATCAGCTGTCTAATCGTAGACAACACAATGTCGAGCCTTAAACTGTAAGCCCGTATTGGTATTGTTTCTTTTATTTGGCTGTCGAACATTATTTATGGTTTGAAATATGATTTTATGTAAAATAATTGATATGAAAAAGCCGTCTCATAAGTTATGACCCCATTTCACCACACGCAAGTGGCAGAAATGACAATGATCAGCTGACGCATTTTTCTTGGCCGAAGTCAGAGCGCGCAGCCCGACGCACCACCACCGCATCACAAGGTATGAGCAGAAGCCGCGCCCAAAGCCAGGGCCCCGGTAACGTGAGGTAGCCGAGTCGGGGCAGCGTGCGCTGACCCAAGCCGGGGCCGCAGCTTTGGGCGCGGTCTACGGCATCCCCGCGGGCAGCCCCGGGCTATCACATGACACCGGGAGGACGCGCGGCTCCGGCTTGGGTCAGCGCACGCTGCCCTGACTCGGCTACCTCACGTTACCGGGGCCCTGGCTTTGGGCGTTGTTGTGTTATGGTCCAACCCCCGCACGGCTGCTGGCCGCGCCTGCGCGCGCCCCTGCCGCCGCCACCGCTGGCCGCCCCGGCTACATGCCTGTGAGCGCCTCTGCCGCCGCCAGCTGACTGCGCGCCGAGCGGCAGAGCTGGCGCGGGCGACGAGGCGCGGCGCTCGCCATACTTGTTTCTCTTTTGGACACTCTTTCGGCCTGAACGTATCGCGGTATAATAAATCGCGTTTTCCATTGATTGTGTGCTCTTTCACTTGAAACGAACCAAAACATAACATGGCGCGGTCGGTTTTGTAATTACGTGACTGAGCAGCTTACAGCGCGATGAAGAAAACTTTGATTCAAGAACTGACGGCGCTGCTGGAGAGGCAGACGGAGAGAGCCGCCGAGGCCGACAAGCGCCTGGAGCGTTTGGAGAGGCTGCTGTACAGAGAGCCCTCCGCGGGGACCGGAACGGGCACGACGGCCGGAGTGTCAGAGTCGGGGGCTGAGCGAGGCGCTGATGAATCCGTTGGACCAGCTGCCGCCGCCCGCCGGACTGTCTGCCTGCCGGCGTCGGCGACTCCGGCCCCGCACCTGAAGTCGACCTCGACGTGCAAAGCCCGTGTCGAGTGCAGTGTGCGCGACAGTGAGACAAGAGCGGTGAGCAGGCTGGAGGACTCTGAGCCGACGCTCAGACACGCCGTGACAGTGGGGGAAACGTGGAGTGCCCATGCCACGTGCCAAGACCTCTGCGGCACCAAGGGACATTTCGTGGCCCACCTGCCGGCCTACAAGAGGGGCCGCAGGCGGCCGAGTGTCGCCCATGCCGCCGCCGAAACATCTCGTCAGTTTCTTGAGCGTTGCCCTACCTGTGGTCGTCGCCAGCACGCCGGCGGAGACACGTGTCGCGCCGCTGGCGCCATCTGTCGTGCGTGTGGCGAACCAGGACATTTTGAGGTGGTATGCCACCAGAGGGCGAGCACCACGGCCGATCGTCCAGTGGCGACATCTGCAGTGACGAGAGTACGAGACTCTCCGGGGGTGGCGCTAGTAGCGGTAGCCGCCGGCACCGCCGTGTCACCGCCGCCGGCGGACACGGGCCCAGCCGGGCACACTGCGCTGCAGCCCACGGAGCTGAGTGACGCTGCTGACGTCCACGGAGCCTCGCCGCCGCCGGCGGGGGGCTGGCCAACGCAGACAACGGACAGCAATGAAGCCCCGGACAACGCCGTGTCACCGCCGCCGGCGGACACGGGCCGAATCGGATGTGCTGCGGAGCAGCCCACAGAGCCGGACGGAGCTACGGGCGCCTACGGAGCCTCGCCGCCGCCGGCGGGAGGCATTCCAACGTGCAGCACGGACGGAGTGCACGGAGCCTCGCCGCCGCCGGCGGGAGGCCCATCGGTAGCCACCGGCGCCGCCGTGTCGGTGCCGCCGGCAGACACGGGCCGAGGAGCCGGCCGTACCGCGGCGCAGCCCACCGAGCCGGCTGGCGCGCGCGGAGCCTGCCCGCCGCCGGCGGGAGGCTGGCCAGCACAGACCATGGAGGCAGCCCCCGGCGTGTCACCGCCGCAGGCGGACACGGACCGAGCTGGATGTACCGCGGCGCAGCCTACAGAGCCGACTGACGCCCACGGAGCTTCGCCGTCGCTGACGGGAAGCCTTCCCACGCGGACCAGCCATGGAAACGAAGCCGCTGGTGACGCCGTGTTGCCGCCGCCGGCGGACACGGGCCAACCCGGGGCCACTGCGGTGCAGCCTGCAGGCCCGGATGCAGCGGCTGTAGCTTACGGAGCCTCGCCGCCGCCGGCGGGAGGCCTACAAACGCTGAGCACGGGCCGAGGTGCAGCTGCCGGCCCCGCCGTGTCACCGCCGACGGCGGACACTGGCCAGATTGGGTGCACCGCAGCGCAGTCTACCAGGCCGGCTGCCGCCTACGGAGCCTCGCCGCCGCCGGCGGGAGGCCTACCCACGCGGACCAGGGACGGAGGTACAGCCGCCGGCTACGCCGTGTCGCCGCTGCCGGGGGACACCAGCCAAGCCGACTGTTGTGCGGCACAGCCCACCGAGCTGAGTAAGACTACTGACGTCTACGGAGCCTCGCCGCCGCCGGCGGGAGGCATGCCAACTCGAAGCACGGATGGAGGCCCAGCCGCCAGCACCGCCGAGTCGCCGCCGCCGGCGGGCACCGGCCAAGCCGGCTGTAGTCATGCGGCGCAGCCTACCGAGCTGGCTGACGCCTACGGAGCCTCGCCGCCGCCGGCGGGAGGCCTGCCAGTACGGAGTGGGGACGGAGACCCGCCCGAACAAATGGTAGCGGCTCACGCCGCCGCGCAGCTCCTCCATACGCCGCAGGGATGCGTGTCCGCCGGTGACAAGTCCGACCGGCGCGGTGACACGAACCTCGGTGACACCACCCTCCACTCGGTCGAGGTGGTGGATGACGTGCTCGGTCCGACCGTCGATGACGAGGTGTGGGAGGACGCTGAGGACCCGCTTCACGCAGCTGCCGTCGCAGCTATGCTCGCTGAGCGGGATACGGAGTGCGACTCGCGTCTGCCGCCGCTCGTGGCCCCGAGTCCAGGGGTGACCAGAGCCGCCGCTGACCGCGACCCGTGGCCGCCACCGACACCGGAGCGACGCCTGCCGCGGACCTCCCCGTGCGACGGCGGGCGCGTCCGCTGCAAGAAGCGCCCGAGACGCCGCGGAAGAGAGCGCAGGCGCCGCCGTTTGCACCGCGCTGCGGTGGCCTTGTGCGCCCGGACCCCGGAGGGTCCGCTGTGGCGCTTTGGAGTGAAGACGATGTGATCGTCTTGGGGGGGAGGTGTTGTGTTATGGTCCAACCCCCGCACGGCTGCTGGCCGCGCCTGCGCGCGCCCCTGCCGCCGCCACCGCTGGCCGCCCCGGCTACATGCCTGTGAGCGCCTCTGCCGCCGCCAGCTGACTGCGCGCCGAGCGGCAGAGCTGGCGCGGGCGACGAGGCGCGGCGCTCGCCATACTTGTTTCTCTTTTGGACACTCTTTCGGCCTGAACGTATCGCGGTATAATAAATCGCGTTTTCCATTGATTGTGTGCTCTTTCACTTGAAACGAACCAAAACATAACAGGCGTGGTCTACCGCACCACCTAACAGGCGTGTTCGAAACCGCAGGAGCTGATGATGAACGGGTTTATCGAAACTTGATTGGATGAGCATATCGGTAATAGCGATTTCAGTGTGTGCATTTATTGTTCATAGTGGTGTGAAATGTGGTTGGGGTACGACCGACAACCCGTCGGGGCGAATTTCGCACTGGGGTACTCAAAATTTGAAGAATTTAAAACGTTTCCATGAGTTTTGAAGGTATGGATAAGTTCTAAAAATCCGGTTCTCCTTATCTGGGCCATTAACTCCATACGGTCCAGGAAAGCTGGCACACTACCTTTAATGGGAAAGAAATAATGCCAATGTTTGCCCTCACCAAGCATGTTACCACGACAATGGAAGAATGTAGTGTAGTACCCCTCCCCGGGCCCGCCGCGGGCTGGCAGCGGGCGGCGGCCGGAGCCGGTCCGACCTTTGGCCGGCCGGGTCAGGTAACCGGGACGGCCGCGCCGCGGCGCCGCGCCGGGGCCGGCCGGGAGACGGAGTCGGGTGCCCGCCGGCGAGCCGTCGGCAAGGGCGCGGGGCACATTAGTCGAGTTGAATGTTCACTGTTCAGTCTTGAGTGCGAGTGATGTATGTGTGAATCGATATGTGAGCAGCAAAATCCAACAAGAAAACAAAATCCGTGAAAGAAAGCCAACGCTGGCAAACATCACCACCATAGTCTTCCTACGCCGAACGGGTTCCACACCAACGTGCATCAGCGAGAGTAAAACTAGGATCCCACTGTGGTCGCGATGGCCCCTCGCCGGCGAAAAACTGCAGGTATGTTAGTGGACATTCCCTGCTACATAGCTAGGTCTGTCGACGGCTTTCACCGCGTGCATGGGGAGATTACCCCCCCCCCCCCCGGCGCCGGGCGCCATTTTGTCTCGCCCGTTCCTCGCCGCGTCCCATAACACGCCGGTGCGTCTTTCAGCTACGCAAGAAGGAATCAGGCCCATGTCGTCCCCTATCTCCCTGTGTGTCCAAGTGCACAGATGACGTCACACGAAGGGGCGGAGTCGGGGGCGGAGCCTGGCGCAACGGCCGCCATATTTGAATTTGTTTCATTAAAATGTATTCTATATTTTGGATTTCAGTCAATTGTTATCGATAGTCTTATGAACGGTTAGCTGTAATAAAAGTGATTTATCAAGAAAAAACATATATTCTGCTTGCAATTTCAATTAAAGTACGACCCGCGCCTAGATTCGAACGCACGACCTTTGGATTACGGCGCAAGCATCCTAACCACTACACTACCGCGGCGGCGTGGCGGCCGGCGGAAGGGAGGCTGCGGAGGCATGGGGGCTTTTTTACGCATTTTTGGAAAAACTAATGGGTTTAGTGAAAAACACTTCGTAGATAATTCGAAGAAAAATGTCTCGGCTTTCCGATGATGCCCTTAGTTTTGTGCTAGCTTTAGCAGAGTTTGTTCTAGAGCGCTTCAAAAATCGCCCATTTGCATAGGACTTAAACGGGACTTCAAGACTTGCCCCCAGATGACGTCACGAGCTGACGTCACGATCAGGTAGAATCGCCGGACGACCCTACCTGGTATATAGCGCTATCTACATCAGCTGCCCCGCATGACACTAATGACAATGAACAGCGGCGTTACCGTTGGATAAGCTCACAGCAGGGGAATCCGCAATGGGTCGACAAAAAATTGCACCCTCATGTTTCATTTTTTGCTTAAAATTGGTCTAATGGGTTGTGATGGTTGGGAAACCCAGCTGTGGCAAGGCTGTTTTTTCTTCGAACAACGGTTTCCGAGATATAGCCTCGGGCAATTCCTGGAGGTCACGCTGCAACCCTATGTTTGGCGGCTTATAACTCAGAAACAATTAGTTTTCTATGATGAAAACTTTATACGGTTCAACTTGCAATTAGCCAACAAATATTTTGGCTATCTCGGATTTTACATTTTTGAAAATTTTGATCACGTGACCTCTTGACCTATTTTTCGACCTATTATATGACCTATTTTATGACCCTGATATTTTCCCCACTGAAAGTTGCAATTATGCCTGATGACGATTTAAGCCTTATCGATTGCCATTCATATGCGATAATAAAACAGTGGCTTTTGGCCTGCGTTGACCTCAGGTCAGGTCATTTTTATGACCTGCCCATTACTACGAGCGGGAGCGACAGCGAGCTCTCGAGAACAAAGCAAGATAGCGACAAGCGGTAAACGGCACAGGATACACACAGATAATGTCTACAATTACAAAGGTCATTTTCAGGCCAGGACAAAGATGACGTCACAGGGGTAAAAAAGTCAAAATAGCGGCACTACATATATATGAAGTTTTTCTCGAATAACTTTCGACGTATCCCAGCTACGAATAAGCTAATAGCACCATCGTGATCCTCTCGTCGATACGCATCGAAACTTATATGTATAAGTTGACCTCGAAAGGTCAAGGTCAAAGTTGACCTTAGGTCACGTGACCTCAGGGTCATCATATATATCATTCGATGCATCTAGACGAGCTGAACACAATGAGCCCATCCGCGTGGCTGTATCTTGAACCTGTAAGGAGAGTACCCGCGCCGGGCCGGTGCTCCGAGACTTCCGCGCCGGGCCGGGGGGGGGGGGGTCTGAACACCCTCCCTTCTAACTCGGTTCCTGGGCCACGTAGTGACACGCGGTAAGCGGCAATCGAAAGAACGTCCAAAATATGGACGAAAACACTTGGGTCGTCAGGGCAAAGGTCAGGTCACCAAAGGTCACCAAAGGTAAAATGTTGACTATTTCAAAATTTTGGAAACTGCCGGCGGCTATCTCGGGAACCGATAGAGCTACAGCGCCGCAGAAAAGCGCATTTGATAGCCCATTCTGAGTGTTGCTGAGTGTTGACCATTCTGAGTGTTGCTCTCAGATTTGACCTCAGGTCAACGGTTTAGCCTCCAGAGGGCAAAAACTCTAAAACTACCCGTTTTCACGAAAAGTGTTTTTTTTTGCAATTACTTTTGACCCAAACGAGTCATGACATTACTTTTGCCAGCATCGTGTTCCTCTCGTCGAGACGCGTCGAATGAACTATAATTTGACCTTGAAAGATCAACTTGAAAATTTGACCTCAGGTCAAGGTCATGACCTGACCGGAAAAGGTCATGTTGCATATCAGTCGATCCATAACGTCGAGCCGAACACATCTAAGGCATTTTCAGCGCTCTAGCACGCCTCTATCAGAAGTTATTAGCGAAAAACTGCCAAATTCTGTTCGTGACCTGAGATGACCTCGGGGACATAACGAGGGGTCACAGTTGCCATTTTCCGGTTCAGTGTGTCAATTTTACCTACATCTCGATGTATTGAGAGTGTCTAGAATAGCGTTCGTCGTATAATAATGGAGATATAATAATAATAATGGAGAGACCGCAAAATTGACCTGACCTTAGGTCACCGATATCAAAATTCCGAGATGAACATTTTATAGATAATGATGCTCTTATCAATCGCTGAAAGTGTCAAGGCAATCGATCAATTGGTGTAGCTATGACGAGCATTCTTATTTTCTCTGAGGTGAGGTCACTTGGCGTGACCTGGTGACCTGACCTAAGGCGACCTGGGTCTGAAATTTTCACAACATGTGCGGAAAAGATGCACGAACAGGTGGGCTTTGAGCTATCTGCGAAAAAACGCAGGGCGCAGAGTGTTCAAACACCCCCGGCCCGGCGCGGGTTAATAGCAAAAAACCTTTGGTGACCTTCAATGTCGTCATATGACCTTACAGTTGCCCAAGAGCAAAAAAAGGTCTCAAGATAGTCAAAGTTGATCGTATATGAAGTCACTCATGGTATATTAGGCAATCCCGGCACGTTTTAGTGTAAAAATAAGGTAGCTGATTTTTCCCCAATTGACTTTTAATGGGGTGGTCAAGAAATTGACCTAACCTTAGGTCATCGATATCGAGGTTCAAAGTAAACTGGCGCTAGGCCAAAGAAAACACAATGTTGCCTGTTCCACGTCGCTTCGATCAAAAGGTACAGCCAAAAAAAGAAAATTATTGTCGTTTGTTCAACGGGTGACCTCGGATGACCTTTCAGCGGGTCACTGATGCAAAGCCGCACCAGTGCCATCAATAACAGCCTAACTCAACATGATTCAAAAGTATTTGAACCGGTCAGATGCGTTTCGGTGGTAGCCGATAATTCTGCCACTGGCTTATAAAGGACAGGTCACAAAAATGACCTGACCTGAGGTCAGCGCTGGCCGAAAGCCACTTTTATTATCGCGTATGAATTGCAATTGATAAGGCTTTAATCGCCATCAGACAAAATACCAACTTTCAGTGGGGGATAATATCAAGGCCACTCTTCGAAAAAGAGGTCAAGAGGTCACGTGATCAAAATTTTCAAAAATTTAAAATCCGAGATAGACAAAATATTTGTTGGTCAATTGCGAGTTGAACCATATAAAGTTTTATCATAGAAAACCAACAGTTTGAGTTATAGGCCGCGAAACATAGGGTTGCAGCGTGACCTCCAGGAATTGCCCGAGGCTATATCTCGGAAACCGTTATTCAAAGAAAAAAATCCTTGCCACAGCTGGCTTCCCCGCCCATCACAACCCTTAGACCAATTTTCAGCAAAAAATAAAATATGAGGGTGCGAGGCACTTGTCGATTTGTCGCAGAACGCCTCAGCAGCGGCAGTGGAGGTTTGCTGCACCCCTCCTTCACCAGACTTGGCGGAGGAGGGTAAGGACTGTATTTTTGGGGGTAAAATACTCTCGCCGTTTCGCAACTAATTGAGACGCAACTTCGCGAAAAAAAGAGCATATGCTCTCGGTATATCAGCCTATTCTGCAAAGATGGGTTGGTATTTTACACGTTGATATATAAATCTCATATCTCGCTATGTGCTGTGAATACAAGTGCGAACTGAATATTGTCGCTTTTATCTCTCCAGCCTCTGGAGCTGATAACGTGAGCGAGAGAAAGAGGCAGTGTGTGTCGGGGGGGGGGGGGAGGACTGGGAGGCTGAGTGCCATGGGGCCGACGTTGATTCTAAGAATGCGCTCTCCTCTACTGCTTTTATTGCATTTATTCATGCATGTGACACATTTGTTATTAGGACTAGGAAGACAAGCAATTCTATCGACAACCAGTGAGACAAAGAACTTGTAGCCTGTTTATCCATGCTACAGCATCCAGTGGGTAGTGGCAAGAGATACTGCAAACCTTCTGCCCAAAGTCGCAAAACTCGGCAAAGTTTGACGATGCGTCTGGTCCCGATGTTTTTCTCTTCCTACCAAGGGAAAGTTACTTCTAAAGTGTGGCATATGCGCGCCAGTACCGTCTGAAACAAACATAGAGTTATTTTTACATTAAGCAGTTATAGGCTGGGGACGACGGGGGAAAGCCGCCCATCGGGTAATGACGCCCACCCTACTATTTTGTAAAACAAACATCCTTGATGTCTGATGATCAGATTGCTGTGTCATTAATTGGTGACATGGCGGCAATCGGCTGTGCAAGGTGATTTTGGGAGTTTTGCGTGTGATTTCCGTGATTTTGCACAATTTTGCTGGCAAATAACTTCCTTGTCACTTTCTTTATTCACTTTATCTAGTTCACTGTCATTAAAGTGGTCCAAATACAAAATCATGCTTAGATACTCAAAGCCATTTATTCAGACAAGCGAGGCTATCAATGCGGCGGTTCCATTATAGTGCTTACGCCTGTAATGACGCTCGATGTTGTCAGGGTATCGCGTGGGGTAAGGCCGCCCGGTTAGGCGGTATTGCCCCTATTCATTATCATATATACATACATGTATATACCTATGGCCTTGTATGCAATGACCATTTTCACCTAAGTACATCACGCAGTCGTGTTTCGCTCTCCGACCGACGTGCTACCTCTGCTGCCGCTGCCTTCGATCGCCACTCTACACATTCGTAAGTCACACTTTGCTGCACCTCACCACTAACAACTTTACACAAGACAACACTCACAAAGCCCACACAACACCACCAACCAACACCACCTCCACAACACCCACGCACCCCACACACCCACCTCGCCTCCCTTCCGCCACCATGTCCCGTAACCCTACCCCTACCTACACCTCCTATCCCTCGTTCTCTGCTCCTGTCCCATCCTTTATCCGCATCCGCCGCATGGACGGCTCTCCTATGTCCGACCTCTCCCCCTGGGCGGTGGGGGACGCTCTCTCGTCGGCGATCGGGCGCTGTCCCCGTGCCCGGCCGCTGCGAGGGGGCGACCTCCTCGTCGCCTGCGAGGCGTCGGAGAAGCGAGCCTTGCTCGGTCTCCGGCGAATCGCGGGTGCTTAGGTGAAGGTGTGGGCTCCGCCCCACCTAAACCAAAGCCAGGGATTGATATAATGCCCCATCCCTGCAATATCTTCCCTTGTCCGACCTTGAGGAGGGGTTCTCCAGGGTGGGCGTCACCTCTGTGTACCGCCCACCCCGCTCCCCTAAAATCCTTATCCTAACCTTCACCACCTGCGAACCTCCCCCTACATCCTCGCTGCCTACCTCTCCTTCCCCGTCCGAGCTGTCCTCCCCAAACCTCTCGGCTGCCGGCGGTGCCAGCGCTACGGGCACCGCCAGCAGCACTGCCGATCCAACCAACTCCCCCACGTGCTCCATCTGCGCCGAGGCAGGGCACGAGTCCTCATCCTGTTCCTCCCTTGATCCTCTGTGCGCGGGTTGTGGCGGCGCCCACCCCGCGGACGACCCATCCTGCCCCCGCTGGGCCTACGAGACCCAAGTCACCCTCCTCATCCGCCGGGGTTGGGACCCCCGCGACGCTCGCGCGTACGCGGATTCCCACCCCTCATCCAATCCTACTCCTCGCCCTCCGACCTCAGCCAGACCCTCCCACCCCCCCCCCCTTCACTGACTGAGGCGGAGTACTTTACCCTCACCAAGCCCTCCACCCCTTCCGGCCAACCCATGCCGTCTGAGGAACCGACTCCTAGGCCGGAGGCCAGCGGGGGCTCCAAGCCAGTACCTGCTCCCGAGCGCAGACCCCCACCACCTCGGCCTGTCGTCTTCTCCAACTCGGAGAAAACCCAATCCACTGACTCTTCCACATCAACCTCAACCAGCCCCACCACGCCACCCAAGACCCGCCGCACTCGCCTTCAGTCGGCTCCGTCCGACGCTTGAGAAAAACCTGTACAAATACCCCTATCCTATTATACATTTTCGGATTTTTGCTTTAGGGGAGGTTGGGGTAATTTAGCCGCCTTTTTAGAAAACGATGTAACTTAAAATTGACGACACATTTCTGCATTTTCTAAACGCTGGCAGGTGTCGCATTCATTTTACTTTACTGGACAGTGAACTTGAAATGATAGAGTAATAACTTATATTGTAATTGTGACGTATTAAAAAGGCCTGCAAGGCGGCCAAATTGCCCCACTAGCAGGGTTATTTGGCCGGGGGTGTGGGGCAATTTGGCCGGTGTTAGTTTGAGACCGGGATTTTTTGTTATAGGCGATTCAGCTTCACATTCAGCAATGGCATGTGTCCTACGACGCATTTGACGCATTTGGGAGGCTGACTCAGCGGTCACAGGGGTCGAAAATAGTCAAAATAGCGGATCTAGATGCGATTACAGTTTTTTTTTTAACGAATAACTTTTGAAGTAATCAAGCTAGGTCAAAGCTAAAAGCAGCATCGTAATTCTCTCGTCAGTCCGCATCGAAACATAAATGTGTTGACCTCGAGAGGTCAAGGTCAAATTTTGACTTCAGGTCACGCTACCTCAAGTCGCTTGACCTCAAGGTCACCTGATTTGAAGGTCATCATGTATATCATTCGATGTGCCTTGACGAGCTGAACACAATGAGACCATTTGCGCGGCTGTATCTTTTTCCTGTTAGGATTTATTAGCAAAAAAAAAAAACGTTTGGCTGTCTTTGATGACGTCACATGCCCTTACAGCTGTCCAATAGGAAATAAGGCATCAATGTAGTCAAAATTGGTCATGAATTATGTCATTTATGGTACAATTGACCATAACAACTCGGCCGTCCCAGCAAAGCGACCCTGAGCGCACCGGTCAAGTTGCCCCGCTAGTCCCGGCCAAATAACCCCACATTGCTATTCTGAAATTTTTTGTCTATAAAGTCGTCATGGCTGTACGGAACTAAATGAAATTGCTCTTGGAACCGCAGAACACCCCCCCCCCCCTCCCCCAGAATGGCGTTATAATGTCAGAATTCGTTTAAAGCCCAAATATTACATATTATACAACTTTTTAAGCTGAAGTAAAAGTTGCCATTTTCTAATGAAATTCACGTTTTATTTATTTTGAAGAAAACTATGAGGGAGAAGTTTTGACATTTGTCCTCGAGTTCGCCTACCCATCACAAATGAATAGACATTAAAGTTATTTCATTCACTTTTTTCAGATATTGTACAGGTGGGGGGGCGGCCAATTTACACCACCGGCCAAATTACCCCAACCTCCCCTACCTACTTAACACGCGCACCGACGGGGGGGGGGGCGGATATCCCCCCCTGAGGTTTTTCGCGGATAGCGGGAAAACCCGCAAATTTGGTACGACTATTCTCTCATCAATTTTACACATGGTGTGCATGTTTGAACCTCCTAACTTTTAAGGTCAGGTCACCAGGTCACTTTGAATGACCCAACCTCAAGTCACTTTTTTGCAACTTTGTCACCGTGCCAGAGCTACAGTAGATGTCGGAGGCCTTTGAAAGTCGCAGGATGTTATAAAGTTATTGGTAGCTACAATTTGCTAATCTCAGAATTTTGGTGTCGGTAACCTAAGGTCAGGTCAATTTCGCTACCTCCCCATTATAAGTCAATGGGGAAAAATCAATTCGCTGTTTTTACCACTAAAATGGGTCGGAATGGCCCCACATACCATACATGACTCCATATACGATCAACCTTCACTACCTTGAGGTCTGTTTTGCTGTTGGGCAGCTGTAAGGTCATGTGACGTCATCAAAGGTCACCAAAGATTTTTTGCCAATACCTCCGTACAGGAACAAGATACAGCCGCGCGGATGGTCTCATTGTGTTCAGCTCGTCAAGACACATCGATTGATATACATGATGACCTCGAGGTCACGTGACCTGAGGTCAACCTTTGACCTTGACCTTTCGAGGTCAACATATATATATATATATATATATATATATATATATATATATATATATATATATATATATATATATATATATATATATATATATATATATATATATATATATATATCATTCGATCCGGATTGACGAGAGGATCACGATGATGCACTTAGTTTGTTCCTATCATGACTAATTCGAAAGTTATTCGAGAAAAACTCTCTCCTTATCTAGCGCCGCCATTTTGACTTTTTCGACCCCTGTGACGTCATCTTTGACCTGACCTGAAAATGACCTTAGTAAAAATTGTAGACCTTGTCCATGCGTATCCGATGCCGTTTACCGCTTGTCGCTATCTTGCTTCGTTCTCGAAATCTCAGGGGGGCGGTCATCCGCCCCCCCCGTCGGTACGAAGTTGGCGCAGACCCCCGTCGGTGCTCGGGTTAAAAAATGATAAGGCCGCCCCACACTGGAACTCGCATGCGGGTTGCGAGTTTTTGAGTTTTCGGGTTTCTTAAAAGTCAAATAATACAATCTAAGCTGATTGACCCACAATACCATCTAACAAGCGAGTCTGCATGTTTTTAGCTTGCGAGCCACCTTGCATCGCATTCCAGAAGTTGATTTTGAATCAACTTTCGAGTTTCCTCGCTGCGAGGTCTGCAAGTTCTACGAGGTTTGCGGGTTTTTCGTTGGAGTCGAATTTTGGTTCGTTGCGCTAGTATTGCGACTATATGTAATTTACTGAAGGTGTGCCGGCTTCACTGCCTTCATGAAGTTACCATAAGAGTACGGTCTAATCACTCCATGAATCAGTATTTTGCCCGCAAACTCAAAACCCGCAAACTCGCAACCCGCATGCGAGGTCCAGTGTGGGGCGGCCTATAGGGTTTCAGACAGGTAGATGAAAATGAGTTCGTTCAATTTTCTTTAGGCACCTTAATCAGCCAGTACAGCATGTGCAAAATCTACTACAATATAGCACCATACATATGTGAATGGTGTCATGTTAAGTCCGCATTGGACAAAAATGTTACATGTGACTCACTACATCCAGTATTTACATTTAATCAAACCTCCCCTCAGCCCTTTTACCTAGGACCACCTGTGCGAATTTTCATAGTATGAATAAGTGACGAGAACAACAGCTTTTTGTCGATGCAAACTCACACCAAACCTGGCTATCAGCGGCGAATATCATTGAGAGCCGAAGCTTGGCAAAGTTATGCTCCCGAGAAGCTGACGCTTGAGACGCCTCTGCGCAAGATATTAACTCATATACTTTTGAAATCACCCTTCAAATGAAATTTCATAACTAGTCACCAGGGATGCGGAGCCGTGGAAATTTCAGACGGCTCCGGCTCCGGCTCCGGCTCCGGAGAAAAAAATCGGCTCCGGCTCCGGCTCCGGCTCCGGGTGAAATGTCATGGCGGCTCCGGCTCCGGCTCCGGCTCCGAGTAAAATGATCTGTCTCCGGCGGCTCCGGCTCCGGCTCCGGCTTCTACTCAGTACATCCCCTATGCGATCAATTAAATACGGGTGGAAGAAAAAAGGCGATGGGATTGGTACACGTTGCTTCTGTATTTGTATAACAAGGCTATTTTGAATACCAGATTGTTTTACGCCTTGTACTGTCAAACCGAACTAGGTAAATAATTGTTTCCTCTTAACCCTCGCCCGCACATGGGGGGGGGGGGTTGCCACCCCCCCTCCCCAGGTAGTTTTTCTGCTCTGCACTCAACATTTCTAGAGCTAGGAGCCTGATTTTTGGTATAGCTGCTCCTCTATCCTTTCTTGATGTCCACTGAAAATTTCAAGTTTCTGTGGTTGTTGGTTTCGGAGATATGACCTTGTTATTCAGGTCATGTCATGACCCAAATGGCCAATTCTCAACATCTTGCGTTGGCTATGGGCCTTGTGAGCTTTTGACACCTTGATTTCGGCCTTTTTTGCCAGTCTTACCTCCCACCTATCATGGAACATGTTGTTCGACGATTTACAGATGTCAAGGTCAGGGTCAAGGTCAACCTAGGTCATCTAAAATAATTGCGTTTTAGGCAAGCTGAATTTACTTTTCGTGAAGTTTTTTGACTGCATTTTTGGTAAAAGCTTCTCAGATCATCATTTCATGTAATATGGACACATAAACACTCGGTGCACACATCAGTATACACACAGACACACACAGACATACAAACACATATAATTGACCTTGACCTAACTTGACCTGAAATGATCTCAGCAGCAAAATTCTGGTCGGGTAGTGTTACAAAGAGGTTCTAGCTGGCTTGGCACCAGAAAACGTCATCGTCATCGGTATATGATAAGCAGCGCACTTGATATCCAACAGTGACCCAAAACAGCAGCATTTTTTAGTTTGACCTGATCTGGAAGGTCAATGACTGACCTGAGAAGGTAAAACTGGGTATCATTGGATTTGTCTCTTCCCAAAGAATCTTTTTGGTCTTTACCACGAAGCTCTATCTCCAACAGGAATGAAATGGCGCGGGGGGTGGCAACCACCCCCTCCCCCCATGTGCATTCTAGGATGGGAAAATGGCATGTGCGGGCGAGGGGTAAGAAAAGGAGCCGGAGTCGCCCCCTTTTTTGACGGCTCCGGCTCCGGCTCCGGCTCCGGGCTATATTGTTTCATGGCTCCGGCTCCGGCTCCGGCTCCGGGCAAAATATGCCGGCTCCGGCGGCTCCGGCTCCGGCTCCGGCTCCGGCTCCGCATCCCTGCTAGTCACACAAGTTCACGGATCGGTGAATCAGCTCAAGCCTTTGTTCTAGAGTACTGAAAAACTGGCAGGGATCGAACCCCCGCTTCCCCACCAATAATATGGTAGACGTATAGAGCAACATCTCATTCAGCTATGGGCGACCTCAGTTTGTCGGCAGACGAGCGCGCTGGTCCGGCACGACCATTGGCGCCAGCTGACGTGTCCCCTTCGACCGCCCCTCCCCTGCCGCCGTTCATCTGGCGCGTCCGGCACAGCTGGGGCCGACACTAAGGCGGCACTGGACGCGCTGCCAGCCGCGCCGAGTGTCACACTTCCACTGGGGTCAGAGCTGTCGACAGACCCGGCACAATCGACCCGAGCCAGCCCTGAACGCCCGGGAGGAGGCTCAGACCGGCACGGCCGGAGATGTCACCCTTCGGCGCCCCAGACCAAGACAGACCAGACCACGACAGCAGAAACAGCCCAGCCCACGGAAACAGCCACATGAGACCACGGCAGCAGCAGCCACAGATCACAGCAGCAGTCACAGAGCACGGCAGCAGATATTTCAGACCACGGCAGTTGCTACTCTGGACCACGGCAGCAAAAAGCCAACCCAGACCACGACAGCAGCCGCCCAGACCACGACAGCAGCAAAGGTCAGAGACCACGGCAGCAACGGTCACAAATCTCGCCAGTGGCCGCAATAGACCGCGGCAGCATTATACCGGACCGCCCCAGACCACGGCAGCATTATACCGGACCGCCCCAGACCACGGCAGCAGCCCCAGACCACGGCAGGAACAGTCATAGACCACGGCAGCGGCCGCAATAGAACGCGGCTACACTAGCCCGGACCATCCCAGACCACGCCAGAACAAACAGCCGCAGACCAGGCGGCAGCGGCGATCAGACAACGGCGGCAATACTACCACCATACGTATAGCTATGGATGGCAGCTGTTTCCCGGCCAGCCGAAGATATGACCAGGGTATGGGAGTTATTATAGCTGGCAATTTTATTGCCCCCGATTCCTGTCAAACAGAGCTCAAGGTTCCGTGAATGGGCGGTCAGCCGCCCTGGATCAGAGCCGCTGCCAGCTGCTCATCACTGCCAACTGAGCGGCTCACCGCGCAGCCTCCCGTCCGGCCGCGGGCTGAGTACCTACTGATCTCGCCGGCGACAGTCGCGTCATGTCTGTCATGAATCCCGATCCCGGTCCGCCAATCTCCCACTGGATGTCAAACAGTATGCATTAGCGGCGACAACGCTCTCGGCGACTGCCGGCCGGTCGGTTCTGAATTCTGATATTACCTACCGGCTGCTGACGGACGTGTGCCTGGGCCAATGCTTCCAGTGCCGACCGGACTGAGCCATCCGA
Organism: Amphibalanus amphitrite; assembly: GCF_019059575.1. Classification (NCBI taxonomy): domain Eukaryota; kingdom Metazoa; phylum Arthropoda; class Thecostraca; order Balanomorpha; family Balanidae; genus Amphibalanus; species Amphibalanus amphitrite. The sequence continues at coordinate 393,964 of NW_024882060.1, forward strand.
GACGATCGGGTGGAGAGCCGGATTGGCAGGTCTCATATGGAGTGGGTGCTCCATGCCAAGTGCATCACGGTCGGTAAAAAGGCAGGCCCTCGGATAGACTCAAGCAAGCACGTGCCCAGGCACGTAGCCAGGAGTTTGCTCAGGGAGGGGCCACAGACCTCACAGGCCACAGGCCTTGGCGCCGTACCCCCTCCAAAAAGGAAAACTCCTCGGATTTGGCCCACTATTTTTGGGAGTACGGTGCAGCTGTTTTTATTTATTTTTATTTTTTATTTCTTATTTTTGCCTTCAGGGGGGGGGGGGGCATGGCCCCCGTGCCCACCCCCTGGCTACGTCCCTGCACGTGGCCCATATTGTAATTACATGGCGGTATCCATCAGATTACTTAATGCAGTGGTATAGTATATCCCGGATGTAGAAAGGTCAAAAGGTCTTAAAGGAAAAGGGCCACCTTCGTGAAATATGAAGATATCGTTGTTTTTCATTTTGACATTATTATTTTTCATTATCTTTTTAAAACTGGTGCCAGAAGTGCACAATTCGCGAAAAAGTATTTAAAACTATTTAACATACTGGTACTATGTTGATACTCTCTACGGCACCTACTGTATGATGGCATAGCGATGACGTCACACTAAAGCCAATCAGCGTTCAGAAGACAGACTCGTCGGATTGTGTCAGATAAGCTGATTGGTTAAAGCTGAGCTGGTTGGAGCTGATTGGTAAAAAACCAAAGCCTCGCCGCGGGTGGCTGTATTGTCGGATAAGAACGCATTCCTGGGATAAGGACGCATTCCTGGCGTATTTTCTTTTGAAATTGCCGATAACTACGAATGGAGGCCGAAATCGGTCGTAAGGAGGTAGACAGACTGGTTTTCGGACACGGGCTACAAGATGGCTATCTCAGTTTCAATACCCATGTTAAAGGTGGCCCTTTTCCTTTAACACATGGCTTTTCTCCACAAACTACATTGTACATAGATTTTCCGGGAAAATGAAGATTAGAAGTATAAGCGTATGAAGTCCATGTCCATGAAGGCAGCAACGCATTCGTATACGCATTCAAATGCGTATTATACGGTCGATCGCCTTATGTTCATTAGGGTACTATGACTTTAGCCCCTGCATGTGCAGATATTACATATAATCACTATTAGCCGTTTTCACGACGGCCATCTGGTACACATTTGGTGCACATCTGGTACAGATTAGGTGCAGATTTGGTCAAATCAGGTTCAGTGTGTCTCTTAGCAGCTGTCAGCTAGGGTTGCACTAATTGCTTATACGCCTGCTTTGTCATATTACTAGATGCCGGCAGCGCTCGTGCGTTGCCTTGGGCCAGAATTGGAGGATCCATAGCCCAATGAAATGTGCATTATTTTGGAGGCCTTGCCTGGGACTACCATTGAACCGATTTTGAGATTGATAGCTTAAAATTTCTTTGAGCCAGAGGACCTCACGTCAAAACGGTTTTCCGACCCCAGCACGTGCAGCCTGCACCCCTCGCAGCCGGTGACCCCCCTGGAAACTGGTTCAAGGTGTTACCGATGTGTCCCGCCAGTATGGCTTTGTCCGTGACCTCGGGTTGACCTGTAGCCTTGACAAAAAATTTCGTGTCACCGAAACTTTGAAGCGGAATAGCATGTGCCACGAAGCACCGAGCGAACCGAGGCCAGCACCAAAAGCTTACCTCGCCGGAGACGAATCAAACGGTCCCACTTTCGTCCCCATCGGTCCACCCATTTTGACTCCAGGTCCAAAAAAGCTTGGACAAACTCACTCACATACTCACATACTCACTGACAAACAGGTTCAGCCATTGGTTCAGCCAGCCGAACTTTTTTCAGCGACCCACCAATGGGAATTTCCGGAACAGGTTCAGCCATTGGTTCAGCCAGCCGAACTTTTTTTCAGCGACCCACCAATGGGAATTTCCGGATGCATGCTATCGCATGCTTTTGATCCTCCAATTCTGGATCAGAGAGCATCATCGATTAGAACACTGAAATAAATTAATAAAATGAAGAGATTTCCTGCAAAAGAAATTAGGTGCAGATTTGGTCAAATCAGGTGCATTCGCCGGATAGCCCGTCGTGAAAACGGCTATTATCAATTCCGCATTTAAGCCCCACCACTCAACTGGTACAGTTACAGTGGCAAATATTCCGATGAAGCTGTTTGAGGGTTAATGCATGTTTAATATGTAGGGGAGAGTGGGGCACATTCGTACAAGAAATGGATAATTCCATATATCTGTTCTTTGATTAGTGCAGCGGCAAAATTGTTGATTGTACATATGTAGTATGGAAAGGAACTATTGCAGATATTTTTACTCTTTAAAATTTATCCTCTTAAGTTACCGCTTCTATTAGAAAAAATGACTTTTAATAACTCTTAACGTTTGCACGAAACTGCCCCAGGTATGGGGCACATTCGTGCATGGGGTGGGGCACTTCCGTGCACCTTGCAAAATTGGATGAATTACCGGGCATTGCCAGAAATTTACCAAAAGAAATGGGCAGGGGGTCATTTTACTTGATTCCTTTCCACAAGAATGCATTGCACAACATATGTGGAAAAAATGGGCTGGCCAACAAGAATGCGTCAATCGCCGGCCATCGACCCGCCTCCGTAGGGGAGAGCGGGGAGAGTTGTATCATGTCCAAGTTGTATCAGGGCTAATTGTGTCAAACTTATCCAATGGATGACGCTCGTGACACGACCAGCCGACGAGGTTTTCCGGGCGCCATCTTTCCCTGTTCTGTCGTGTGGCTGGGTGGACGCGTCTCGAGGTGAGAGCCGATTTTGTGTTTTTTTAATGTCATTCTAAAAAAATAAGTTGCAAGAAGATGTGTGTTTTGAGCATTTAGATGTGCACGAATTTGAAAGATCTCCGTAGCGGTGGTGAGGGTAGGTTCTAAGGCTGCGTGAGTGAAAATGGATTTCTCCAGCTGTCCGCTGTTTTTGAGCACGAGGATGTTTTTTTCCAAGATGGCGGCGAGGTACATGTCGTATCAGAGCCGGGTGAGGTATGTTGTAACATGTATGTATGCATGTATGCATGGGTATGTTGCTTTTGATCGCGAAAGCTAAGCCCTGGCTCGCGTTTGTAGGTAGCTAGTCAATACTCGTTCCATTTCGGCACAATGTGTTGGCTTCTTTGCTCTTAACGGGCCACTTTTGCGTCTAGTCTGTTGATGTTTCGTTCGTTTCGATGTTTCGTTCGGATTGACCTAAGTTTGGTCTAATAAAAGTGAAGCCTTTGAGCATATACATTGTATTAACCCCATTTAATGTTGTTGTTATGTTCAAAACCAGTAGCAAGCACACTCCCTGAAACGTGAAATAGTGATACAAATTACCCCACCATGTGATACAACTCACCCAAGCCATGGGGCAAGTTGTATCAAAAACATTGTTCTATTCGGCAGACCGTAGAAGAAAAACTGGTAGAGGTAGCGGAAAAGTTACTTCGGACAAAAAAGCAGAAGAATCAAGGAAGGAGATAGTATGGAAATAATGAGTTTATCACGGATAGTTACGAGGTTATGGGTCTCGGAGTAAAAACTGATACAACCCACCCCACTCTCCCCTACCTCTCCAAGGTCACGTGAATTACTTGTCACGACGTCGCAAGCAGCCGAGACTGAGTCAGGCGAGCGTCACTACTACAGATAAAGTCATAAAACGTAAAAACGAAAAAAATATGCAGGTATGTGCCCCTAGGCAGTGCGTGCACGAACCTGCCCCACAACGTTATTTGTAATAAAATTCAAAATTTCTTATTGAAAAAATGACTTATTGAAAAAATGACTCACTCCGTGAATAGAGTGAGCTTCTTCGGACTCAATTTTGAAAAGTTAAACCACATTTCCGAGTCAGGATCACGAAAATGGATGATATGCGAAAAGTTTGGAAAGCCCACGAATATGACAAATTTGCGTTTTTATCAAGCATGACAGCAGGTACAGTGTTGTCTTCTACAGTAACCGAAGGGCGGCAATGATTGACTGCATATTTTCATAATTTACCTTTAGCTCTTGCAGTCACTCGTGTTCCCATAAACTGCTGAAAACGAATGTGCCCCATGCACGAATGTGCCCCACTCTCCCTTACTAAGTGCTTACGTTGTACGCACGGTTGATCGTACTAGTAAGGTTCCTGAACTGGAAGGTGAGACCTAAGGACTTTGGTCATCAGGTCAGGTCCGTGCGTGGGCGATCCGACCGTTTTGAGTTATCAAGTCGCGTTATTTCCTTGGGGAATTTGGTAGACGAGTCGAATGGCAGGAGGCTTGTTTGCTGCATTGTCCAGGCCGGTGATTTCAGTGCGGGTTGGAGTTAAATCTATAATCTATATCATAGATAACATGAATAGATTCATGTTAGGTATCTAACTATGTCTATATGCCTGGTGTTGTGGTGTTTGTCTGGAAATCTACCACAAGTTTGTTTGATATTTCCAAAGGAGCGTACCGATAAGCGTCCAGGGTCCAATAATACTTTATAGACGCTTGCTACTTGGTTAATATGCATTTGATAGGAATGCCTTGAGTCGCAGAAACTCAAACATGGTCTCTAGAGCCATGCCATTTGCATTTGCCTGTCATGTTTCGGAACATGCAGAACTGGAATACTTCGTAGTTTGTTCAGCTCCAGCTAATTCGATATTTGCAATATGAGATTGTAATGTCTTAATCAGAGCTTTGGGTGCGTTACGCTCATCTATACGTCACTGAATTCCATACAATATAAAAACTGCGCTTCATTAATGGTGTTTCTAAAACGAGAAATGTGCAAAAACATGTTTTTGATAATTGGAGTTTACCAAGTCTGTTCGTGGTTTAGTAGGAGCTACTCCACCAGCCCAGCTTGGGAGGGCTTTTCTCTCGTGACGGAGAGTAACTATTCGCGCTGAGTGATCCATGCCACGCGAGGGTGAATGCAGATGAGTGCGAGTGCAATGCACTGAATGCAGATAGCAGACCGAGGGCTCGGTAGCAGACCGCTATGGAAACAGGGGCAACCGTATTTGTAGGTATCTACATACAAGAGCAGGATGTTCAAGAGTGACTCGTCTTCTAACCCGCGCGGGGCTGGGGTCTCCAGCCGAACGCGCGGGGCTGGGGGGTGTAAATTTTACCCCCCTGTTATCTCCCGAACTAATGGTCCGATTTGGAAAATTCAAACGCCAATCAAAAGATCTCATCACGAACAACTAAAAACATGTACTTAATTTAAAGTTTGAGGTCAAGGTCAAGGGCAGGTCAAGGGTACAAATTGCAAGTTCCTACAGTATCGGCCTTGCACCGTAGTTGCCGAAGAATGGAGTCGTGGACTGAGACTGATTGCCCAAAACGTGTTCTTAGGCTACCAAGAAAATATTCGTTGCATACAATATCATTCAGAGATCAAGGTCAAGGTCAGGTCAGGTCAGGTCAGGTCACCAAAAACAAAATATAGAAAAGGGCATGTGCGACACATGTTTTATGGGTCATTTTACTAATAGAATTCAATAGGCACACTCAATAAGTGATATGGACCACTTCTGGATGGATTTCAGGTCGAGGTCAGGTCAAGGTCAGGTCAAGTGGGGTCAAATTTTGAAGTTGGTTGTTAAGGCCTGAAAAGGTATCTAACTGATGCAGTTTTTCACGGCTAATCGAATGGTGCTATTTTTGTTTCCGTACGAGGTCTAGAACTTCCAAAAAAATCATTTTTCAATTTTTTTTTTGTGTGTCGTGACGGCATACAATGTTTAATAACTCCCACATTTTTGAACCGATTCTTCTAAAAATTGTTATGTAGGTGCACGTAGACCACTCTTCTGAAATATCATCCGGGTTTTTCGATACACTCAAAATTTTTGATTTTATGATTATTTTAAAAAAATCAGTTTTTTTGGAAAATTTGGGCCAAAATCCCAAAGTTTCAAAAAACCAAGATAGCCATTTGATAGACAAAGTAGAATTACGTATAACTTTTTTGTTACGACTTGGTTCCTTTAAAAATGAAGATGTTAGCGGCGTTTGAAATTTTGTCGTTTTTGAGGCGAAAATGGCGAACATGACGTCACTAAAACGTCAATTTCTCAAAAATTTCCGACGGATTTCGCTCAAATTTTCAGGAAACGTGTCAAATTGATGTAAAAAAGGTACTGAAAGTTTGGCGGCGCTGCGTGTCGCCGTTTTTGAGATATTGCAAAAACTTGCGAGGGGGGTAAAATGTACCCCCCCCCAGCCCCGTGCGGGTTAAAATAACTGGCTTTGTTACAATCAGGGGTGGGGGAGCGCATTGCACAAACATGTTAGTGAATGATAAAATCATTCAGATGAGGATTTGTGAACATGAGATCGATGATTTTCGTTGGTAGCCAACTATTTGATATTATACTTTGCTCTCACTTCAAAACATTTGCACATTTGCAAAAAACATTTGCAAATGTACCTCAGTATCACTTTAAAACATTTATGCCAATGGTTTTTCAGTCGGTCGGAAACTTTGGCAAGGACATTGAATCAAGAGCTACCTTGATATACTCGTGAATGTTAGGTTGATGTTTTAGTCCGATGGTGTAGGTAATCAATTCGCCTATGTAAATGCGTGCACTACTTACGGCTCAAGTAACGTATGGGGCCGCTGAACCGAGGCCCAAAGAGCGTGCATGGATTACAGCATGCCAGTCGCCAGACGGCATTCCCCTGCTCCTAATGACTTAAATATGAACATTTACCACCATCATCCCCCAAGCAAAAAGAAAGAAATATATCCACGTGTCGGATCCTCGACCTCTTCCCATTCACTCATGACTCAACAGCCCTTGTTGCTGGTCAGCAGATATCGACCATTCGTTTATCCCCTCCCCCAAAAAAGAAAGAAACAAAAAATGTACCTTTTAGTACCAGCGAGTGCAAGAAGGCCCCAAGAAGAACTGATATTGCACATCGATTTTCCTTCAATGCAGATTAGCCAAACATGACAGCAGCGACTATGACTGACCTGTGCTGGACTCTCAGAAGGCCGCGGACGCAGCCAGACCACGGTACACTCTGGAGTACCAAACTGGGGCAGAGGTGTGCCCGGCGACGGCGGCGCTTCACCGTACACTGTCGCCGGATCGGCGGACCCACGAGGACGGTCGACGGGCAGACGGTGGCGCCACTCGGCGGTCAAAGGCAGAACCCGGCCAGCTGTCGAACCAAAGGCAAGCTGGAGTCCAATACCGACGATACCGACACCCAGGCACGTACGCTGCCGGACTTCCTTGTTCGCTAAGTTGTCGTATTGTCCGTTTAGTCTTGTAGCTAAGAATTGTCGTGAAGCTACTATACTTTTGAGCCGCCGCTAGATGGCACTACGGCTTGCGCCTGTAGCTATGCTGTACCGCACATCTCCAAGCGCTGGTATGTTGGACGGCTGCCGCAATGGTGACACTGCAGCTTGCGCCTGAAGATATACTGTACCGCATGCCTGTGTGAACGATGTAAATAATGCTTGCTACAAGAAAGGCTAGAACTTCTACGCTCCACACTCCACACACTTTTGAGAGATAAATGTCTAAAACAACAGCACGAAGATAGGAGTGGGCCCGTCCTGTAGTGCAAAAAAGCCACTGCCGTGCACCAGCCCGTGGTTTGCTCCAGCCCGTGGTTTGCTTAGTCAAATGTCTCCACTCTATCCTGCCACCCTTAGCTCTGCAATGGCTTTATTTTACCGAAAGAGATTGCCCCGAGACAAGGCCATATAAATATATATTTAGAAATAGCTACGGGCTTGCTTAGCATTATGTGACGTAAGAACTACAAATGAAGGAGTATTTATTTTCATAATTGGTAATAAAAATAATCACTTAAACTTTTGTGGTAATCGATGAAATAGGTACAAATGGAAGATAAAGATATAGGTATCAAAATGCTGTTTTTTTGCCCGTTGAAAATAATAACCCCGAGCAATGCTAATGACTAGTCTCTTCCTTTTCTATGTTTGCTCAAACTGATCAATATGAAGTTTTTACTTCATGAGACTAGAATATATTTCACTCAGTGCTTCGTCGCAATGGCCACTTCAATATATGTAGCATGAACTTCCTTCATTTGCTCATCTAACTCACGCCAGGGGGCGATCGTAACATATCGCGGTGGGGCGGGCGCTTTTACATCCACGCTTTAACCCTCGCCGACACAGGCCCTTTTGTGTCCATTGACGGCACAAGGGGGGAAGGGGGTACAACCTCCTCGCGTTTGGCCCCTGATTGAGCTAGAGCCTCGCAAAAAAACGAGCGTGTTGTCCGTCACGAGAGGAAGCCGATGATTCCCAATTTTAAGGTCCTAGGTCATCGGTTGACCTTCCAGGTCAGGTCAATGACCCAACAGTTGGGAAAATCGGGACTTGTTAGAAAGTCATAAAATGTAGCTGCAATGGGGGTCTCCGGGGTGCTGATCACAAATAGTGTGTTAGTTTTGATCACAGATGATGTCTTTAAGCATTTAGACCAGGTTGGGTCAGGTTAGGTCAGGTCAACCAGTAGGGGTCGTGACGGGTATTCGCAGTACGTGTCAACCGCCTCCGACAGCTTCGTAACATGTTACGAAGGCACTTAAACTACTTCGTAAATGTTCAAATGGTTGCTAAATTCGAATTCAGCTCCACAAACTAGCCTAGAAATAAGCGAGGTCACCAAAGATTAACCCGGCGGCCGCTGGGCCTCCGCGCCACCCGCCGGCCGCTGGGGGGGGGGCATATAGTTGCCCCCCCTTTACTTCTGCGACGATATCGTCGCAATGCGAAGAGATAGAGAAGCGAAACTTTGCACACATCTTCCTGAATACCTAGCCAAGGTTGTGTCCAAATTTGGTGTCGATCCCATTTGAAGTGACGTCACAGTGACGTCATAAGTGAAATTATAGATTTGCGACTCTCATATTCCTCACGATACATCAGATATATGGGACCGAATATAAAGGGTCAATTATTGGCCAGAAACTAGATGGAAGTGTAGTTAGATGTTTTAGGATGACAGCAGGTGCTGGCTAGTTCATTTACAGTTGAGTTTCACGCTCAGCGTCATCAGAAACGGTCCATATCGGAAAACGGCAAAACTTTATGACGTCACTGTGACGTCATCTTAGGTGCTACAACCACCAAACTTTCCTCAAACATTGCCTAGGTATTCATTTGAAGCTATGCCAAGTTTCACGTTCGTAGCTCATCAGATTTCGGAGATATTTCACAAAACGTAAAGGGGGGGCAACTTTATGCCCCCCCCCAGCGGCTCGTGGGTTAATAACATGACCTGACCTTCAGGTGTCCTTGACATCCACCCTAATGCATGGGAGCAACATCAAATCACATGTTTGAACGCTTGAAACCACGAAAAGACTATAAACGCGCGGCTAGTGCGAGCCGACATACGCCGAATCGTGATTCCGGCCAAACAGGGTCTCGAAAGTAGGTCACAGATCAAAGGTCATTTGGGTCAGGGTCATGAAATTTTCAGGGTAGGTGTAAAATTGATCAATGCGAGGGTACTCAAAGTTTCGTCGCGATCGGCTGCTTTTTACGCGAGTTATTCGCGAAAAACCTTAGCCCTCGCCCTGGCAGGGCATTTTTCATAACACGGCCTAGCAGGGGGGGGGGGGGGGTCGATGCGACCCCCCCCCTCGCGATTGGCTCCTATGGCACCTAGAAACACCAAATTTGGTAGGTAGGTGGGCCCCCTGGAGTTCTCGCCCCTGTGCAAATTTGGTTGCTCTAGGTCAATATTTAGGGGGGTTTTGGGGGGTATAAATGTAAAAATTTCGCTAAAAACAGGCCAAAAGTTTTTCGCTTATAACTTTTGATCTAATAAAGATAGAGAAAAAAGAAAAGCACCAGTGAACTCAGCACGTCAAGGCGCGTCGAATGATATACTTTTTAGCTTGCTTAAGTGTACTTAAAGTTTTTCTTAAATTTTAAGTAAACTTAAATTAATAAATTAAGTTCAAGTTAACCAAACTGCATCATATCGCATATCATTCGATTCGGCTGATCACCAGGAACACAATGGTACCATTTTTTAAGCTCTAGCGTCATTATGTGTCAAGTTATTGGCAAAAACGTCATTTGACCTCAGTTGACCTCATTTGACCTGACCCATGGATAAGTACACCAAACAACGAAGCACCAAGTGACCTGCTGTTAAGTACCGTGGTTTCAAATCACAAAAGTGATAGAACGAAGCGGATATCTCCAGTATTTTCCGAATTTAGTATTTTCCCATAGGCTTAACATTACGACGTAATGACCTCTAACTGACCTCAGGTCAGTGACCTCAAAAAAGCCGGAATATATGTTATACAACTCGGTGAACTTAGCACATCCTGAAAGTTTGAAAGAAATCAGTCGAAAACTGTGAGTTGGACAGGTGCAAAAAGAAAATTGAAATTTGACCATGACCTTGTACCGGTTTTTCTGACCTGGTGACCTGACCCAAGGTCACCTGGACCTGAAATTTTCAGGTCATATGTAAAAAGGTTGCCCCATAGGCTGTGCCAAATTTGGCGGCGCTGCGCGCCGCCGTTTTTACGCTATCTTCGAAAAACCTTAGGGGGGGGTCGCATCGACCCCCCCCTGCCAGGGCGAGGGTTAGAAGGTGCATCACCCCCCCCCCCCCCTGTGCCGAAGAGGGTTAGTTTAACTACAGTAGTACAGTAGTTAATTACGGAGCGAGCGAAGCGAGCGTAGTCATTCCTTAGATTAACGGAAATTTCTGAGTAGGCCGGCCGGCCGTGGTCACGCTTTTGCGAGGCTTATATCTCAGCAACCACTTGACCGATTTACATGGGGTAATTTTTGTAGGGTAGCTTCATTCCTTCTACCAAGTATTGCACTATTCCCGATGCATGTGGGTGACCCCTTATGCACGTGCCACGTGCAAAACGAAGAGGTGTCACTTTTGTAATTGTTGCAATATCTCGGTAACTACTGGGCCGATTGCGCTGAGAGTTGGCATGTAGGTAGGCACCCACTAGGCAATGCATATCCATGTGCCAGAGTTGGGGTGCTGCTGCACGTGCGCACGTGCAGGGGTCGTTTCCAGATCTCGAGAACGGCTGGACCGATTGCGCTCAAATTTGGTACACGGTTAGAGACCAGTTAGTAGGGTGCCGTGCACAAGTCAGTTGGGACCCATTTTGCACGTGCGCACGTGCAGGGTGCCGCTTCCAGATCTCGAGAACGGCTGGGCCGATTGTGCTCAAATTTGGCACATCGCTAGAGACCGGTTAGTAAGGTGCCGTGCACAAGTCAGTTGGAGGTACCCCCTCGCAATTTCGCACGTGCAAGGCCCACCCTCTCGCTCGCTCCGTTAGTCGCCCCAAAAGGCGTTATACTGGTTGTAGTTTCTCGACCACGTAACGACACGCGGTAATCGCCGATCGAAATAAAACGTCACCAGTAGTTTTTTCACGATAACGTTTGATGGAGACAGGGCGGAGCGTTGAAAATACTTAGAATTTGCTTAATTCAACAACGCGGATCAATTGATATACAGCATGACCTTTTTCAGTTCTTTCATAAGATTGGCAGGTGTTCAAATTTCGAGCTTAACTGTAAAGGCCAAAGCATGATTAATTCGACGAGTTTTGGGGCGAGAAATACTGTAGTGGTAAAAGAAATGCAAGACATTGATGGTGTCTAACTAAATTTTAGAACAAAGCGAAATAAAAATAGCTCGATAAGATCCATCCATTTTGGTAACTTTTGCCCTCTAGGCCAGCCTGTTGACCTGAGCTCAAATCTGAGAGCATGTTCGAAAAATAACATTGTATGAGATAGAATGCATTTTTCCGCGGCGTCAGGTATAGCTCTTTTGGTGCACAGGTTATGCGCCGGCTTGTGGCAAATGCTAAAATTGGGGAAAAATAAGAATTATTTCCTTTTATCACCTCCAGTGACCACAGCAGGCCAGTCACCTAAGCAAAACATGATTGCTTTTCATAAGAAAATGATTGTTTTAACCCGGCAGTTGCTGGGGTATTTCGCCACCCACCGTTTGCTGGGGGGGGGCGTTAAACGCCCCCAGCCGATAACTCGAGAACCAATAGGCGCAGCGAAACGCACGAGGCGGCAAACGAAAGAGCGCGACGAGACGCTTCAGATGAGTACTTTAAAGTTGAATTTTGAGGTCACAGGTCGGGTCAAGGTCAGGTCAAACACCTGAAATCGGGCTTTCGGTAGCATGGACTTCAGGGCTTCGCAATGGGCGCCTCTCGCCATAAACTCTGTCAAAACGGTGCACAATCCATCTTATAAGGCCAACAAGAGTGTCAGCTCCATGTAGGGGTCAGTCAAGCATAGGTCAGGGTCAAGGTCAGGTCAACCGGGTAGGCACATATCCCCGAAAATCAAAACTGATATTCGCAGCCTGTGACACATGTTTTATAGGTAATTTGGAGCGTAGAACACGATGGTGACATTCATTTTATCATATGTGTACGTGTTTGGCCCAAAAAGTTCAATTTAAGAAATTCATGTATCATGGTCGTGAAGTAGTCACGAAAAATTGCCAAGATTCAGTTCAAGATTATGGAAAGTTCGGAGCAATAATCAATAATCGAAGATAGCCATTTGATTGACCATGGTATTGGCAGTCTAATGGCGTTTACGGCATGTCTGTATATCTATTCTGTGATTTTATATGATTTTTTGAACATATGCCGTTTTTGGTCGAAAACTCAGAAATAATGACGTCACTAAAACCTCGATTTCTCAAAAATTTTCCGACCGATTTTTTTGAAACTTTGTCACAATAAACTTCAATCAATTCCCTACAGGTACCCAAAATTTGGCGCGCCTGCGGCGCGCCGTTTTTATGCTATGGCCCGGCGAAAAAAGTGGGGGCGTTTAACGCCCCCCCCCCAGCAACTCGCGGGTTAACGCACAACAGCAATGCATGTTAGAGCAATATCCGATTAACTTTTTAAATATGATCGGAGCAGATATGTCTTCGCAGCGTACAACTCCGACCTCCTGGATCAACCAATGCTGACGTTTGAACAGTCTACTCATACAATATCCTCGGAACGCTGAGAAGGGGGTCACGTATGTGCAGCCCACCCGCCCCTTTGGGCGTCGACATGTGTATTAACAAGTATATGTATGCAGGGCTCAGGTCTGTAGTGCTCCAGCTCCTTTGGACGCTGAGACGGAGTGTCCCGTCTGTGCAGTACTCCAGCTCCTTTGGACGCTGAGGTAGAGTCACGTCTGTGGAGTGCCCCAGCTCCTTTAGACGCTGAGACGGAGAGTCACGTCTGTGGAGTGCCCCAGCTCCTTTGGACGCTGAGACGGAGAGTCACGTCTGTGGAGTGCCCCAGCTCCTTTGGACGCGGAGGTATAGTCACGTGTGTGCCGGCCGCCAGGTGGTGTCAGTCGTGGACCGTGTCAGTGGGCCGACACGGTCCGGCGGTCCGCGGCCGTCCCGTCGGCGCGGCGCGGGCGGGCCGCCGCCACCTCCACCGGACAGACGGCGCTGGAGGCAGCCGCAGCTAACCGGTGGAGCCGCAGATGAACGCTGGAGGCGGCCGCAGATGACGCCCACGCCTCGCCGGGCCAGGTGGCGTGTCAGGTCAGCCTGCCTCTCCACAGCAGAAGAGCGCACTGTCATCCGGGGCAGCGGAGCAGTTCGGCGGGCCGACTCACCGGCCCAACCGTCCGACACAACGCCCGACTTACCGCACACAACCGTCCGACACGACAGCCCGACACAACGGTCTTACGCATCGGACACAACCGTCCAACGCCCGACTTACCGGGCGCAACAACCGTCCGACACACCCACTGGACACACCCACTGGGCCACTGGATACTGGACTGAGTTGACACTGGACAGTGGACACACCCTTTGGATACACCCACTAGACACACTCACTGGACACACCCACTGGAAACACTGCAAACGCCCAACGGACACACCCGCTGGATTTATCAGCTGGAACCACCCGCTGGACACACACACGGACACCCCTCCCCCCCCCACACACACACTGGAAACAGCCATAGACATTGTCCTATCTCACAGTGCATAAATTCTAATAACTTTTCAGTAGTGTGAAAGAACTAAGAAGCCCCCAGTGTTGAATCATTCTGATTTCTTTAGACAACTGTCGTTTTGTTAGGAGTGTTGAATCATTCTGATTTCTTTAGACAACTGTCGTTTTGTTAGGATAACCAACAGTACAATGTGAAATACTAAAAAACACCATAATTGGAAGCCTAGAGTAACCCCTAACAACCACATTCTATTCAGTAGCACACAAACACACATATTCACCGTCACTCGACTGAGAGCGACTAACGGCTTATGAATACCTAATTGGCACCGGCGCTTGTTCCGAGGTCCAGAGGCTGTGCTGAGCTGGAGAGCACCACTCAATGGACCAGCTGCCATAGAAAACATGGTCTTTTGGTCGGCCCGCGTCAGTTTCCGGGGATAATCGTTAAGGGTTTTAAGCACTTCTGCTGAAGAAGCACTGCAGCTTAATACGGACTAAGTCGGGACAAGACAACGTAAACATACCTATGCTGTTTTTGAATGACTTTATTGAGAAAACTCAAAACACTTTACTCAGCTTCACTCTTGCGCATTTAGTTGAGTAGTGCATTGTTGGTGTAAGTACGTTTGGTGTAAGTACGTGACGGTTATTTGCAGGTGTAATCAATATGAGTGATAATGGAGAGTGCAACTGGACGCAACACCCTGCCTTTATGCCTCATTTAATGAAAAAAAATCATTCACTCTTTCAAAGCCCCAAAAGCTGACGCATGTCCCATGGCATTCGCTAGGCGACGGCCTGCAGCTCCTATATCGCTTATCACTTGCCCTCGTTCCTTGATGCAGCTAAGAAGGAATTAGGAAACCGCCACAGCACATCACCCAACTATATTCATTTCAAAAGTTCACATACTACCTGAAAGTGCGCGTTATTTTGTCAAGCATTGGATGAAAGCAGATCTGCCGGCAATTACTGAGCAGGTATTTCTGGAGCCTTCCTTACTCAAACTGCCTGAGCATTGTTGCGTTTCGGACGAAAAGGGACTCGGCTGATTTATTTGATTTCAAATGTGCGCAGTATTGCAAAGTCGTCATTATCCCGAGGGCGGGGCTTCTCCGGCCTCTTCTACTCAGGAGTAGCAGTAATTCCACCAAGTGCAAACGACAAGAGCACAGTAAATTGAAAATAGGTACTAAGCGCTCCCCGCATTGGACGGTGGAGAGCACTACAGGTAGGCGGACCCGCTCCCGTAAGAAAAAAAGAATAAGCCCCTCAATGCCACTCGGTCAGACATGGCCAGTGCCTACTCATTAGGCAGTAGGCACTCAGTCGCATTACTGAGGAATTAAGCTAATCCGGAAACAGCGAATTATAAAATATGCAGGCGAGCAAATTCAGCTCGATGATATTAAAATGGACTACTTTTTGTGCAACTACAAATTGCTATTTTAGCATAGGATGTATGCGCGAATACCTATAATTCGCTGGTGTTCGCATACCTATTGACCTGGTATTCGCGTATCCATTGTACCTACATATGTATGCACGCATAAGACCAGTATAACGCCTTTTGGGGCGACTAACGGAGCGAGCGAGAGGGTGGGCCTTGCACGTGCGAAATTTCGAGGGGGTACCTCTAGCTGACTTGTGCACGGCACCCTACTAACCGGTCTCTAGCGATATGCCAAATTTGAGCACAATCGGCCCAGCCGTTCTTGAGTTCTGGAAGCGGCACCCTGCACGTGCGCACGTGCAAAATGGGTCCCAACTGACTTGTGCACGGCACCCTACTAACCGGTCCCTAACCATGTACCAAATTTGAGCGCCATCGGTCCAGCCGTTCTCGAGATCTGGAATCGACCCCTGCACGTGCGCACGTGCAGCAGCACCCCAACTCTGGCACATGGATGTGCATTGCCTAGTGGGTGCCTACCTACATGCCAACTTTCAGCGCAATCGGCCAAGTAGTTACCGAGATATTGCAACAATTACAAAAGTGACACCTCTTCGTTTTGCACGTGGCACGTGCATAAGGGGTCACCCGCATGCATCGGGAATAGTCCAATACTTGGTAGAAGGAATGAAGCTACCCTACAAAAATTACCGCGTGTAAATCGGTCAAGCGGTTGCTGAGATATAAGCGTCGCTAAAGCGTGACCACGGCCGGCCGGCCGGCCGGCCGCTCATACTCAGAAATTTCCGTTAATCTAAGGAAAGACTACGCTCGCTTCGCTCGCTCCGTAATTACCTATTTCTTATTACGGAGCGAGCGAAGCGAGCGGAGTCTTACGTAGAATAACGGAAATTTCTGAGTATGAGCAGCCGGCCGGCCGGCCGTGGTCACGATTCTGCGACGCTTATATCTCAGCAACCACTTGACCGATTTACATGCGGTAAATTTTGTAGGGTAGCTTCATTCCTTCTACCAAGTATTGGCCTATTCCCGATGCATGTGGGTGACCCCTTATGCACGTGCCACGTGCAAAACGAAGAGGTGTCAGTTTTGTAATTGTTGCAATATCTCGGTAACTACTTGGCCGATTGCGCTGAAAGTTGGGATGTATGTAGGCACCCACTAGGCACTGCATATCCATGTGCCAGAGTTGGGGTGCTGCTGCACGTGCGCACGTGCAGGGGTCGTTTCCAGATCTCGAGAACGGCTGGACCGATGGCGCTCAAATTTGGTACACGGTTAGAGACCAGTTAGTAGTGTGCCGTGCACAAGTCAGTTGGGACCCATTTTGCACGTGCGCACGTGCAGGGTGCCGCTTCCAGATCTCGAGAACGGCTGGGCCGATTGTGCTCAAATTTGGCACATCGCTAGAGACCGGTTAGTAAGGTGCCGTGCACAAGTCAGTTGGAGCTACCCCCTCACAATTTCGCACGTGCAAGGCCCACCCTCTCGCTCGCTCCGTTAGTCGCCCCAAAAGGCGTTATACTGGTGCCTATGTTAATTCTTTTTTTCATTGTTAAACACATTGGTAAAACTCGGGCTTAGGCCAAGTGAAATTCCCCCAGCCCAACCTCAGCCCAAGTTAATTATTGGCTGGGTGCTCTCCTACATTTCAATGAGGATGAAATATGCAATGCTTCGAAAAATACAAACTGCATGCATTAAACATGTATTTACAATTTGCATGCATCCAAAACGTATGAAATCTGCGAATACACAGGTGGATTCAAGGGGGGTATTTTGCGCAATTGATCCACTCAAGGCGTTTGAAATTGTTAACCCGGCAGGCGGTGGGCCTACCAGCCACCTTCCGCGCGGTGGGGGGGGGGGCATTTTTTTGCCCCCCCCCCGTATCTCCGAAACTACTGGACGGATCCGGAAAATTCAAACGGCGTTCGATAGCCCTGTCAAATTTGTCTCGGGAAACCAAATTTCATTGACCTCGGGGTCACCGATGACGTCACAGGTCAGGTCAAAGATAAAATGTTTCACCGTTCACGGGGCTTCTAGGGAAAGCGCTATAACACCGAGTAAAACGCATTTTGTCGAAAATCAGCGATAAGGCGTCAGTTGTCTAGTACATATGTTGCTATTAGAGGTCACTGGTCATACCAGGTCAGGTCACAGGTCAGGTCACCAAAGGTCACCAAGGGTCACCACATGAGCCCAACTTTACTAAGGTTATGTGATGCATGTTTTATGGCCAGTTTTTCATTTCCAACTCAATGGTGTTGGTTATAAGACCATCAGGTACGGTTGAGGTCACTTTCTGGTGGAGGTCAGGTCAAGGTCAGGTCAAAAAAAGTCAAATTTCAAAGTTGATATTTTTGCATAAAATGGGTAGGGGAGAGTGGGGTAAGATGCCCAGGGTGGGAAAGACGCCCCACCCCCTCTAGCGGCGAAACAAAGAATCGAACCTGGAAATTAATGTTCTTAGCGTAAAGCGGAAGCCTGCCTTGTTAACTGCACAAAAATTTGCGAGGCTCAGTTGGGCAACGGCTGGCTGGTGATTGCATGCTTTTTATTTGCTGCTTTCAAAAAATATTTTGGTGTCAAAACATTGTAAATATCAAAGAAGGTAGATAATTTTTGCGTCCCTTGCTATAGTCGTGATAAATTAACATGCGTGTACCGTGTCCCAAACAGTTTATTTCAGGGTGTAGTTTTATGGCTAACAAATTGTACTGATTTAATGTTACCTCGGTACCTTGGGGTAAGATGCCCCCTGTCCTGATGGGGAAAGACGCCCCCCTAAATCCGTAGGCTGTCCTTCAAGCAGCCCGTCAAATCATTTATTACATGCCTGTGATGAGAGACAAAAGCCGATCTGGGACTATTGAGAGTCCAGTACGGTCGGGTACTCCCCATGCCGGTCTCTCGGCCCACACAGCGACTTTTTGGGCGGCATCTGACTCTGAGAGCCCTTACGACGGCCTCTGTGGGCCACATGATTGGCTCCAGGGCCCCTCACGACATCCTTTGAGGGCTCCCACGTTGGCTCCACGGGCCGCGCTGGCATCTGAGGTCCCCACGATGGGCTCGAGGGCCCTCAAGCATCATGAAGACCTATAAGGGCACCACAGTGGTCTCCGAACGCCACCACGGAGGCTTGTTTGGCCGCGCTGGACTATGATGGCCCTAACGATGACCTCTGAAGCCCCTTACGACTACTTTTGAGGGCCCTTACGATGACGTTTGGTGTCTAGTCTACTGCAGGCCCGAAGGGACTATTGATTCGTTCAGGCGATTCACGTGCCCATTTATGTCACTTATAGTGCAGGGGGCATCTTACCCAACGCCAGGGGGCGTCTTTCCCACCCTGTGGGAAAGATGCCTCCTTTCACTTCTTCAGGAAAATGCTTAGTAGCAAAAAAAGTTATCATAGTTCAAGCACGAAAGTGTGATATTTTTGGAGAAAAATGATGTCGGCTTCCGTTGAAACTACAAGTTTTTGCTTTCCGATCGTCATTTTCGAATTATATATGACATAGTAAAACCCTGGGCATCTTTCCCCACTCTCCCCTATCAATTCGATGCAGCTCGTCACGGGGAGTCTAATGGTGGTCTTTGTTTTGCGCTACGAGGTCTGGAATTGCTAAAATTGAGTTTGAAAATTTGACGTCATCAATTTTGAACAGTTTTTTCGCTATAACTTGGCCAAAAAAGGGGTATCGATCTCAAATTTTGTATGTAGATAGAAGGCGGTAGGGACTATCACATATTCCGGATTTTTCGAAATTCAAAAAACTTTTTGGATTTTTTGGCTATTATATTCAAAAAATCTATTTATTATTTTTGGGGGTCAAAATCCAAAAAATTCGAAAAAACGAAATAGCAGTTTTGTAGCCCTTTTGATTCCACACCTTTTATAACAAAAACATTTTTCTGTATCTCTAAAGCTGTAGGCCTGACAGCTCTTCCCGCGAAACCTTTTTTTGGGTCGAAAATGGCAAAAATGACGTCACTCTGACGTCATTAGCGGCCAACCTATCATAGCCTTTGGAAAAATTTTTGGTCACCATGTGCGCTAGCTGCTCCCGGGAGGGTACTGAAAGTTTGGTGACGATCGGCGCAGCGGTTCTCGAGATATATCGAAAAAAACTAAAGGGGGGGGGGCAAAAAAATGCCCCCCCCCCACCGCCTGGAAGGTTAACAATTTGTTTTTCTATAATAGAAACAAAACTAGACAATGGTTATTGGGAAAAGTTTGCTTTAAACTGCACAGTTGTGGATAAGGAATCGCAAATCGAAGTTTTTTCGAATTTGGAGAAATGTTTGCGAGTATGTCACCCACAGTGTCCACGGCCGCCTTTCTGGATCTGACTATGTGCGAATATTGCACCAGCACACTGCACAGAGCACATACCGAAGGGCTGGCTGGAGACCTCTGGTGGCCGACATGAGGGCGCTGCCAGTCCATCATTTGAACTGGTGTAGATGGCGCGACAACTGCGAACTACTTTCACTGGCATTGTCCGACCTGAGCCTGATGATGCTGGCCTGTAAGGGCCCACATTAGCTTCTGAGGGCCCCGCACTGGATTCTGAAGACCCGATGCCGGCCTCTAAGGGTCAGCATCTGCTTCTGAGGGCCCATCTTGGCCTTTGAGAGCCTTCTGTTGGCCTCTGGGGTCCAACGCCGGCCCATGCCGGTCTTTTAGGGCCCCACACTGACCTCTGAGGGCCCGTGCTGGCCTGTAAGGACCCACCTTAGCCTCTGAGGGCCCCGCACGGGCTTCTGAAGATCTGATGCCGGCCTCTAAGGGCCCGCATCGGCCTCTGAGGGCCCATCTTGGCATTTGAGTGCCCAATTCGGTCTCTGATGGTCTCAAACTGCCCTTTGCAGGCCCTGTACTGGTCTCTGAGCACTGGCGGTCCCAGGGGGAGGGGGGCCACGGGGGCCATGGCCCCCCCTTTGGTGCTGAAAGGTGGGGCCATACTATCTTTTGGCCCCACCTTTCAGATCGAACAAAAGTCCTAGAAAAGCTTCTTGTATGTTTCATTTTCTTTCTTGCGCCATCAAAGGACGTAAATTTCACTCATGAGTGGGCTCAGTTTCGTATTCTGTCAATTTGGCGGTTAGCGTCGCTGGCACCGGTTCACGAGTATGGCCGCATCTTACATGGCGTGGGTTTACTTGAGGCTCTCGTAGGCCAAGCAATGGCTGGCATGAGACCTCTTCGGCAGTGGCGGGTGGGCCCTGCCAAATGAGCGTGGCTCTACGACACTAAGTCACTAAAGTAAGACCTCATGGGTTGGTGCTGTGCACCTCAGAAGCCCGGTGGTGACGCCGTATGCCGGCTTGGTTTCTTAAGGATTAGCGTGGGATCTCCGGGGCCTGCATAGAGTTTGCATTAGCTAGTATGTAATTTCAGAGGCCTGTATGTAATGTGTACACAGTGGCGGTCGCGGGGGGCATCAGGGCCATGCCCTCCCAAGGCACATAAAGGGGGCCATCATATCATTTGCCCCCCCCCCCTCAAGCAACCGATGGGCCCCCATAGGTGTATGGGACCCTGGCCCTGATTCGATCGTCACGAGGCTAAAAAAACACGCCCACACCGGTCTTTGAGCGTCCAACATTGACCTCTGAGGGAACTTCAGTGGCGGTCAAGCGCCCACGTTGACCGCTAAGAGCCCACATCGACCTCTGAGGCCCCACATCTGACCTATGAGGACCCCTTACCGGCCTCAGGGGCCCAACCGGCGTCTGAGGGTCTCACACCGGTCTCTAGTGGCCTTATTGCTGTCTCTGGTGTCCCAAGACGAACATTTAGGTGCCAATGAGGGCCCCGCATTGGCTGCTGAAGACCCGATGCTGGCCTCTAAGGGCCTGCATTGGCCTCTGAGGAGGGCTCATCTTGGCCTTTGAGGGCCCTCTGCTGGCCTCTGGGTTCCAACGACGGCTCATTCCGGTCTTTTAGGGCCCCACGCTGACCTCTGACCTCTGAGGGCCCCATGTTGGCCTGTAATGAGTAGGACCCACATAAGCCTCCGAGAGCCCAACTCGGTCTCTGATGGTCTCAAACTACTGGCCTTTGCAGTTTGTAGGCCCTGTACTGGTCTCTGAGGGCCCTAAACTGGCCTCTAAGTGAAAACATACATGGGTGGGCTTCTGAAGATCACAGGGCTCACGCAGACTCCTGCACAGCCGTACGTTGGTCCTGATCGAGATTACTTTACGTCCTGATGGTCCCGCGCAGATTCCCTCATATTTCGACGTCGGGACCCCATGAGCCGGTGTGGGTCCTGGGGCTGGCAGAGACTGATGAAGTCCTTAGGGCTCAGGGCCAGTCTTTTTAGCAGTAGGACTATAAGGCAGGTTGAGTGAGCCCCAATAGAGCTGTTGCGAGGCCCCGCGCGAGTCGTGCGCGGCCCTCAGATGCCAATTTTGAAAACCAGGAACCTGTGGGGCCGGGGATCTCCAGAGGTCGGTGTACCTATTCTCTCCCGCCGCCAAACAACTATATGGGTAAATGTCATAGTCTGAAAATGATCTCTGGGTTTCACATGCTTGTTCAAAGCAAGAGGTATCCGTACTTTTCCGAATTGTTTTATTGTGGTAAGGTCATGAATCCGCGTGCCCGACCTTCCAGTATATGCTACACCGATCCGTCGCCATGGTGCAGTGGCCCGACCGGTGGAAACACCGTGGGACGGGAAATGGAACTGGTGCTTTTGCCTTAAATTGAGCTTAAAGATTTCACGCAAGAATGAGGTGGATGAAGCATAAGTAATGCCAACTGCGCGGCGCCTCGTGGACGTAAAAAATTAGCCGATCACCCCCCCCCCCCCGGTGACTGATAAATGTTATGTCCCGCGAGTGTGATTTTGGCCCCCCCCCCTTTTGCGAGCGGCTGCGACCGCCAGTGTCTCTGAGGGCCCAAACTGGCCCCTAAGGACCCAAACCAGCCTCTAAAAGTCCCACACCGGCCTCTGATGGTCCCATTTCTGTCTCTGGGACCCAAACTGACCCTTATGTGTCTCTGAGGGCCCCGTACTGGCTTCTGAAGGATCGATGCCGGCTTCTGAGGACCCATAACGGTCTTTAAGTGCCTCATATCGACACCTGAGGCCCCACACTAGCCTCTGAGGGGGCCCCAAACTGGCCTATGAGGTCTCTACACCGGCCACTGATGGCCCTATTATGTATGTTCTCTGGGGGCTCAAGCCTTACCTTTGGGCGTCACGCACTTGCCTCTGAAGGCCCACATCAGCCTCTGGGGCCCTACCTGGGGCCTTTGAGGCCCTTCGCTGACCCTTAGATCCAACGCCGGCCTCTAGGGGTCTGACACCGTACTCTAAGGGCCCCATTGCAGCCTCTAGGCGATAGGTATCGCCGAAGCGCTATCGATGGGCCCATAAGTGTAGGAACCATGGGTGCAGTGGGCGCAGTTGCACCAACAATAATAGGGTTGGGACCTATCTGCATGCTCTGTATGTTTTGGTAAAATAAAAAAGCTCAGAATTTTTAATGATTTAATTTAAAATCACTTTGTTATAAAAATGCCTAGTTAGTTCAGAAATTAATTATTTGTGGCTGAAAACAACTTGCTTCTGATTGGTCGGGCTAATCATGACGTCACATGTAGGTATATAACTGTCTGTATATTTGGCGCAGTTGAGACATACATTTTCTATGTATTTTCCTATGGTAAATCGGAGTGATTGGTCGTGTTTTCAGTGTCTCTTTATTTTGCGCTGGTATTGCGTGGCTAAGAAGTTTTATCAAGAATGGCATATACTAAAATGTTCCTTTAATAATGGAGCTTCAATATCTGTGAGTTTTATTGGCAAGCGAAAACTGATTTCGCTGTTATTTTATCTGGAAATTACTCATTTTTTTAGGTCAATATTCAAAATATTTTACGGGAACAAGTTGGCACTTTTCTTGATTTTTGCACTCAAATCGCGTGCGATTCAACTGTATTGGAACTTGCAAAGAAGCTTGGTGATTAATTAACTGTGTTATTATGGCACTGTTTGCAAAGCATGGATAATGAAACTCTGCCAAAGACTTAGCTACATACATAGCAATGCCTCAAGTAATACGCAGGAGGGACAGAATTCAGAGTCCGATCGAGAAGAATCGGTGCAAATGCTACGAAGACCAGGCAGCTCTGATACAATAGCTAGTCGTCTCACTACTCTCACTCCATTAGACCAGCTGATTCCTGACAGCACCGACTCGGATGCAAAGATGGAGCTCATCTTCCAAGCTAGAAACCAGTTCTTTGATGGAAGATGTGATGCTGCCTCTGTCTCTGCTTTGTTGGCCACTTTGGACGGAGCGGAGCTCCGCTCCTTGCGTGAGCGGTTATTCGCCTGTCATCCAGAAATAGTTCCTTCGTTTGCTGGCCGTTCCCTGATTAGGTGCAATACGGGGAGCTGTAATCAGGGAAGTAACTTTCCATATGAAAGGGGTGCAGGTGCACCCCCGTCCCCCATCCACTAGAAGTGCACCCCCATAGGCTAAGCGGCGCCCCACACGCCGCCCCACACGATTAGCTCTAGAGCAGATGGCGAGGGTGATTTCTCGGCTACATTCCATCTCGGCGTCGTGATGCTTGTGGGCTTGGAGTTGGAAAGCGTCCAGTCGTATGTAGGGTAGTGTAGGGGTAGGGCTGAGTTCAATAAGGTCCTTACATTTGAAAGGTTTGAACAACCCGCAATCAGCACAACATACCACAAGTTAAATAAAAAACTACCAAACTCCGCCCAACTAATATTAATAAACATTACAGCCAAACTAATGGCCTAAATAAAAATATATCTCAAATCCTAACAGTTATCGCGGGTGATGGTGCCATGAGTTGCTATTATTCAAAACAGATGCAAATAAGCATGTTTGTATGTCCTATGTATGTTTGTTTTAAAAACGTTGCAGCGGCGCTGGGAACTGCAGTCTTAGATCTGGGTATGTTTGGCATCTGCAACTCTTCATATACACATTAACCCCATTTCGGACGGGGAGACCTTTCAGGATTTTCTTGTACAATTGCCAAACGCCGCGAGACATTAAGCTCATATTTGGTGACTTTTCCTAAATGCTCATTGCGCACATCTCAGCAAAAAAAAGCCGGGTCAGGTCAGGTCAGGTAACCAGAGCGGGTTTGTTGACCCCACCTCAGAAAAGTTTGCAAACACGTCAGAGCTTGAGTTTTTCACGAAGTTATTTCCTCTCATCAAGTCTTCAAAACAGTACCTGCAGTATGTGTCGTTTGTATATCTCAGAATTTTTTATCTGTGACCTGAGGTTAGGTCAGAGTCGTGACCTTTACATTGCAAGCCTATGGAAAAGTATTGAAATGCGACCTGTACCTCAAGTAAACGAGTCAAAACCACCCAATTCTTTAAGAATTATGACAAATTATCTTATCTGTAATGATCCAGGTGCCATTTACTGACAGGGACACCGGAGAGTGTTATCTGAGCCGAGATCATGTGAGGTGATATCTACCATACATCAATGCTCACAATACTTACAATATTGACAATGCTTTTGCTTACAACACTTACAATACTTACGATGAGACCAGCAAGCACTCTGCCGTTACAGTTCTAACTTCTGTTTCGAAAAACGACGTTACACACATTCGCTGCCAGCATAACATGTATTGTTTGACAGTAACAAAATACAATTGACATCTGAACCCCAAACGGACCGCCATCCACTCAAATTTTATAACCCTGACCGGTCAGGGGGCGAATGGAGGTCATTTCCTGGGCATTACACTCAGCCATGGCACAAAATATCTCACCTCACAGTGATCATTACAACAATAGCACCGACTTGATAGTGGATTTCAAAGTACTTGCATCAGCTCTTCCTGCTATTGCAGACGATCATCTCCTCAGGGTAATGTTGTTCGGGACATGAACGAAGATCGTTTTCGGAGTTCCATAAGTCCTACTGCAACAGCCTGGCACAAAACAGGACTTGTACGCTCTTCTCTGCACTTTGCCCTTCAGTATATCACAAAAGAATTGTTTAGAATCCATCTTACGCTTCTTTCACAGTCTCCCTTGCCACCGTAGGGCGTAGATAGATTGCTGTTGCTGGTAAGTTAAGGCACGGTAGATAGAAATTACCTCGGTTCTCAACGCCTTAAGTTATTTTCATAAAAAAGAACAAATAAATGATCAATAAGATGACAGGAATGTAAACATTTTAATCGCAAAGTAGTCCAAATATTGGAATGAGCTTTTGCTTTTCAGCATCCTCCGGTTCATCATCTTTATCATTTGAAAATTCGAGGTACATAAAATGTTTATCACGCGCTCATGTTAAGTGGGAATATAGTACACGGCAAACACATCAATTTTTGACACTGAACATTTCATCCGTAAATGTTTTAGCATAATTTAAAGTTAAAGACAGCGCGAATGGCAGAGTGAAGCAAACAACATCTTTCACCCATTGATATAACATGTAATCTGTGGTGCGCCAGATGCGCCATTATTTGTCAACCGCAGAAGGTGACATGTGACGTAACAGCATCAAGAGCATCTTTTTTCAAGAACTTTTCAAAACAAGTTTCCTATCTTTCTTCCCCCATTTCTCTCAGCTTATTGATTTTATGAGGCAATGGTATGCACCATAAATTCTGTGAAAATAGTTTGATCATTTTCATGCATTCTTAAAAAATCGAGTTCCCAACCCCATTCTGCAGTGGGTGCAGACAATGTATTCTGCATCCACAATAATCTGGAACAAAACCCCCTTTTCTCAGCAACGCTACTTTCCATGCAGCACGACAAATTTAGGATATTTTGCCCACTATCCATCTTTCGAAGCATTTGCTACTGTAATGGTCTTCAAAACTTACATTTGTGCTCAAGTAAAAAAAAAAAAAAAGACGAAACGGAACACGTGTGATTGAACAGTGAACAGATACCGATGACCCACTGTCAAAAGTTTTAGCACGATGATCTCAGAAAATGGCAAAGTTAGCTGCCTTTACTTTTGCGGTAGTCCATTCACAGTTGCGTGAGTTATTGACATTATCAATGCTTCAAAATGCACTTATCGGTATCTTTTCGACATGGAACATCCTCAAAGCTCGCAATGAGCATCCGCTCGGGTGCCGTTCCCTACCCCCCCCCCCCGCTTCACCGGCCATGGTCTGGATTTCTGCACCCGTGCACTACGCCCGTGGGCCCCTTTAAGCTAACACCGGGCCCCACGGGTCAGCGCAGGGGCCCCTTTGCCAAGTTGCCCCCCCCAAACTCCAAGTCTGCGACCGCCCCTGACGGTGGGTACTTACTTATAGGCCTACAGTTAACTCGCGTCCCATAGAGGGTGGGGGGGGGGGCATATGTTACCACCCTGTCGCGTTTTTGTGCGTGTGAGGGAGAGAGAGAGAGAGAGAGAGAGAGAGAGAGAGAGAGAGAGAGAGAGAGAGAGAGAGAGAGAGAGAGAGAGAGAGAGATAGAGAGAGAGAGAGAGAGAGAGAGAGAGAGAGAGAGAGAGAGAGAGAGAGAGAGAGAGAGAGAGAGAGAGAGAGAGAGAGAGAGAGAGAGAGAGAGAGAGAGAGAGAGAGAGAGAGAGAGAGAGAGAGAGAGAGAGAGAGAGAGAGAGAGAGAGAGAGAGAGAGAGAGAGAGAGAGAGAGAGAGAGAGAGAGAGAGAGAGAGAGAGAGAGAGAGAGAGAGAGAGAGAGAGAGAGAGAGAGAGAGAGAGAGAGAGAGAGAGAGAGAGAGAGAGAGAGAGAGAGAGAGAGAGAGAGAGAGAGAGAGAGAGAGAGAGAGAGAGAGAGAGAGAGAGAGAGAGAGAGAGAGAGAGAGAGAGAGAGAGAGAGAGAGAGAGAGGAGAGAGAGAGAGAGAGAGAGAGAGAGAGAGAGAGAGAGAGAGAGAGAGAGAGAGAGAGAGAGAAGCCATTTATTCAATAACAAACAGATGAATATAACAAATCAAGTAGGCAATTGGCGCAAAAGTGCAAAAGTTAAATCATGGCGCCGCTTGCTATTTACGAGAAGTACAGCGGATGACCGCCCCCCCCCCCCCCCTAAGATCTCGAGAACGGAGCAAGATAGCGACAAGCAGTAAACGGCATCGGATACGCACGGACAAGGTCTACAATTCTTACTAAGGTCATTTTGACGGTCAAAGGTCAAAACTCAAAGATGACGTCACAGGGGTCGAAAAAGTCAAAATGGCGGCGCTAGATATGGAGAGTTTTTTTTTCGAATAACTTTCGAATTAGTCAAGATAGGAACAAACTAAGGGCATCATCGTGATCCTCTCGTTAATCCGCATCGAATGATATATATGTTGATCTCGAAAGGTCAAGGTCAAAGGTTGACCTCAGGTCACGTGACCTCGAGGTCATCATGTATATCATTCGATGCGTCTTGACGAGCTGAACACAATGAGACCATCCACGCGGCTGTATCTTATTCCTGTACGGAGTTATTGGCAAAAAAACCGTTGGTGACATTTGATGACGTCACATGACCTTACAGCTGCCCAACAGCAAAACACACCTCAAGGTAGTGAAGGTTGATCGTATATGAAGTCATGTATGGTATATGGGGCCATTCCGACCCATTTTAGTGGTAAAAACAGGGAATTGATTTTTCCCCCATTGACTTATAATGGGGAGGTCGCGAAATTGACCTGACCTTAGGTTACCGACATCAAAATTCTGAGATTAACAAATTGTAGCTACCAATAACCTAATAACATCCTGTGACTTTCAAAGGCCTCCGACATCTACTGTAGCTCTGGCACGGTGACAAAGTTGCAAAAAAGTGACTTGGTTGGGTCATTCAAAGTGACCTGGTGACCTGACCTTAAAGGTTCAAACTTGCACACCATGTGTAAAATTGATGAGAGAATAGTCGTACCAAATTTCGCGGCGCTACGCGCCGCGGTTTTCCCGCTATCCGCGAGAAACCTCAGGGGGGGGGGGGGGGCGGATATCCGCTCCCCCGTCGGTGCGCGTGTTAACGAAGTAGTTCTGGTGCCTTCGTAACATGTTACGAAGCTGCCAGATGCGTTTGACACATACTACGAATACCCGTCACGACTCCTACTGTTTGACCTGACCTGACCTGACCCGACCTGGTCTAAATGCTTAAAGACATCACCTGTGATCAAAACTAACACGATATTCGTGATCAGCACCCCGAAAAACCTCTAATCAGCCACACTTTCGACTTTCTAACAGGTCCCGATTTTCCCTTTGGGTCATTGACCTGACCTGGAAGGTCAACCAATGACCTAGGACCTTAAAATTGGGTATCATCGACTTCCTCTCGTGACAGGCAGCACGCTCGTTTTTTCCGCGAAGCTCTAGCTCAATCAGGGGCCAAACGGCAAGGGGGGGTCCAACCGACCCCCCCCCCCCCTACACATTAGAAGCTGGCAAACGCCGCACACATGCGAGGGTTAAATTGCAAAACTAGCCTTTATCATATAATGGCTGCACCAAAACATGCTTATTTGAGAGAGCTCACTGAGAACCACAATTTTGCAGATAGGTAGCATATCATTAGAAATATTCCGATGATTAGAAATAACCTTCCGATGATTGCGATTCGCTCGTTGGATACCAAATCTCAGTTGCCATTCAAACGTATTTTGAATAAGTTTGAATCAATGGCACTCTTGAAGACAGTGGCACCCCTTCGAAAACAACAACAATAGGCACGAGCCATGCCACGAGCGGAAGTGGTTAGCAACAGTCAGCCGTCCAGTCCAAGACGACCGCCGCGGACGCCGCTGATCACTGATTGGCTGGTGGCGGTCGTGACGTCAGCCACGCTCGGGGCTGAAGTCCCGTCGCCCGCAGGTTGAGGTGGCAGCCAGGAAGTGATCGAGAAAAATCAGTGCTCGACAACTGGCTGTGAGGTGGGCGGTTTGTGTGCTGTTCGTTTTAGTCGGTGTTTTCCAAGTGCTCGAAGTGGGTATTTAAAATGTGGCCCGATTTGATTGCCTACCGACCAGACGTCTTCTTTGACGGTAAGCTGGCGCCGCTGATGTTCCAGTTCGGCATTTGGAACACGACTGACGAGAGCATAATTGTTAGGCCGGTTTGCGAAGGATGCTGTACTCCATTTGGTATGAAATGTTCACAAGCGATTGCCAAGTAGCTTGTTTTATGTGTTTTCCAAAAGTGTCTATGTGCATGTGATGGATACTTAATTACTTAGCTAACGTCGGCTGGCAGTGTGCATGAGTCATTCAAAGAATGAATTGGAATGAATGAATGAATGAATGAATGAGTGACCAGTATCAACACGTTGTTACATTTTTAACGTTGAAATCTTACATTCATATATTGGAAATTAATACATTCTTTTTTTTTTTTTGGATACATGTAGGACATGGGTAGTAGGTAGCTACTTTGACTTGTCTTGATCAGTGCTGGTGGTGATAGTTTCGTTTTGGTATTAAAAAGGCAGAGAGCTTTTATTCCCTTCATGGACTTCAGTAGGAATCAGTCAACAGTAGGAATCAATCAAATCATTCAAGTCGGGAAGAATGTCAGAAAATGATCCTGATCCGGGAGCGTGGCACGTCATGTCATACCTTGTAGGGTTTTCGCAGACGTTTTTCATTTCAGCACTTGCAGACTGCAGTGATCGTCTTTGCCATGCCTACACTCTTCTTATTCAACGAGAGTAAAAACGTCAACCGTTCCACCCATGGGGTTAGATGAATGACACCCTCGTTTTGTGAAGGCTAAATTTGAGTGGCAAATCAAGACCAAACATTCCGTTCCCTCATTAAAAAAGTCATTTTACCTTCCCTGATCCCTGACAATTTTGTAACCCTGAATCGAAGGGCATTCGACTGTCATCTCTTCCTCAAGGCCAAAATGGCAATTCAACGCCCCATGTCAGACTCACCACCCAATATTGTGCTATTCCCTACCTTTAACCCGCGCCCCGTAGGGCTATCGGCGGACCATACCACCCGTAGAGGGGAGGCGTTTCGCTACCCCCTCCCCCTAAGATATCAGAAAGTTAACGGCCAATTCAAATTCTCAAAATTCAAACGGCTTTGGATAGTCCTACCACGGAACTACCTTGTGACCCGATTTCATTGACCTTGGTCCAACTGATGGCGTCACAGGTCAGGTCAAAGATCGAATTTTCACCGTTTACAGGCATTTCAAGAATTGTGTTGTAAAATCGAGTAAAAGGCATGTTATTGTAAATTATCGATGGGGGAATTGTCCGCAAAACACATATTTTGCTAATTGAGGTCGTTGATACCAGGTCAGGTCACAAAGGTTAGGTCACTGAGGGTCACAATACGAAAGTGTCGTATGATGCATGTTTTATGGTCCATCTTACATGGCAAATGAGATTATGTGGGTCAGGCAACCTTTGGGGCCAGTTAACCCGCGCCCCACTGGGGGGGGGGGGGGGGCTATTCATAGCCCCCTCCCGTTTTTCTGTAATAACTTCCAGACCGCTTAACGTATCAACGCCAAACTTTCAGTACCTTCGGCTGCATCAATTTGACACCTTGTGTCAAAATATGAACTTCGTAGCTACCATAGGTCGGCCGGAAATTACGTCAGAGTGACGTCATGTTTGGCCGATTTCGACGCAAAACATTGAACCACGGCAATCGTTTCCAATAGCTCAGTTTTTAAGCTAGATCCAATTTATTTGCATGAAAGGACTCAGAATAGACTGCGCTATCAAAGTGCCATCTCGGATTTTCGAAATGTTGAAAATGTCTAAAATTTTGTATCATAAAATTCAAAACTTATATTTTTATATTTTTCAAAAAGTTTTTACCTCTTCGAAGAAAATCGGAATATATGTGATACAACGCATGCTTATGACTAACTAGCAAGTTTTAGCTAAATATCTTAAAAAATGGCCAAGTTATACGCACTATTGCAAAAAATTCATAATTATTAATTTTTCAAAGCAATTTTTCAGTACGTATTTGACATCGTACACCAGTATAAATGGCACCATCGTGTTTCTGAGCTCAAACTGCATCCGATAGACATGTTTTTGTTGAAAAATTCTAACTTCAAAATTTGAACCTTTTTTTACCTGAAAGTGACCTTCACCTGACCTAAGCTAAATTCGACTCAAAATGAATGACGCAGACGACATCAAATTCGAAATATATGGCCTAAATGGACCATAAAACATGTTTCACGTGACCGGCGCATGATATAATATTTCCGTGACCTGTGATGACCTGACCCTGACCTGAAAATCAAAGTACAAGTTTGGTATCCTCAGAGTATCTAGAGCATCTGTTCACGAGTGTGTAAACCAAAAATGAGCCTGATCTGACTTGTAGGACGGCGGCCAGAGCCCAAAATGTGAACAAGCCAAAATGCTAATAATTTTTACTTTGACCTGACCTGTGACGTCATTGGTGACCTCGAGGTCAATGAAATTAGGTTTCTCTCGACAGTTTTTCCGGGGCTATCAGACGCCGTTTGAATTTTGACGATCGGGCCAGTAGTTTTGGAGTTAGGAGGAGGGCTATGAAGAGCCCCCCCACCCCCGTAGGGCGTGTTATACGCAGACCCCAGTGGGGCGCGGGTTAAGGTTATGTTCTGGTAAAGGTCAGGTCAAGGTCAAGCCAAATAAGGTCAAATTTAAAAGTTGATATTTTTGCATAAATTGGGTATCGTTTCCATGCAGCTCGTCACGAGTGGTGTTTGATTTGCGCTAATGGTCTAGAATTGCTAACAAATGAGCAAAAAATTTGACGTTATCAATTTTGAATAGTGTTCTCGCTATAACTTGGCCAAAAAAAGAAGCATCAAACTCAAATTTGGTATGTGGTGAATGTGGGAGTGACTCTCATTTATATTCCGTTTTTCTCGAAATTTGAAAAAAAAAACTTTTTTAACTGTTTTATCTATTTTTTTATTTTTAGGGGTTAAAACCCAAAAAAATTCACAGATCTGAGATTACAGTTTTGTAGCCCCGTTAATTCGACACCTTTTATGTCTTGATCATTTTCTGTATCTTCAGAGCTGTAAGCCTGACAGCTCTTCCCGTGAACCTTTTTTTTTTTTGTTCGAAAATGGCAGAACATGACGTCCTTCTTACGTCATTTGCGGCGAACCTATTATAGCCTATGGACAATTTTTATCATAATGTGTAAAATTGTTGCCCGGAGGGGTCCTGAAAGTTTGGTGACGATATCTGCAGTCGTTTAGGAGATATTGACTGAAAAGGACGGGGGGGCGTTTCGCCCCCCCCCCCCCCCTCTTACGGGGCGCGGGTTAAGTCATGATTGTCTCATGGACTATGGCATGGATGTAAAGGATCATGAAATGTACAGTGGCCATTGGCCTTTGATGATGTCGCTTTGTTAACCCACGACCCGTTGGGCCAAAAGGCCCCCCGTGTTTTTTTTTTTTTGCAGATAACTTAGAAACAACTGCGAATTTCGACTTGAAGCCTTCAGTAGGTAACTCTCCGGACATCAATTTTACACAACTCCTGGAACAATTATGTCCCAGTTCATCTCAGGTCACGAGTTATAGAGGTCAAACGGAGGTCATGTTCGACGATTTTTCATCGAAAAAGTTGTTCACTGAGAAAAATCGCAGAAAATCAAGGTTTAAACTTAGCGACTTAAAAATTGGACCGTAGGTATAAAAGGCATGACAAACAAAATGGTTATCTTTAAATTTCCAAAAATTTAAAAAAAAAATCCTTAGATCTAGAGATTTTCGAACTCAAAATTTAGATTTACTAGGATATTTTTAAAATTGGAGGAAATTTCTAGAAAATGGGAATATTTGTCAGAGAAACCCTTACGGGTCTTACACAAGCCAAAAATTAACAAAATATCTCTAAAACTGCCAGAGATATAGCCGTTTGAATGACTGAAAAGGTAGCGACTGTTCTTATGAGTTTTTGGGTATTTGTGCTTGAACTCAGTGAGGAATAGTAGGTATTAATGATACCTACGTATCAACCTCTTCCTGACTGAATATGATCCTTTACGTGAGTAAAGTCTCTTTTACGTAAAAACCTGTTTTTCGTTGTAAACCAGTACAATGTGACCCTATTTGACCTTTCTGTGACGTCATAGGTCCAAGAAAATGGTCAAGGAGGTGTCTGTGGTTGCATATATATGACCTGTCTTCATAAAGACTCGAATATTCACAATTTAACATGCCTTTCCTTACGATTCACGGAAGTGTTTTCTGATTGGTCGAGGCTGACCTCTGTTATGACGTCCTAGGTCATCATCCACTCAGGTGACTATCCATATGCCAAATCTATCATATACAATATACATCATATCCAAAGTCATTTTGGAAACTTATATTTCATTTTTATGACCGACTTCTCGACTCGTCATTGTAAATTGGACTGATTTCACATTTTTGACCTCCCTGTGACGTCACAGGTCAATTATCAAAGTTATCGATATCTTATCTTGTACATCTCGATGAGTTCTTTCGATTGCCGTTTGAATTTTTCCGATCCGGCTATTGGTTCCGGAGATACGACGGGGGCCCTTTGTCGCCCCCCCCTCACCCTAGACGTGTAACCTGCCATACCTCAACGGGGCGCGGGTTAACTTAATAACTTTCTGGGGCACTTAAGGAGGCTTTGGCGAGAGAGTGTATGACAAGTTTACTCCATATAATCGCAATTCCGGCCTGACATGGCCTCGAGAAATAGGTCACAGGTCAAAAGTCATTAAGATCAGGGTCATGAAATTGTTATGGTGTGTAAAGAATTTTTAACTCGAGGCTGCGGGAAGTTTTGTGACAATCGGCCGCTTTTTACGCAAGCCTTTCGTGAAAAGCCGAGTGGAGGGGTCCAGCCGTTTGAGTGCGAGGGTTAAATATACACATCTATATTTATGTGGAAAAGGGTCGGTCGAATCCCTCCGCATGGTCGCTTGGCCCTGATTGAGCTAGAGCTCTTTGTAAAGAAACGAACCGATGACGTCCTTCAAGGTCCGAGTTTATTAGCTGACCTTCCAGGTCAGGTCAGTAATCGGAAGCTTGAAAAAATTAGGATCTGCTTGACTTTCTTGGAAAGAGTTTATGTATTTTGGAATCCTGATTTCGGATATTGCAATCGTTTGCACGATAGTATTTGTGCGGCTGTGGTAGGTTTGGTCAGGTCAGGTCGACCGTTAAACGTCTTTAAGGTTATTGTTACACTGTTACAGCATCTACCACCACTGGCAGCTGCGCTGCGTGCTGCAGGCGTTCAAAGATCTACAGATAAAGATGTTTATTGTTTAAAAATACTCGATCTTAAAATTGGTTACCAGTCGCTGCATCTCGCAACGGCGCTTGCCCTTTTCTCCGTGTGACTCAGTTAGGGGCGAAAGCGGCAGTGCGGCCAAATTGGTGATGTTGCGGGGAAAGTCACCCCCCCCCCCCCCAATGAAAAGTATAATGACATCCTCAGAAATTTTAAAATTACATCATCACGACGTTTTTGCTGTGAAAGCATACCTAGTGTAGGAATACAGATTAAAAATGTTCCAATGTACGATTCGCACAGTCATACTCGTGCTGTCGCGCTTGCAATGTTGTTTTTTTACATCTTTAATGACAATATTTGGAGTTTTTTTTTTTTACTTTCCACCAGAGCTTGACGTCAGGTATAGTTTTTCCACATTACTTGTAAAAACTGCACCTAAAATGAGGCTGAAGACGATTTTTTTAGATAGGGACATCTTCATACGACTTTTTTATACGTCCTCCCCCTAACGCTAAACCAATTTGGCCACACTGAAAGCGGCGAGGTCCCACCCCCTCCCCTCGGCTGTGGCGTATGCAGAAAACCGACAGGGCCGGCGATCGTAAAGGCTGTTTTTCGTTCGACACCATTCCGCTCGTCACAGTGTACTACTTGCCTGCGTGTGTGTGTGCGTTTGTTTTTAGCAGGTACCCGTTGCCGGACATTTCTTGCTGATGCCAGGTCATACTGGGTCACGGAGCCTGACATGTCGTGACGGGAGGATGCAGGGTTTTGTAAACCAGTGTGGCCACTGCTGCAGTGGTCAGGCCCATCGCCGTGACCACAGCCCCACACAGCCACTAACCACCCCGCC
Organism: Amphibalanus amphitrite; assembly: GCF_019059575.1. Lineage (NCBI taxonomy): Eukaryota > Metazoa > Arthropoda > Thecostraca > Balanomorpha > Balanidae > Amphibalanus > Amphibalanus amphitrite. The sequence continues at coordinate 429,475 of NW_024882060.1, forward strand.
GGCCCCCTCCCGGCACCGGTCCTCGAACACTACGCCCGGCAGCTGACCTTTACCTGACCTCTGACCCTGTTCCGTGCCGCCGGGCGCTCCAAACCAGTTCTAGCCTCTACCCCGGGTCCTCAGCTGAGACCATAGGTACTATGCCGAGTGAGGGGCAGCTCGTGCTTGGCAAACGGGGCCGGCGCACAGTAGGCGATCGGGCATGTAGATTGTAGAGTGCATAGCCAAGCGAAACCCATCGATGTTCATAACTTGCATGCTTTCCATGCTGGGACTCGTATATTTCAGACCAGCAGTCTCTAATATCTGTTGAACGATTGCAGTATTATGGCGCATCATAAAGTCACTCTGACCTTCTAATCGTTTATTTATCCTTATGTATGACAGGTATAGCAAGACATATCGAATTTCTCATCACGAACTACAATTTGGCCTTAACTCGCGGCCCACACTGGGGTCTGCGTATAACACGTCCTACGGGGGATTCATAGCCCCCCCCCCTCCTACCTCCGAAACTACTGTGCCGATCGTCAAAATTTAAACCGCGGCGTCTGATAGCCCCGGAAACCTGTCGAGCGAAACCTAATTTCATTGACCTCGAAGTCACCGATGACGTCACAGGTCAGGTCAAAGTAAAAATTATCAATGTTTGGCTTGTTCACAATTTGGGTTCTGGCCGCCGGCTTACAAGTCAGAACAAGCTCATTTTTGGTTTACACACTCGTGAACAGATAATTTAGATACTCTAAGGGTACCAAACTTGTACTTTGATTTTCAGTTCAGGGTCAGGTCATCACAGGTCACGGAAAGCTTATATCATGCATCGGTCACGTGACACATGTTTTATAATCCGTTTAGGCCATAAATTCGGATTCGATGTCGTTTATGTCATTCGAGGTCATGTTGAGTTGAATTTAGCTTATAGCTCAGGCCGAAATCGCGAAATGCGTCGAAATCGGAATCGAAATCGAAATCGGCCGAACATGACGTCACTCTGACGTCAATTCCGGTCAACCTATGGTAGCTACGAAGTTCAAATTTTGACACAAGTGTCAAGTTGATGCATCCAAAGGTACTGAAAGTTTGACGTCGATACTCAAGCGGTTTAGAAGTTATTGCAGAAAATTGGGAGGGGCTATGAATAGCCCCCCCCCCCCCAGTGGGGCGCGGGTTAAGCCGATTTGAAATTTGACCTAAGGTCAAGGTGACCTGACCGAAAAGGCCATGTTCCATACCAGCGATCCGCATCGTCGACCCGAATACATTCAAGTGGTTGCTTTGGCTCTAAGTGTCTACCAAAAGTTATTGCCGAAAACTGCTATTTAGATTTACATTTCATGACCTAAGACGACCTCGTGTCTAAGACATGGGTACACCATATTTGCACTGTGCAGATGTTTACTTACGACGTCGGCAAGAATTTGTTTGGGACTTTGACACGCATATCCGTAAAATTTAGGCATTGGAATTCAAAATTATATCCCGAAAGGTAATTTCGGGGGCGAAGACGGTTAACCTAAATCGTTTCAGTTAATTGCGACTTTTAAAAATAAATCTCAGTCAGCCAATCTTTTGAAAGCCGTGGCTGTGGCTGTGACGCCTGTCTCGGCTGGCGCTCGTTTCAGACTCGGACGACGTGGAGGCGATTCTGGCCGAGTTTCGGGAGAACGGCCGCGACCCGAGTACCGTCCCGAGCGGAGCTGTTGAGCGCGCGCCTCCTCACCCGGCCGCTGCTCGAGGCCAGGCGCAAGAGCAAGAAGAGTCTGCCCGACCTCTGCGTGTTCTGCAAGAACAACGGCGAGACGGCGCAGTTCTACTCCAACCACATCCTCAAGGTGAGTCGCCGGCAGCGGGCAGAGCAGAGCTTTGTCGACTGAGGCCGCCGCAGCTGTTACATAAGACAGTGCCATTGACCAGTCAGGGCAGGGTTCAGACGGTGTTGACAGCCCGTATGTACGTGCGGATTGCATGCTGTAAGAGATGTGTGGGGTCGTATCGTGACGGTAATTTCATCAGCACGGGGCTGGAATTTCATCAGGCTTCTGAGCTCGTGTCAATATGGTACCTTGGAGCATCCTGCTGTCGCCGGTGAGTACTCCAGTGGCGCGTAAAAAGAAAGAAACGAAACATAGGAATGTCGCTCGTGTGGCAATTTACATAGCATAAAACATTTCATAAATTAACACGCAACGCATGGAAGATTGACGGGCTAACATTCCGATGGTTTCAATGATTCACGATATTCATTTGCAGTATTCGTCGCATTTGCTGTTCCATGAAGTTTTTCTTTCTTTAGTATATGCTCCACAATAGCCAGCTTTCTGAATTTCTTCCGATATCAATTGTCGATGTCAGTACTTCAAGCCTTGGTACTGGGAGCTATCCATCTGTTTGTTAGTGTTAGGACTACAGAGCCCTTGAAACACGATGTTTTACTTAATTCATTCAAAAACAAGCGTCATGAAGTCTATTGGAATCTCACTAGGCAATTTAAGCACCTGTCTCACCTTTGAAAACTTAAAATATACTTAAAGAAAGATCAGGGTTACCAGATGATCCAATATGTTGCTAAAACAGTTTGATGCCATTGCTTTTATATGATCGTGTGCATACCATGCAACCTAGTTATTACGTTGGTAAAGGTACGAGCCCCTCCTGCATTCTGTAGCCTTCACCGAACGCCCACCTAAATAAACGACAAAATAGCTCGAAATCACGGCAGCACGGTTGCCGTATTTCTGGGAACATGCGGTACTCCGCTGCTTGTTGACTTTGATGACAGCCAGCCACACCCTGCCGGTCGGGCCTGCGGACATCAAAGGCGGGCCGCTGTAACGTAAACAGTAGCGGTCAGCTTCGGCATGTCCAGACGGCCGGGGCGACATTTTCGCAATATCGCGCCGCGCCGGCCGAACGCATGATCCGATGGAATGCCGCGGTCCTGTCGGCCTTTTCGTGCACGCCTCTGTGCCGTCGGTGCACGGACTGCACGGCGAGCCGCTCCGCCGCCACTCGGTCCGCCGCGGGGCACAGAGGACACCTGGGCCGTGTGTGACGAGTGCAGCCGTCAGGCGCAGCTGCAGCTGCCGAGCCGGCCGTGTTTCTGACCCGACATGTCTGTGTCTCTGCCGCCAGGACCAGCGGGGCATCGTGCGGTGTCCCGTGCTGCGCGCCTACACGTGCCCCACGTGCGGCGCGCGCGGCGACAACGCGCACACCATCAAGTACTGCCCGCAGAGGCCCGTCTGCAAGCCGGTGCTGCCGCGCATGATCCGCAAGACGGTCCACTACTGACTGCCGACGCCGGCGCCCCGGGCGGTGTCGAGTGGAACTGGGTGTTCGCCTGTGCGAGCGACGCACCATTACTGTTGTCACCGTGGGATGTCTATTGGGGCCGTATCATCGACGGAATGAGAAGGGACAGTGAGCGATATCCACGTGTCTTTCCATGTTTTATGTTAATTCTTAAATAATGTAAGATAAAAATACCATAGCACCACGGGTGGTAATGGTGCATTTGTCTAACATTGTTCATGAATTAATCCGTCAAAGATTACATGTTTTATGTTTAGTGCTTGTGTGTGCGTGTGATATCATATGTGATGCACCAAGTGAGTGCGCGCGTCTTAAGAGGATCGTTTTTGTTTTATTGTATGCATTGGGATGTCGTATTGGGAAGGTAACCGTTTTACAGAAATATCTACAGCGGCCAAGTGCGAATCATACATTGGCGACTTGTTTTGTTTTATTGTCATGCCTCATATTTATGTGATTCGCTCATCTGTTAGCGGTACGAAATTCGTCCAATAAATTATTTTGAAAGAAATATTTGGTGATAAATGGCTGTGGCACAGTGTAGGAAAATAGCATCAACTGAGTAAATCTGGTAAGTCGGTGACCCTTTGACCTTTGTACGTGGATACGCTGCGGATACGCTTTGTACGCTGCGGAGGGATTCAGGAATGTATCGCAATCGTACCCTTAAGATATCTCAGCCGGGTGTGAAAACGAAACTATGTGAACTGAGCTGAAATCTGACGACATATATCCGGCTGGCCAAACATGTGGGAAGGCGCCGCCCGGAAGCGCCAGCCCCGAGCCATGCCTTGCATACCCCGCCCGTGTCCCGAGAGTTCTCAGCTGACGAAAGTTCGCCAAGCCGCCGAAACTCTGTAGATGATGACATGTTTTCTGCTGAAGCCGTGACCGGGCTGGCGGGTGGAAGGTGGGGCTCGCGGCGGACCGAAATGGCACCATCGCGTGCCGCCGGCCCCTGACGGTAGAGCCCGTCACGGAGCTGCTGGCCGGCTGTTCTCGGCTGCAGCGACAGCGACGCGGTCGGCCGATCCCATCCTCACGTGATGGGCGCCGAGTCCGTCCTTTCCGCGCCGGCCTGGTCCGCCCTTCCCTCGTGGACTCTGGGCTGGTCCGGTAAATCCCAACCCGCTCTATTGGCATCGGGGATCTATGTAGCCCCCCCCCCCCCGCCACCACGGCGTCATTAGCGCTGCTGGGCTGATTAAGCGTCGTCCTGCAAAGAGCCATACACATTGCTGGGCTTTACGTCCGATCATGTCGTGCCTTATCGGCGTGGTGTCCGGCTCGTTTCCGTACACGTGTAAAAATACATACCTACCTATTCTAGCTAGAACTTCGCAACAGTTCGGCCCCACGCTTTGCAGCAGCTTGTCCCTCCAACTGCGCATGGGCATACTTCTCTTGTGAATCGACCCACCATGAGCAGTTCTTTCAGTAGTGGGCAGCATTTCACCGCCGGAAAAGCCCGTTATAGACTGTGATCTTCGTTTCTTTTTTTCACGGCCGCTTGCGTACCTATACTCGTATGTGGGGAGGGTCGTTCGGGCCCCCCAACTGTTCAGTCCGTGATCGAGCTGGAGCTTAGGGGAGAAATGAGCGTGTTGCCCATAGCGAGAGGAAGCCGACCGGCTACCCAACTTTAAGGTTCTTTGTCATTGGTTGGCTTTCCAGGTCAGGCCAATGACCCAAAAGTAGGGAAAAACGGGACCTGCCAGAACATTTTAGAGAATCTACCATGTTTTTTTTCGGGGTGCTGATTTCCAAGTCTAGTATTTGCTTTGATCAACGATGACTTATTCACGCATTTGGGA